>NW_015505496.1:527623-652311 GCF_001515645.1 Sinocyclocheilus grahami
TGTATGCTTAAGGGTGAAAATAAATGACGTTTATAGTGAATGCCCCTATAAATTGTCTTATATTTACGATTTAGTTTTAATCCAAATGATGCATGCTAAGTGAGCGAACATCAATAAAGATCACACAACAGAAATGCTCTCTCTCTCTCTCTCTCTCTCTCTTGCTCTCCCTCCCTCCCTACCATTAAGTAACTTGTGCGTTGTTTTACTTACTTCTTTTTGACAAACTTTCCAGTGATGTCTGTGAGAAAGGGATATTCACTCGACAAGCTCGCGCCGCTGCGTGCTCAATCCACTCAGCGTGATTTGCTTACCAGCTGGCGCAAATCAGCTATACAGGCATTAATACTGAATGTTTTATATTCATTGCATACATATACTTCGTAGACATCTTTAATCTCTAATAACTCCATTCTGTTGTCTGTTTCTTTGTCTGAATATGGCACTTATCACATGCTGTGTGGTATCGGCGTTTGGTATCAGGGCATTTTAACGAATGCGAGTACATGAGCTCAGTATCGGGCCGATACCGATACCAGTATCGGTATCGGTGCATCCCTAATCAAAACCATTTAATGGAGTTTTTGTCTGCTAAAAAGTCTTTTAAAAAGTCTGTTAAACAACAGTACAATCCATTGAACGCACTGTATTTCTATCCCTCACAGCTTCATTTTCATTCCTGTCAAAACTTAAAGTCCCCATGATATCAAAATTAAAGTTTTTTGGGTGTTAGTATCAATATGTTAGTCTTAAGGTTATCTATAAGGCAGTGTGCTCCAAAACAGTGACAAAATTCGCATTTAGAAGATATAAGCATTTAAAGCTTGCAGTTCGTCACTTCCACCAAAACATCTCAACGATTTTTTTGCCGTCACATCGTACTTCAGCTTCTCATCAAATTTTCTGTCCAATCAAATGCTCTCTAGAATCCCCTACACTATAAAATAGACGCTGAAGTCGCGGCTGAAATCGGTCACTTGTCCACAGAATTAGTATTTCCTGTATAGTGAATGGCACGTAGTGCACTATATAGGGGACAGGGAATGATTAAAACAGTGTAAATATGCTTTCCATTGAGGAAAAAAAAAAGTCTGGTTTCGCGCTGTATCACGCTAACCACCACACCGCGCACACACACATTCTGCTCCGGTCCAGAGACACGATAGCACGGAGCTGATCACATGTGCAAGTCGGCGCAGACCACAACATGTATCGGAGCTATTTGAATTCTACACAGAATGCTATATTTTATAGCAATATGGATGAGATTGTGGCTGGCATACCCTGTCGAATGCGGCTTTACGTAGCTCAACGGCTCTGAACGGCTCTAGCCCAAGACAGGGAATGATTAAAACAGTGTAAATATGCTTTCCATTGAGGAAAAAAATAAGTCTGGTTTCGCGCTGTATCACGCTAACCACCGCACCGCGCACACACACACTCTGCTCCGGTCCAGAGACACGATAGCACGGAGCTGATCACATGTGCAAGTCGGCGCAGACCACAACATGTATCGGAGCTATTTGAATTCTACACAGAATGCTATATTTTATAGCAATATAGATGAGATTGTGGCTGGCATACCCTGTCAAATGCGGCTTTACGTAGCTCAACGGCTCTGAACGGCTCTAGCCCAAGCTGTGATATAAACAAACGCTATTGGCCATTTTAAAAAGGGGTGGGGCTGCTTGATATGTCACGCCCTGTCTTCCTGTTTCAGTTAAAATGACGTCAACATATAGAGTAACGCTGCGTGTTTCTAAGCATTTCAGGGGACCTTTAAATGTGGTGCTAGCCTGACTAAGGACTATTGTAATGATTCCCAACCAGTGGTTCATAGATTTTTATTGAACTTTGTTAAACGTATAAAACGGTTAACACCTCTATAAGAAAATCATGCAAATAATTTTCCTGACAACAGCACTAGACTAGTTTGGCCAACTTACCTTGTTAGTTTTTTTCCCCATGTTACTTTTGCACAAAAGCAATATGACTTGTTCTTGTCAGTGAGAGTTGTCTGAGTATCTTTGCACTGAGCTCTCTCTGTTGATTGTAGATTTGTTCAGAATTACATGGTCACTTCAGTTCAGATTGCAGGAGAGAAGTTACTTGGACATGGCTGTAATGCCTTCACTTGTTCTCTTGCCAAGATATTGCTTATCACAAGAGGCTCATATCAGAGTGACCTTCAGTTCCAGTGTTTTAAAAACCTCTGATGCGCTTTGATGGCTTAATCAAACGGCTGTAGCAAATGGTTACAATATGTGGTACTTCGTTTTGCAATACCTTTCTCATTGAGAATATCATGTCCTGTTTCTAGTTCCCACTGTCGATGTCTTTCAAGTGTCTTCAAAAGACAGATTTGGACTTGGACATCAGTTGAAAAAGTAAGAAACTACTGGAAAATGTTGTGTCCAGTGTTATATAGGGTTTTCTAGTGTCATTGAACTTCATGAGTGTGTTGTCTCTTGGCAGGATAATGCAAACCTTTGTCACACAGCAGTGGAAGTGTCAGAGCAAAGATAAACTCAGCCCACACAGCAAAAAGCAAACAGATAAGAAGGTGAAGTCTCCCCTGCACATTTTTTCAACTCTACGCAGGTGAGAATAAAAGTCACATCAGTGCTAGACTTTTAATCAGATACAGGCCAACCCTAGTCCTGAGTTTTATATCCCCCTTTGTAGCTCTTTTAAACCCAGGACTGTTCACCAAGAAAATTGGTTGCTTCTGGTGAATGTTAACATGTTTAATTAACCACACACATTAAAATGCTTAAAAACTCTTTCAAGAACTTATTTCTGTTCTTGCATATTGCTGTTTCTGCTTTGTACATGCCGTTACTTTGCCATTTCAGACACTATTTTTGTTACATTGTTTTTCATACACTGAATCATGATTCTCTTAAGAAGTTTAAACCAGTCTTAACCTTACTCTTAAACTTGTTTGTGTTCTCTTCTGTGGTTCATTTGTTTGACTGGGTTTGTACAATTAGAAAAATTATGGGGAAAAAAGTAATTGTAATTCGAATACAAGGCTTCTTTTAAATAACCGTCCATAGAGAAAGATGTTTTTTGCCCTCTGTTGTACTGGAGTAAATTTGTATGCCAATCAGCATATGTGACCCTGGACCACAAAACCAGTCTTAAGTCTCTGGGGTATATTTGTAGCAATAGCCAAAAAAACATTGTATGGGTCAAAATTATCGATTTTTCTTTTATGCCCAAAATTATTAGGATATTAATTAAAGACCATGTTCCATGAAGATATTTTGTAAATTTCCTACCGTAAATATATAAAAACTTAATTTTCGATTAGCAATATGAAGTGCTATGAACTTCATTTGGACAACTTTAAAGGCACTTTATTTTCTCAATATTTTGATTCTTTTTGCACCCTCAGATTCCAGATTTTTAAATAGTTGTATCTCGCCCAAATATTGTCCCATCCTAACAAACCATACATCAATGGAAAGTTTATTTATTCAGCGTTCAGATAAATCTCAGTTTTGAAAAATTGACCCTTATGACTGGTTTTGTGGTCCAGGGTCACATATATGAGTAAATTTGGTGATCATTTCACATTTGGTGTGAATAGGCTAAACTTATGTCTTCAGGACCAGCATTTACTTTTAAGCTAACAAGTATGCCAGCTTCATGATCTCTGTGTTTATTAGACCAGCTGGAGATTCTGAGACATAAGAGCTGATATATTCTAATGAGTGGCCCTATGATGAGTCAAACTGTTCGAACAGTAGACACAAATCTGATGTTTCATTGAATTGGAAAGACTCCAAGATGGAGAAGACCGGACTGTAATTTTGATTAAATTGACTAAGAATGTAGCCATGGGATTGGCAGTTTAAAATCATAGAGTAAATCTTACCTGAATGACTTAACCTGTGTGTGTGTGTGTGTGTGTGCGTGTTTTTTTTTTTAAATGAATAATAAAATTATCCAGAAATGTGAATGACTTAACCAGTGTGTGTGTGTGTGTGTGTGTGTGTTTTTAAATGAAAAATAAAATTATCCAGAAATGAAAGATGCTGAAAAATGGTAAAGCAGTTTGTCAACAATGCTTAATGCTTTGTATCTCATTAACTCCAACTCAACCTACTGTAATTCATTAGTGCAAGAAACGCACATCCCCACTGCGAACTATGCAGACCTCAACATGAAAAATGAAATGGTGTAAATCAGCCAATGAAGCATTTTGAAATGTGCAGGATTTGCACAAGCGTAATTGCATAACATCTTTCTGTGTTCCTTAATTCACATTGTTTGATTAATGTGCTGTGCTTGTGCAAACTCAGATCCCCCAGCTACCCTCCTCCTGGCTGTGTGAAGAGCAAAAAGAAGCTCAAACCTGAGCAGGATGGCGTGTCAAAGTCCCACCGTCTGTTACGGCGAACATGCTCAAGCACGGTCAAGCCAGAAATGGATTGCTGTGTCAGCAAGTCGCACAAGCTTCTGGGCCACTCTCTCTCCAGCGACCCGCGGATGGAGCAACATGAGCCCCTCAAGCAGCCCCACCGGCTGCTGCCAAGGCCCTGCTCGACCGCTGTTAAACCGGAGGACTGCCCGCCGCTGCGGTCTCATAAACTGTCGCCGCGGTCGAGCATGGCAGAGCCTCGCTGCGAACACGCTGCTGGCAGTAGCGATGGTGGTGCTTTGAAGCCCCACCGGCTCCTGGGACGCTCCTGCTCAGGCAGTGTGCGGACTGAAGAGCTGGATGGCCTGAAGCACCACCATCGTCTGCTCAGCAGGTCCTACTCCAGCAGCACCAAGATGGGCAAAGGTGACATCTTTAAAGAGCCTGGCACTGAGAGCAGACGCCTCTCCCTTACCTCAGGGCTAATTGGCATCTTGGCCCCATCACTCTCTTCCACACCTCAGGTAAGGATTGCGTTGGGATTGCGTCGTATGCAAATACTTCCTTGAGATTACATAATAAATTAGGATTTGCCTAATTTGATTGGCTGTTTGGTTTGGCTTTGGTCAGTGACACCTGATCGAGTGAGATCCAGGCAGATGAAGTCTTTCAATGAAGTTGTATTTTATTTGAATATAAAATCATAAATGATAACAATAACAGAAGATGGTAATAATGAAAAAATTAAAATGAAAGAAAAAGATTAAAAGAACACAAAATTCGAATCGAGTATATTCTACTAATCTGAGTATCTAAGCATCTGAGTATAATAATCCTTGTAGAAGAAAAGAGACAAAGGCCTTTGCAGCATGTACTATATATATATACACACAGGAGAACTTGCATCCTCTTACAATATCACCAGATGTTTATGTCTGACTCATAAATGTCAGGACTTTATCCATTGTGTCATTATCTACGTATTGTCAAATATTTCCCCCACCTAAGTTGAATTAAGTACAGGACTAGGTCACGTTGACATGACCTGTTAAAATGCAGTAGGTCAGATAAAAATAGAGATACGAGTTGTGATTTTACACCCTTTGAGCAGAAACAGCAGAGTTAAGCAATCTTCAAATAACATCTTGCAAATACCAGCTCTTGGAAAGAACATTTAGTACCACAGAAAGCAAATTCAGAGAACATTCTTCATATAAAAATATTTCCAAAAGGCACTCAACATCTTACCAAAACATCCTTTTACCATAACAAAATGTACCTTTTATATGTCAGACCAGAAAATATATCCTACGTCTACAGAATATGATTATAAATGGAATATATATGAATAAAGAATAAATGAATATATACCTAACATAAAACAGTAATATGAATATAATGAAGAGTAACAACAAAAATAACCATAAAGAATAACTCCTAATGTATAAATGATTATGGAAAATAAGAAAAGTATAACATCCTTGGACATTTGCATACACCAGAGTGTTTTGGACATGAAAGCATTATTTAACAGAATTTCAAACTTTTGAGTTCAAAAGAGTTCAAACTTTTTTTCTGTTTTCTTGAGTAGCCAAACATCGGCGCCAAATCCATTCCAGTCAGAGACAGAGGCTTCCTTGTTCAGGTAAAAAAAAATAAAATCTACATTTCCCCCTTTGCCTAAATTCATTAATCAAACAGTATTTGGGGTTGGAATAATACAACTCTTTCACTTGCAAATACATGCAAAATCCTTTCCTGAAGCAAACTGAGCTTGAGGGCATGTGATTGGTTGCAGTAGTTGACATTCTCCAGTCATTAGTATTCTTGTGACCAAAGTTACATAAAATATTTCAGGAAAAATTCTAACGTTGTTTACTCACCATCAAGTCATTCCAGATGTTTCAAACATGATGAAAATATTTTCTTTTTTAGTGAACTGTCCTTTTAATTTGTATTAGGGTTTTGGTGGAGCTCTTCTGGCAGCTGCTGATGCTATATTACTGTTACAGAGGGGTGAAATGTTACTGAACAGATGCATATGCGTTGACCTGATGTGTAATTGCAGACTATGGAGTATGCAGAACAGCGTATCCCTGTACTGAATGAGTTCTGTGTGGTCTGCGATGAACCTCACGTGTTCCAAAATGGACCAATGCTCAGAGTAAGTCTGTTTGCTCTACTAGCAATCTTGGATTGGTGAATGGTGTGAATACTTTGGAATGAATTATTGAAGACACCTGTGATCGCATGTATTTTAAAGTATACAGTAGACTACCATTCAAAATTTTGGGTTTAGTAAGATTTTCTAATGTTTTTAAAAGAACATTGTTTGATCGAAAAGACAGTAAAAAACATTTATTTCAAATGGAAATATTGCGTAATGTAATGACTTTACTGTCACTTTTGATCAATTGAATGCATTCTTAATGAATACAAGTTTTATTATATTTTTGAATTTACCATCAACATATTTAGAAATTAACTTCATATCTTAAGTTTTTATGTCACAAAGACCATTTTCTTTTTCCATATTATTCCGCCATATTATTCTTATATTAATGGTTATGCATAATATTTCATTAAAATCATTAAACGTGAGCCAATTCATGCTAATTGTGATTAGATTAATTCTGGATTAATAATAGCATTTCACTTCTAATGATCTTTTTTATAATGTGTCCTGCAGCCCACAGTGTGTGAGAGAGAGTTATGTGTATTCGCCTTCCAAACGTTAGGGGTCATGAATGAGGCTGCTGATGAGATTGCCACTGGTGCTCAGGTACACAAGCAAACAAAATAGACATATGCAACTGTAAGCACTCATACAGTCATTTTGCACAGAAGATACCGTGTTTCTAGCCAAATACCTTAACAATTTCTGTTTGTGACTACAGGTAGTAGACTTACTGGTCTCCATGTGCCGATCTGCGCTGGAGTCTCCGAGGAAAGTTGTCATTTTTGAGCCATATCCCTCTGTGGTGGATCCCAATGACTCACAAGCACTTGCCTTCAACCCCAGGGTACTTAAAACACTAATAGCAATTAGCTTTAGCTTACCCTGTCTCTTTAGTGCAGTGGTTTTCAAACCTCTCCATGAAGTACCCCCAGCACTGCACATTTTGTATGTCTCCCTATATCTGACACACCCACTTCAGGTCTTGCAGTCTCCACTAATGAGCTGATGAGTTGAATCAGGTGTGATAGATGAGGGAGACATACAAAATGTGCAGGGCTCGGGGTACTCCAGAGCTGCATCCCAAATGATGCACTATACACTATGCACTCATACACTATGCACTTAAGCACTATGTACTCAGCCATGTAGTGTATGAATTATACAAGGTTATTTTGTCATTCATAATCAGAGTCTGATAGCCCCTCCCCCTTTGCTACGTAATTAAAGCTGCGACAGTTCAGTGCATAAAGTGTCAAACATTCCACACTTCGTTTTTTTGGTTATTTAAGTGCATCATCCGGGTATTTAAAGTGCACTTTTTATTTTTGGAATTTTCAGTGTGAACACTCTACTCGGACTATTTGTACTACAAAACATCATAGAATAGTGCATAAGTACGCGATTTGGGACGCACTTCAGGACAGGTTTGAGAACCAGTGCTTTAGTGTAATCCTGCTATTCAGAAAGGAATATTACATTGATTGTTTGAGTTCTTCTTCAGAAAAAGGACTATGACCGAGTGATGAGAGCACTTGACAGTATCGCATCTATCAGAGAAATGACCCAGGTATTAAGTTGAATTTTGCAACAAAAGCATGTTTTTTTTCTGTGATTGTTATTGTTTTTAAGGCCATCAGTCAATTAAAATAAACTTGCCAAAATGTAATACCATGTTGACCGTTGACATTTCTTCTGCACAGGCTCCATACCTGGAGATAAAGAAACAAATGGACAAGCATGATCCCCTGGCTCATCCACTGCTGCAGTGGTATGACAGAATGACACTTCAGTCATTTTCTACTCCACTCCTGCATTTTAATGATGTGTAAATGTGATGGTCAGCTCTCGTAATAGCTCTGATTACATAGTCATGGAGTGTGTGTGTGTACATCCATCTTTGTACTACCTGGGACAGTCAGTATGATCATGTGATGAACAATTACTCATATATTTAAATACGTCTGCATTCCTGCAGTGGAGGGTTTCAAACCTAATGGGGTATATAACATGGCTGATAAATCCATTTTCTTAACAGGGTGATTTCCAGTAACAGATCACACATAGTGAAGCTTCCTGTTACTAGAGTAAGTCTTGTATCTGTCTTATTAAGCATTTGTAATGATTTCCCTTAAAATTTCTGCTATCAAATGCCACAAGAATGTGAACATTCTAGTTCTAGATTAAGATGATCAGGGTTACGCTGCGTTTCCACTACAGCGGCAAATCTGCGCTCCGTGCCACTGGCAACGCTACAACGCCACTGCTTTGGGGCGTGTCAAATTTAGGGCAGAGCATGCCTCTGAAAAACACCCTGTTTATGTTTCATCTTCTTCCTTTCACAGCGATTGGTTGTCGACATTTGCATAAAGTCGAGGAATGCCCAATCTTTTTGATGCTTCTCCGCGCTGCTTTCAATCCCATAATACACCGCGCGAGCGTTTAAGCTCAACTTCCATAGGAATTAATTGAAAACGCTCGCTCCGCTGCGCTCGATACGTGCCAGTGGAAACGCACCGTTAGACTAATGGCTCTTTTCCACTGCATGCCATGGCTCACTTTTGGGATTTTTTTCACTGTGTACTGTACCTAGTACCTGGTACTTTTTTAGTGCCACCTCGGTTGATGTTCCAAGCGAGCCGTACCGATACTAAAATGTGACATGTAAACACTGCAGGTCACTGATTGGTCAGAGAGAATCGTCACTTCCAGCGTCATTGGATTTGCAACACAAGACACCAAACCTGCTAGATTTAAATAGTCCGCAACAGCCACCACAGTATCATTTGTTTGCAAAACTTTTTTTAAAACTACTTGCTTTAAACGACCGTCACACGCAACTTGAGAAAAGAAATGGCTGTATCGTGGCCAGTAGACGAGGTGGCGGTGCAACTATAATGATCAGTCTATAATCGGCCCTGCTGTGAAGCGGTACTACACTGCAGTGGAAAAGCAAACCGAGCCAAAGTAAAGCGAGCCGAGCCATACCACGCAGTGGAAAAGCGGCTTAACTGGCATTACCCCCCTAAGAAAAAACCATGACTCCTTTAGAAACCATCTTTCAGTTCTTCTGTATTCCTAAAGACAGTTTTAAATTCACAGGACGTCTTCAATGTCTCATGATTAAGGTAAAATGATTAAGGCTTAACATCTCAAGTGTATGCTCTTTCATCTTGTTTTTCTCACAACAGCAACTGAAGTTCATGCACACACCCCATCAGTTCCTCCTGCTCAGCAGTCCACCAGCCAAAGAATCCAACTTCAGAGATGCCAAAGGCCTCTTTGAGAGTACCTTTGCTTTCCAGTGAGTTCCATTTTAAACAGCCAATACAGCATTTACCTAAGAAATTGCAAATCTGACCCACATCATTACAAATTCATAAATTCATGATTAGGGTACAACAAGGCTTAAGGAAAATGTGTTTTATCTGGTCCCTAATTATATTACAAAATCTGTCCGGCTGGAGCTTATAATTTTTTGGCAAGTGCTTGGCAGTTTTGTGTGCAGCGTGAATGTGTGCAGTCTGTGAATAGTCTGTGGGTGTGCTGAACAAATGTTGTAGATGCCACAAGCCTGGTTTGGACTGCAAAACATAACAGAAAAGCAATAATTTCTTACTTTTAAATGCTTCATGGCATTGTGATTATGTCCACTAATAATAAATATTTTAAATTTGGAAGTGCATTTCATTGTCACAATAAAAGGAAATCAGTTTCAGCTGTCTTAACTAGTTCAGTTGTTATTCAGCTTTGCAGCAAACTATATCTTGAAGGAGTCATAGAATTCAAATCTGTCTTTTGCACAGATCTAATTAAAGCCACAGCTGTTCAGGCATGAGGTTTCTTGCTGACTTGAGAACACTAGCTGTTGATTTTCCAGCTTTAAAAAGACAAACTGACTGACTCTTTCTCCCTCTCACTTTCAGTGGATCACACATAGAAAACTGGCACTCCATTTTGAGGAATGGTTTAGTCGTGGCATCAAACACGAGGCTTCAGGTACTTACATTTAATTATAATGCAGATGCTTTACCCACAGTATCTGATTCTTTAAAGAGACCAATCATAAAAAGGGTTGAAGGGAAATATGTTTTTAATGTAATTAAGCTGGGATGAAGTGTAGATGAAGCTGATTTTTTTCAATACAGTGGAAATAGATGTAGTAAGATATAATAGTGTGTGTGTGTATGTATGTGTGTGTATGTATATATATATATATATATATATATAATGTATATGTATATGTGTGTGTGTGTGTGTGTGCATAATGCATTATGTAAACCTCTTAAACATCTGAGCAGACTAATGATACAATGACCTTTTTACACCACATCTCTAAATTTATGTAAGAAGGAAATTAATAGGTAAGAGGCTTATTTACTAGATGTTTCTTAGAACAAAATATAGAACTTAAATGTCTTTTTTCATCTAGCTGTGTACCCTGTACGAGGTTACTGGGTATTTCAGCAGACGTATTTCACCTTTTGAGAAGTAAACAGATGATTTAACTCAGTGCCATACTGAATTATTGTCTTGGTTGCAGCTCCATGGCGCTATCTATGGGAGTGGAATCTATCTCAGTCCATTATCAAGCATATCCTTTGGCTACTCAGGTCTTAAAACCTTTATGAGCAAAAACTTATTTTTTGATACCAATGTTTCCTGTGCTTTCTACATGATTACAATACAACAAAAAATGTAAAAACGTGTTGCATGTGTAATTGCTTGACATAACTGTGACTTTTCCCCCCAAAGGGATGAATAAAAAACAGCAGAAAGTTGCTTCAAAAGATGAAAACGCTGCCAACAAGTCCAATATTCATTTGCAGGTACTTTTTTTAGTACTACTATTTCCCCCCGCCCCAATCAATTGACACAGTCATTATTATCTTTCCTAAAAAAAAAAAAAAAAATTCTTGGCATCCTGAACCCTGAAATATGATCCACATTTTTCTTTTTTTGCTTTCAGTCACAGAAGAAAGGCCAAAACCCCCAGTTTCTGCAGAGCCGCAACCTTAAATGCATAGCCTTATGTGAAGGTACACCCCCCAATCAATTGACACAGTCATTATTATCTTTAAATTCTTGGCATCCTGAACCCTGAAATATGATCCACATTTTTCTTTTTTTGCTTTCAGTCACAGAAGAAAGGCCAAAACCCCCAGTTTCTGCAGAGCCGCAACCTTAAATGCATAGCCTTATGTGAAGGTACACATTTAACACACATTTATATCATCATCTGTAATCTTTGTCATGTTAATAATCACTTTTTTTTTATATATATATATGTAACAGTTATTACATCTCCAGACCTGCACAAGCATGGGGACATCTGGGTAGTTCCAAATACAGATAATGTCTGCACACGTTTTTTCTTTGTGTAAGTACAGTTATGTCTATCTCAGCATATGTATCTGTTCCTGTTGCTAAACGTGTATCTGTAAAATATTGTGTATCATATATTGAATGCATTCATTCCATCAGAACATAAAAAGCAGCACTGATCTGATATTACATCTAAATAATAGCAGAAAAATCAAACTGAAAGTCTCTGTTTTTTTTTCTTTTCCCCCATTCAACCACTTGTGAACTAGTTATGAGGACGGGCAGGTAGGTGACACAAGTATAAACACACAGGACCCTGGTATTCATAAGGAGATCCTGCGAGTCATCGGCAATCAAACGGCTACTGGATGAAAGAGTTTGAACACAATACCGCTGCCTTGACCTCTTTCCCAAAGCTGGACATTTGAGCGTAGGAGGCCAGTACCATAGGTATTTTTGGTAACCACAAACACACACAGAACAAAAAGGATATTCGCTCAAGTCTTCAGAATACACTATTTCTACTGTTCCCCTGGGATACATGCATATTTACATGGCTATTCAAACTATTAACATTTTGCTAAGTTTCTAAATACAAGGTACATTTTGAAAGAGCACGGTACGTCTTTCAGTTCAACTGATGGACTACTTATTTTTTGTAAAGAATACAAAAAATGAAACACTTTGAAGAATACAGTATTTTGAGACTTTCCTGGAGAAAATACAATATTCCTGTGAGGATATGTTCCATCTGACCTTGTTTACTAAGAGTTGTACTTGTTAAAGTACATTAGTTTGTGTATACAAAAGGGGTCTACTGTATATGCACTTTATTTTTCTTAATGTATGATAGTTGTTTCAAACTTCCATATAATCTTAAATGCCTTTCAAAGACAGACATATTTATTGTTTGACAAGTGCTGAACACAAGCGAGCAACTCCTGATGTTGACTGCATTTGCAGCTGATGGAGCTTTGACAAGTGTAGCTTAAAAACAAAATCCCTGAGCTACAGCTAATATTTTATGCTACCTGAGAGTAGCTGTCCGTTTACAATTTCTAAAGACCTCAGTTTAGGATTTTCCCAGATTTACTCAACCTGCCACTTCATTAACATCATGGTTTTAAACCAACGGTATTGCTGTAACATTTTCATTGATAAGTGACTATACCAAGTATGAACAAAAAGTAAGATTAAAAATACAAAAAATGAAAGGACTGTATGTATGCGGCAGCAACAGCGAAACATAAGATGCATGCTGATTTCCTTACATTTTCAGATAATTTGTTTTCCTTGGTATGATTATAGAATTTTTGATAAAGGAGGAAAATCGGCACCCAATTGTGAAATATCTTTGAATATTTCAAAATAAATATTTTTTGTAAGGTGATTTTAAGGCAGAATAAGTGTTTGCTGCTTGTTGTTTATACGTTGTAATGCATTAACAGAAGGTTCAAATGTGTGAGTATTCTGTTTTTGCAATTCTTTATAGCGATGTTTAGACACCTGTGTGGTTAACATTACTTTCTAAACATTAAATTGTTTGATCATTAAAATCACTCAATCTTTTTTGAGAGTGATCACCTAATATAGATATTAGGAATCTGTGCATAAAGGCAACACATTTCGTTAAAGTTAATTCAATTGTATTACAAATACTATACAAGGAAATGCAATTTTTACATGAAGTCAAGATGTAGCACCACAACAGTTTTTTTTTCTCACTTTTTATGGGCACAATTATGGGTTTTATTAAAATATGGGCACATTAAATATGTGGTATTGATTATTGTGTGCAGAAAAGTATTTTGTATTTTTCCATGAAACTCTGAAATACTGGTAAATTCACACGATGTTCACTTGCAATATATTCCATTTGACTCCATTTTTAGATTCAATTGAATGGCAACAGCTTAATATTACATTAAATCTAAAGTGAAAGTTTACGCAATCCTTACGTATTGTCAAGTTTGTCATTACTAAATAATCTGATTTATTATATTGAATATTCCCTTCAAATTCACAATCTAATCGGTTAATAAAATATTGTTTAAATATCTTTAAAGGATTAAGTTGGGGTTTAGTTCTTACATGCATGTACACTCATAATTGTATAACTGTTGCAAAACATCTAACAGAAACTTATTTTATTAATTTTGTTTTCATTGAGATGGACGATGTTCATATGTGATAGGTCTGTTTCTATAGTTTTGTAAATTTTCTGCACAATTTGCTAAAAAAAAAAGGATCATGCTACTTAGCATTTGGTGCCTTATCGATAAGGATTTAATGGCAAATATGACTACTGTCATATATGAAAATACTGTATATAGTGTAAATAATGCCATGGCAACAAGGAGGCCAAATATTTTCTGTAGTATGTTTTTACTTGTTCCTTCTTTTGCGAACGGATCAAGCTTATTGGCTTTTTACAAGTTATGGAAATAGTTGCTTATATATCTGTTTATGTTCATTAAATTCAGATTTGCCAATAATTCAGACATGTCTTTTTTCTTTCTAACTGAAAGAAAATAAATACTGCAAAATACCATTTCATACACAGAAGTCTCCAGTCTTACTAGCCTCGCTCACCTTTGATCCAAAGTCATTTTCCACAGCCGTTCCTTTTTTTTTTTTACAACCATGAAATGCCTGGCCAGTTCACAACATCCTAAAATCAACTTCAAAATGGCTGCTGACAGCATTAAGATGTAGTCAGAATATGTTTATGAGGGGAAAGGCAGTGCATGGCAAATTTGTATAGAGTTCTAGAATTGATTCAACATTTCAAGTGTCTGTCCTCTGAAGCACAAATACAAATGATTCCATAGTTGATTTTCTCATAAAATGTTGTATGGTACTAATTTAGCTGTACCTCTGTAAATTAGTGCTAGAACAGGCTAATCCTTGACTTCAGTTGGCCAAAAGCCAGGACACTTGGCACAGGTAAGTCACTGATATTATTATTTGCACAACCCTAAATCAGAAAAAGTTGGGACGCTTTGTAAATTGCAATAAAATCAAGAATCTGTGATTAGTTAATTTTCTTTAACCTTTATTTAATTGACAAAAATACAACGAAAATATTTCCAATGTTTTCACTGACCAATTTAATAGTATTTTGTAAATATAAACAGATTTTGATGTCTGCAACACACTCCAGAAAAGTTGGGACAGAGGCATGTTTAACACCGTCTGTGTCACATCAACTTTCCTTTTAATTACAATATTTATTGAGGATTCTAATTGTTACATTTTTTGCTTGCTTGATACAAGACTTAAGCTGTTCACCAGTCCATGGTTGTCATTGTCTGATTCTTTTTTTCATGATGGGCCATGCATTTTCAATAGGAGACCGATCTGGACTGCAGGCAGGCCAGTCAAGCACATCCTCTCTCTGTCTACAAAACCACGCTATTGTAGCACATGCAGAATGAGACCTGGCATTGTCTTGATCTAATACCCTGTGGCGATTGATGTTGAAAAGACATCAAATTGGCATAAAAAATTGACGTCAAAAACCAGGTCAAATATGCAAATCAAAGTGGTCAAAACTTGACATGATGTTGATTTGATGTAAATTGAACGTCAAACATTTTGGCCTACATTTACATTAAACCAATTTCAGTGTGGGATTAACTTCCTATATTCCTATCACCCAATTACAACTGGAAGACATTGCTGTCTAAACTGAATTTAAAATTCTTACAGCATTTTGATCATGTCTGGACTAATATTTGATGTCAAATTGATATCAAGGTGCCCGCTGGGTAACCATATATGACTTCCCATGAAAGACATCATCTTGATGGCAGTATGTGTTTCTGTACAATCCCAATATATGTCTCCATGTCAATGGTACCTTGGTACATATGCCAGTCACCCATACCGTTTGCTCTGCTGCACCCCCATACCCCCCATAACCCCAAACATCATAGCCTCACCTATTACCAATTCACCTGCTTATTGTGGACTATTTTAAAACCGTTTAATTTGGATATTCTATAACCTTTTCACTTCCTTTTTTTTTTTTTAACCTCTGTCCGAACCTTTTTTGTTGGAGCGTGTTGCAGCCATCAAAATCAAAATTTGTTTATATTTAAAAAATACATTTAAGTTGATCAGTGAAAACTTTGGAAATCTTTTCTTTGTACTTTTGTCAATTGAATAAAAGTTAAAGAGAATTACACACAGATTCACTTAATTGATTTAATTGCATTTTACAAAATATCCCAACTTTTTCTGATTTGGGGTTGTACAAGATACCTAAATACCAGTAAATCTTTCTGCAATGTTGCATCTTTCTGAGATTATATTTATTATATATTAGTATTAACTGAGCTGTTTCAACTGAAAGAAACTTGCACTGACCGATGTTAAAATATGTATCAGTACCTTTGTTTTATATCAAGATGCACATCAGTAATGTTTTTTCTAAGGCATGTTAATAAAAATGACTTCGATGTCCTAATTGAACTATGGCCTAATCCTGGCTTAGTCTAAGCCCTGTCTGTGAAACCAGGCCCAAGACAGTCAGACCACACAAATGGAAAAAAACCCAAAAAACACTAACTTATCAAATATAGACTTTGTAGTGGGCTGTTGTTTTGATCAGCATGTATTTAGGTTGATGCCCAATAAACAGAAATAATTTCATTAATTTCAAGTATAATTTGATAACATTTTATTTGAAATTCTTTATTGTTTTGCATAATAATACAATGATTGATGCAGAAAATACATCAGGTAAACACACTGAAAAACTACATGCATATATACTCTACTTGTGTGTATATATATATATATATATATATATATATACACACACACACACATATATATATATATATACATCCATTTAAAAAATACTAAAACCCATCAAAATCTGAACAAAGGTAAACAATAAATGATCCAGGTAAAATTCAGGTAATATTAAAAAGCCTGATACCAATAGGAATGGTTTAGTGTTACTAAAATGACATGTTCTTGGTTTGATTAAAGTTTCTCATGATCACCGGTTGTTTCACCTCTGTGAATGTCTCTCGGAATAGTTCATATAATTTTACCATCAAAGACACTTATATTTGTTCCTTTTTGTTGCTGAGTCTCTATTGTAACTTAATACACACTGCATGTTCATCTGCATGTTCATCCATTAGGAAATCTAAAATCACAATATAATATAGCAATGGTGATTAAAACAAAACTGATTTCTGTAGATGTGATCCTCTATCATACTGACATGAAACTAAGGTTTACAGTTAAAAGCACAAACATGTTATACTGCGTACATTACATATTAATTGTCTTAGGGGTGTTTTTAAAATGCCATGTCATGCACGTAACACTGCAAAAGACATTAAAGCAATGGTCAAACATGTCTGTGTAGAGCATGTTTACATAGAAAAAGCAATGTAGTGGAATGCAAAAATGCATTGTTTGAATGGCCCCTAACTCTGTTTCTCTTATGCTGCTTCATGAGATTCATACATTCAAAACATTAAGAAAAACATAAAAAATTAAGAATGCCTGTAAAAAAAACCCAAATTGCCATACTTTGATTAGTGATCACAAGATTGCAATATTACTTTATTCTTGTCCTTGTTTTAAATATGACAGCTGGTTGTAATAATAGTGTCTGAATTGATTACAAGGTTCAGTCTGTATAATCAGTCAATTCCTTTTGCTTTCAGTTCGTCTTGTACTCGTTTGAGGTAGTCTGGATCTGGGTAACCGTAACTATAAACAAAAAAACATCATGACAACACTTATGACAATTATTATAGATTAAACCGTGCTAAAAATAAAAGGGCTTGTCTGAGATAAGGTAACCACACAAAAATGTTGACAACACCCAAACTGTTTACTTACCAAGTTGGCCCTCCATCACGAGACGTCTTATGGTGAATGTCATTCCAGGTCACCACATTGTTCTGTCCAGTGGTAGATGAGCGTCCAATGGTGAAAGTGAGTCGCTGGTCGAATGCCCTCTGCAGAAGCTTCAGTACCTTCTTCCCCTCGGTTGAGTCAGGGAGGTAAGCTATACGGGACGCACCCTGGTACGGCATGCCTGGGTTTGGGTGTTCATCCTGTAGAGTATGAGGTAATCAAAAGACAACATTCCTACTTAGAAGTGTAACTGATTGTTTTCATGCCGAACAGTTTAAAGCAGAAGAATGTGTAACACCTCATCGTATTTGTAAACTCACCCCCTGACGTCCACTTGGTATATGGTAGCTAATTACGATTGTTCCATATTTTGCATATCCAGGTAGAAAGGAGCTGTCCCGTGAGACAGTCATGGATCCTTCTTTGGGTTGTGTCCCTGTAAGACTGCCGTATATCTCTCCGCATATCGGACAAGTTGGTTTCAACTGGAAAGCTCTTTTCAAACAGTCTTTACAAAATCTGTGCTTACATTTAGGCAAGACTGTGCATTCAGATGTCTTGAGTGGTTCCAAACAAATTGGACACGCTTCATCTTTGGCTTGGTCTATTGATTTCTGTTGTTCCACATTTTGCTTGGAAGGCGTTTCATAGACTTTTGTATTATTTGGGGTTTGGTACTGTGAATATCTCGGTGTATTCCCATTCAAAAATGTCTCAAATCTTTCGAGACTAATGAAGTTGCCAATCAGCTGAAACCGCTTTTCATCTTTATGAGTTATTACCAGTTCTGGAAATTCTGCTTGGCAAAGCACATTAATTCCTGGACTGTAATAATATGTCCGAGTTTGCAGCCCTGTTGCAATCTTTTGATATAATGTTATAAACTGTTCTCGTGCAAACTGAGCATGAAGGCTCTTCCCAGACTGAGACAAAAAGGTCACAAATCTATTGTCTTGCTTCATGATAACTGCATTCCTTTTTTTAATTATGTCAAGTTCCTTAGTTTTCATTTTTTCAATGTAATACATAACAGTGTCATCAACCTTAACTGGTTCAATTACTAAGGAGTCACTTTGAGCTGGTCTCTCCTCCTGTCTTAGATCCCTACTTCCATCACATGCTGTTTGCTCAATTACACTCTTCCTGTAAATATCTTCAGCCTCTTGAAATGACTTGCAGGCAACACCATTCACATCTTCATATTTATGGTTCACAGTCTTGCTGTGAAGTTTGCTTAAATCTGAATTTGTCGGGAGTAGTCTCACTCGAGTAAATATCTGCAAGGAATTTGAAAATAATAACCATAGCTGATTTATTAACAGGGTATATGAATTTGTTTTAAAATCAGACTTTTTTTAAAGAACTGACAGACGTCACGCTTACGATTAAAGACTATAATAAAGCAAAATCACTTTCAATTCTTAAATGATAAAGAAAAACATCGCTGACAGGGTTTTAGCACGACGGTTAGCAAACTCACCTGTGGCAGGCTCATCTCCGTCTCGTCGTTCAGTTGTCAGGGAAATCAAAACAGTATCAACTGGGCACAAAACGAGCCAAGAACTACATATAGTAAGTCAATACGTTTGTTTCAGAAAAAAGGTAAGCATTCTTTTCAAAAGAGAAGTACAAGTTGAAGCGCTTTTTGTTTGGTCCAATATCACAGGGTCACTCAAAACACTTTTAACACTTTTTGAATGTACACACGCTGCGCTTTAGTTTCACTTTTTCCAGCAGGAAGTCATGCTCAGTATCGGTTGCCAGGTCCCTGGAAAACAATCCAACCCAAAGCCGACTCAAAACAAAACCCGCCCAGAAGGAACGAAAAAGAAACGGTGCTTTCGCCCATCTCAACGGGCCCGCCCCCTTGTGGCGCCGTATAAAGTGGGCGTAACTACACGTGCTTCCAGGCGTTTAGAAACTAAATCTGCGATGACTGATCAAAGTGCATGTTTACATTTACATCTACTTAAGAAGTTGAACAAAACGCTGCAAATGAATGTCATTTAGAAATCATTAAGCATATAGTCCATCCTGATTGTAATAGTACCAAAAGTAGAGTAGCTACTTTAAATAAAGTAAACTGCCACCAGTTACAGTGAAAACGTAGGCCTATGCATTCCTCAATCAGCAGACACTCACTAATAATAAAGTAGAAAAACATTTGCACCACAAGAGGGAGCTAGAGGTCGATTTAGGTGCAAAGACCTTTCCCACAGGAATAATATAGCCTACTTTCTACTTTCTTTCCCTGTGATCAAGTGATCTTCCTCCCGCATCGCTAGACACTGCGTTGCTTGAGTAAAATTTTGCACATTTTTAGCTGACAAAAGAGATTACTATATGCTGACCTGAGAATATTCTTTCCGTCAAAATTAGTTCACCTGTGATGGACTGCTCAGGGTATCCTGCGACCCTACAGAGGACAAGCAGTCTTGAGAATAGATCCCACCATAAGCCCATTCACATTTTATTTAAAGGGGTCCTATTATTCCCCTTTTGACAAGATGTAGCCTAATATAAGTCTCAAAATACCTCACGGATCATTTATTATTTGATGCTGTAAATACCCTTTCTTAGGCAGAAGCAAAAATGTAAAGAAGAGAATTGCTGAATTAGATTATCAGTTCCGTCAATGAACAGCAGGATGTGAAATTTTCCTCAATTTTTTTTTGCACAATGTCCCTTCAGGTTGTGCAAACCAGATAAATTAGATATTGTAAATGTTCACTTAGCTCACCATCCACAAATAAACACTTAGTCAGAGCTATTGTAAAAGCAATGAAAGATGTAGGCTACTTGAGCATGATGCATAATATTGGAAAAAGGTCATAATCAAATTTCAATAGCATTACCACCACATATCCACTAGATGCCCAGTAACACAGTGGTTCCTAACCTTTCTTTTTCCAGGAGAAACATTAAAACTAGTTTAACATTAAAAATTTTAACGACCCCTGTTAAAAAACAATTGTTGTAACAAATGCAACAACAGCAGAAACATTAAAATAATGACATCAACAATGATGGCCGGATTTTAAATGAACAAAAAATGTTGGTTGGGTGACTACAACATAAAATCTTATCTGTTAACATGTATTACATTAAAATAAAAAGACTTAAAACAATTTTTAAGAAAAGAGATGTGAGTCAAAATGATGGTTATAGATATCTGCTCTGTAATAATTATAGATAGGCTACCTTATTATACGAGTTATTTAGATTTTAGATTGTATATTAGCTTATTTTCCATCAACAGTTCAAATTTACAGCTGTGCATAAAATTCGGTCTGATTTTTGCATTGATTTGAATAAAAACAGCAGACAGGCTGACTGAAAATGTAAATGCACTGTCTGACGGCAGGTGGCGCTTATGGAACAGCTGAAATAGAGCTGTTTCCCCGGTAACCACTGTAAACAAAGCAGCGCTGCGCTTATAAACACTACTTTATTAGGCAGAATGCCACTGAAACTTTTCTCAAGACAGTCGGTTCCCTTCAGAGATGCATTCATATAATACATTCACACTTTAATACATATAATTTCCCTCTGTAAAACCTTTCACTGCCTTCAGCCGTATTTTTACACAAAACGAAACCAACGCTGCATGCTGCGCCTACGTGAGGCTGCTACTAACATTGCTTAATGTTGGACAGTATTTACGTGAGTTTCTCAAATCAAATGCAGTTTTAATGATAATTTAAATTATTAAATGGCAACAGTCGGGAAATTAATCCTGGCTTATCATCAAACTGTAACCGTTTCATCCCTGTTTGTAACCCTCAAACTCTAGAGTGAGCTAGGCGACCCCTCGTAAATCTTTAGAGACCCCTAGTGGAGGTCGCAACCCCCAGGTTGGGAACCACTGCACTAACACTTTGTTGGAAACCCCATCCCCCTCAAAGATATAGCCTATCATTAGGGACCCTTGTCTCCAGCAAAACATCATTAGAGAGAGGAGACCACCTGCCTGCACAAGAATACCACCAGACCCTTAACACCACCAAAGACCCCTGTAACGTTAGCTACCTAAATATCAGACCTTTTAAACGGTTAGTTCACCCAGATAATTTTTTATTTGGAATTTATATTAATAACGGTTTGATGAGGGATTTTAGTCTTTATATCCATTTAAAGGGATAGTTCACCCAAAAATGAAAATTAGCCCATGAATTACTCACCCTCAAGGCATCCTAGGCGTATATGACTTTCTTCTTTCAGACAAATCCAGTCGGAGTTATATAAAAAATTGTCTTTGATCTTCCAAGCTGTTTAATGACAGTCAGCGGGTGTTGCATGCATCAGTCCAAAAGAAGTGAAATAAAGCGCATCCATCCATAATAAAAAGTGCCTCACACGGCTCCGGGGGGTGAACAAAGGCCGATGCGTTTTTGTAAGAAAAATAACCATATTTAAAACGTAATAATCAATTTAATCTAGCTTGTGCTCACTGTTGTACATGGAAGCAGCTCCGGGTGGATGACGTAAGACGTCACCGCTCAGAAGTGACGAACGCGGAGGTGCAGGGGAGAGATCAAAACAAAACAATGGTCACGAATTAGAAGTACAAAATGAGGATTTGTAAAGAAGAATGTCGGAGGATTTCGATAAAGCCAAGAGGAGACTGGTTTTCCTTTGCCAAAGTAAAGAAACTTTGCTTCCTTCGCTCCTGTTAAAGGTGCAATAGGTGATTGTCTTCAGAAACATTTTTTGTTATGCTGGTTGAAAGTCTCTTCACATCCGGATAGCAATCATTAAGTTAAGTGGTCTTCACTTGACAAACATCAACAAGCCGATCTTCCTTCCTGGTATTGTAGTACTTTTACTAACTGTACTATAAAGTTTTCTCACCGGTGAATGACACACGATGTAGCCCAGCGGTTCCCAATTCCAGTCCAAGTGCAAGGGAAGCAGGGGAAATCCGTTGAAGTTTACTTCACTTCAGAACATTCATTCACGGATTTCGTTGGTTTTCACAGGACTCACCGGCGCATGCGCAACGCCGACCTCATACATCATCTGCCCGGAGCTGCTTCCGTGTACAACTGTTGGCACAAGCTAGATTAAAGTGATTATTACTTTTTGAATATGGATATTTTTCTTACAAAAATGCACCCGGAGCCGTGTGAGGCACTTTTTATTATGGATGGATGCGCTTTATTTCACTTCTGGACTGGATTTATGGACTGATGAACTGCCATTAAACAGCTTTGAAGATCGAAGTCAATTTTTTATATAACTCCGATTGGATTCATCTGAAAGAAGGAAGTCATATACGCCTAGGATGGCTTGAGGGTGAGTAAATAGTGGGCTAATTTTCATTTTTGGGTGAACTATCCCTTTAAATGGATATAAAGACTAAAATCCCTCATCAAACCTTTATCAATATAAATTCCAAATAAAAAATTATATCGCTCACATGTACATTGTAATGTTAAGAAGAATGCTACAAAACTCCAGTTTTGAATTCATGGGGTTTTAGTCACTTCTTTTCCACATCAGCTGGGAAATGTACATTTTCTCGAGGGCTAGATTATACCGTCCAGAGAGCTGACTTGTTAGCCTATGTGGCAGACCTATATGCACATTTTCAGATGTTCAACAGAAGTACACTAGATGGCAGTACAGTAGTTTACAATAACTTAACAAAGGCATCCTCTGCTTGCTTGAGCGCTAGATGGCAGAATAGTTCGCTCTTGTGACAAACTAATAGCAGTCAACCTGCTCTTTAGTAATAAGGTTGCAGTTAAACTTTCATTTCGACAACACACATCAAGCAAATTCATGCCAAAATCGATTGTTACAACACCATCTCTTAATGTTTTGCCTTTTTGACCAGGAGGAAATATAGCACTTACCTACATAACACAGGCTGCTCACACGCAGACACAACTGTCACCCAAAACCCACATTTCTTCTTCATTGCTGTTGCTGTTTTACATTAAACTTAAGGCTGTAAATGGGTGGGAAAAAATGTGCGTGTGTGTGTGTTTTTTCTTCTTTTTCTATGCGCTACACGTTTTGTTTTTATGTTGGCGGTTGCTGGCTTTGCACGTCTGGCTAACATGAAATTCTTAAAGGGGACCCTAATTGGAGTGAGACTTCACCATTGAGATGCTCCTGTCGGATATCACACAATCGGCCACCTGCACATGACACAAATTATGTGTCCGTACAAGACGACTTGTCAACGACTGTTTGGGACATTTTTGAAAACAGGAGGACAGCCAGCCAAACCGACTCCCGTTTGTCACAGTATGTATGCTTGTCTAGAGAAAGTAGAGATTTTGAATCTGAGTCGGGGACCTTTTCGTTTCTTCATCTTGCATTAATTCTCGAGATTTTGTCCGCTTATCATTTTTTCCCAAAATTTTAGTTAACAATTGCTTTTAGTTTGTTTCTTATTCACTTAATGTTACACACGAATCTTTAAAAAAAAAAAAAAAGACAAAAATGAATTAATACTTTTTTTTATCAGAGTGCTTAATCTGTTTCTATATTAGCATAGCCTATTGCAAAAAATAAATAAGTAAACGTTTGAATATGTTGTGAAAAAAAGATAGATCATGTTGAGTATTTTCTCCGCACTCTGAAATAGTGATAGTAGCCTTACTGTAAATAGCCTTGATATATTTTGACAGGGCATGCGTCTCATTATTGAAACATAGGCTAACAGATATAAATATTTGATAATATGAGTCCTTTTTTCTTTCTTTAGAATTTCCAGAGAAAAAAAATCGTGTGTAATCATTCTTTGAACATATTTAATTCAGTCATTTTTTGACAGTCAAAGTAAATACAGATAGCCTTCCTGGAGGCACGGCTTTATTGAGCGCGCGTAAATCGACAATTATAATAGAGTGGAATATGTTGTGAGGGCTAAATAATAATATTTTTTTATAAGTTAGCAGAACACTTAAAGGATAACCAGAAGAGCTTTTATTAATAGCTATTAAATGAATAGCATGTAAAATGTGCATAGCCTATTTTTGTACCGCTCAGGATTTTAGGTAGAATTTATAATAATATTATTAATAATATAGCCTACTAATAATAGCCTAACTTTTGTTAGTTAAATACTATTAAATAATAAACTTAATAGAATAATAGTAGCGTAATAATATTAAGAAATAATATTAGCTGCTGTAATAATAATAATTTATACATTTATGTTTAGCAGGTTTAGAATAGGCTATTCGGTAAAATATTCAGAATTGTTTTTTTTGTAGCTATATATTCTACGACTGTTCGCGTTAGAAAAGCAACACGTTCTGTTCCATTCGAACCATTATTTACATTCGTCTTGACATGCTGGCAGATTTATGTTTCCCTCATATCGATTTGCGCAAAATGCTGGAAATCACTGCGTTGCTAAAAGCAAGACGCTGAGTCTGCAAATGCATGTATCACAGCGGAAAATATCAAGCAGTGCCCCAGTCCAAGCACATCTAGCCCGGACAGGACAAGTATCACTGCCAGTCCTCATATAGCACGGATCCCAAAGAGGCCACCAGTGTGGATTTAATAGCAGTGAAAGTATTATGTGGAATCGGATTGAGGGAGATCTAGACATCTGTCAAAAGCAGCCAATAGAATGTACATTAGTAATATTGAAACAAGCAAGACGTCGGCAGATCGGGCAGGATTAAGTACAATTCATAATCTGATCACGAAAACTCGGCTGCTTGAAAGCATCCAGGCGGCCACAATGCTTATGACAAAAGGGACACGGATCAAGATGCCCTTCTGCGTTAAATTCACAACCCAAGCTAAATGTCATCACGGACTGTCGCCTAGTTCCTGCAACCATTTTCTATTCGTAAATTACATCAAATAAACGTTACTTGTCATGCATGCATAGTCATACACTCTTAAAAATAAAGGTGCTTCACGATGCCATAGAATAACATTTTTGTCTAAATGGTTCCATAAAGAACCTTTAACATCTGAAGAACCTTTCTGCTTCACAAAAGGTTCTTCAGATTATAAAAAGGTAAGAAAGAGATGGTTCTTTAAAGAACCTTTGACTGAATGGTTCTTTGTGGAACCAAAAATGGTTCTTCTATGACATCGCTTGAAGAACCTTTTGAAGCACCTTTATTTTTAAGAGTGTAGGTTCTTTTCGAAAGAATATTTTATTGAAAAATATAAGATTGAGGGAATGGATTTCGTTTTTATTCTCAACACTAATACCTTTACAAAAGAAAAACGTTTATTTAATACTTATTGCAACATAATATTAAATGGCGACACATAACTAAAGTTGCTGTTGGAAATACATTTTTTTATTTTTGCCAATGTGAAACAGAAAGACCACAATGGCCTCCTGATGCCATAGACCTCACAGCAAAGTAAATATTGGTGTCAGACAGTGGACACTATAAGCAGGATAGACAACAGACACCAAAAAGGGACAGCTAATCTGATCTAAATATGACAGGGGCAGTGGGGTTGTGGGATGGGTTTGGTTGGGGGTGAAGTGGGGCTTAATTATGTTGTTGTTTTGCCTTACTGTTTTTTTTTGTTTTTTTGTTTGTTTGTTTTAAAACCCTTTACATGAAAAAGGGGTCCATGAGAATAATTTATATAATTATACATATTCATGCATTTTGGGTATTCTTTCTGAAGTCAGCCAAATACACCCCATTCACATGCTCTGTTATTAAAGATGCTATTGTTAATCCTACTATGACCAAAAACTGCATTAATTGTCATGATTTGGACAATGTTATAAGCTACAAAGGCTTGCTTAGTGTGAGTTATTTTGTTATTATCTTTTGAACATTACTGAATTGTTAAGTGTTAGTGATAATTAAATAATGTAAAGAAAACTGTTTTGAAGCACCTGATTCTTGCTAGTGTTGCGATGATTGGCTAATAGAAATGTATGAAACACATGCTTGCTAATCATAATATTTGTTTTGCTTTATTCTTAAGAAATCATAATAAACCACTATTTTGCATTACAGAATAATTACCATCGTAACCATCACTATTATCATTAGCATCTGAGATCTGCGTTTTGCTCTTTAAATTTCAACCTGCCATTTGTCCAAACGTTCTACATGTTCAGATTCAGATGAAAGCCATGAGGAATTTATAGATTACGCTGTACATCTTTAAGCCAATGAGGACTCTAAATGTTGTGTGTGCTTTAGGAGCTGTTTAATCTAAATACAAACAAGGCAAACATCTAAGGCTCATCTGAATCCCATGTAATAAAGGGGTCATATGATGCGATTTAAATTTTTCCTTTCTCTTTGGAGTGTTACAAGCTCTTGGTGCATAAAGAAGATCTGTAAATTTGCAAAGACTAAAGTCTCAAATCCAAAGAGATATTCTTTATAAAAGTTAAGAGTCAGCCACGCCAACCTAAAACAGCTCGTTCTAACAAGCCCCCACATATCTACGTCACGATGTGGGAAGATTTTGCATAACGCCGCCCAAATGTTCACGCAAAGAAAGAAGGCGTAACTTTTATTTTCGCTGTAGTATTGTTGTTGCCGCGCCGCCATGTCGTGAAGGTGCTGTGTTTCGTTGTGAAAGCGAAACTACTTTGTTTGGCCTTCCAAAAGAGGACAATATCTGCTTCGTCATGCCTGGAGCTGATCCGTGCTGGTTGCTGAGGAAATACATCAACTTTGTGCTGTGGATCGCCGGATCGGCTTTCACCGTGGATGAAGCGCAGTCCAGCCCGCGGTCGTCACATGTGGGTCACAAATGCAGACATGGTTTTATGTTTACGCGGCGCGATGCAACACAACGTGTAAAAAGACAGTATAAGTCATTATAAGCCATAATTATGTCCCCACTGGATGCAACAAATGCCTCGTTTACAATGGGTTTTAAGGTTTTTGTCCGGCCGGACAGGGCATCACAATATGGTAGGGGCGTAACATTTCCGTCACACGCTTGAAGTATTCGGCCAATCACAACGCTCTGGATAGCTGGTCAATCAGAGCACACCTCGCTTTTCAGAACGATGAGCTTTGTAAAAATCGACGCGTTTCAGAAAGGCGGGGCATAGAGGAGAAACAATAATGTACAGTATGTGGAAAATAATGTGTTTTTTGAACCTTAAACCGCATAAACACATTTCATTACACCAAATACACAAAATAATGTTCTTTTTAGCAGCATCAAATACAGATACTTTAGTAAACTACAGAGACAGAGACAGATACTTTAGTAAACTAAAGAAGAGATCCAAAGCCTATTAAATCTAAAAGAAGTAGCCTTGAGTTTAGGTGAATCCATCTATATGAGTGTTACCTTGGGAATAGTATGAAAAACATTGTTCAGTGAAAGGAGATGTACCACGTAGGAACCATTTTCACTGTCAGCCAGTAATGTGACTGTCAGGCTTAGCATTACTATCTCTCTATCTTAGAGTGTCTATATAATTTGATTCCCAAAGATGAAATACGGTAGATTCCCATGATTTCCATACTTGAAACATCTTGTATAAGAATCTTACATTTTCAACCCCCTCCTTTATGTGTCAAATTACAATGCAAATAGTGACAGTTTCTTAAAGCTGATAAATAGAAGATGTGTGTGCCTGGGAAAGAGGGGGGAAATTGCAGTGAGTTTGAATGTTGATCACCTGAGAATGACCCCTGAGTCTGTTTTCCATGCTACAATATCCCCACACCTCTCAGACTTGGTCTTCGAAGAACCTTACATGCTGTTTCTTGCTTCCACCTACAGCCTTCAAAGCATCTCACACAATGGGCATTAACAATTATCAATGCCAGTGAGGGCATCACTGAATGATGCAGTCATATCTTTACAAAAAATACATACAAAAACATCCTAAATATCTCCTCCCTCCAAAACAGGACAAATATCATTGGTAATAATTAAAAAGAAACTGAATGAGACCTAGCACATTTAAATATATTTTGAGAGGGAGGACCTTAGTACAAATTTATGGAGTTTTTGAAAATCAAACATTTACCTCTATATGATAAACAAAAAGGAGACATTGCTTGATGAGCAGTAGCAAATTCATCTCAGGAAATTTGGATATTGATTATATCTGACAAAGCTTGAGTCTCCTAAGTGTCACAAAAAGGCTAATCCCTCTCCTCTGGATAATTAGCTGACTTGATTATTATTCATACAGATTATTTGATTGCACTTGAGACTGAGGATAAATGAATAACGTTAGACTTTATAACGTATTGTTTAGTTGACTAAATGTTTAAGGGCAGAATGTTTATACTTTTATAGACACTGTGTTAATTAGTGATTATGGCTCTAGATTATGTAACAGACAGAGTTAAAAATGTTTACATAAACAGAACAAATCTGCATTTCTAATATACGTGAAATGGAAATCTCAAATGTAAACCTCAAGTTCAGCAAAGTATTCAGTTTCTTTTAAATTTAGTTAAAATGAGCTCATTCAATACTCAAAATATGAGAATAACACTAAAAGGTTATGGTCCTTGAGTGTCCGATGTGCCTTAATCTTATGCATTTGCATTTGTCGAGAGTGTTTCACTCATTTGATTCAAAGTCAGACCATCAGATTAAGTAGGAAATTCAAAGTGAAAATGGCTGATGCAGTTGGAAATGGTATTTGGTTAATGCAGAACCGCTATTACTGCTGGGGTAATTATGTATATGTGCACAGGACTGTTGAATCTGAAATGTCAGATGAAACACTGAATGATAGTGCTGGGCTTTTACTGATATGTTCTTAATATCTTACACTTCTACTCACAACTGTGAGTCGTATCATCACAGCAATAAAAGTGACTGTTTCTTAAGATACATTTATTGAATTTATATTGAATATTTTATATTATCTACATTTTAAACAGTATTTATTATTTAATGAAATGTTCTAACATTTTGCATTGCTCTTTTAGACCAATGCCACCATGTGGCAAAGGTAAATTATTTACTAAATAACATATGTACATTATGCTTTATATGTCTTATATATCCATGACAAACAACAGCATTAAGGTTATATTAGACTAATGGATGGCAATACATTAGGTCAGGCGAGTATGCTGCTGTCTAGTCTCAAAGCCATGTCAACCAGCAGATGAAAGCAACAGCTGGATGTGAGACATAACAATCGGCAATAAGAGGAGTGATGGGAATGAACATTGTTTTGATCCTCTCATATGGCTTGTGAGGGTTTGGAGGTGGTCTATAGCTCAGTCCTCTTTGCTTTAGAAACTTTTAAAATAAATGCATACTGCATTTGTTCATTTATTTTCCAAAAACACAATATTCCTGAACGAAGAAGTACAGGTAAGGTTAGTGTCCCATAAGGATTTCTTTAAGCTTAAAAATGACCAGGATATATGGGGTTGGAGTGAAGTGAAGGGTGAGTAAATAATGATAGAATGTTCATTTTTGGCTGAACTATCCCTTTAAAAGACTATGAAAGTCTGATAGATTAGTCAAAGTTTAATCTATATCCAGTAACTTGGTGCCTGGTAAATGTTTTTCGTCCGAGCGCAGCCTGATTAAGAACAGACATCTTCCTGTTGGGGAAAAAAGGACTCACTCCTCACCCTTGGCTTCTAACACCATTTTAGAAAAACTTAAAGCAATTGCTTTAAGGTGCTGAAATGGCATGTTGACAAATGTTATGTTTAGACTAATAGTTAAGACAGTCTGTAAGGGGAGCTGTGCATGTCCCTCTTGAGTATGCTGGAGACAAATTTACAAATGGACTTTCCCCCGATGACAGCTTTTAAGTAAAGGCTACATCAGTAAGACTGCAGATAGTCTCCATAGTAACTTGCACAAATGAAACACCTGAAAATAGTGAAAGATTACTTGGGCCTCCTCCTCTATTTCTGCTATTAAAGTAAATGAAATTAATGACAGCCTGCACAGGAAGTCTTGGGAAACTTTTTCCATTCTCTCTGCAAATGGTTTATGAGAACATGTAGGATGCCAGTGAGTTTAAGACTGACTGCAGGAAAGAACAATATGGACTGAACAATAGGAACAATATGGAGCTATGGCTAGTGGCATAAAAAAATACTTTTTATATTTGTTTATATTTCATGGCTTAACTTTTTGTCCTTTTTTTGGATGACTTGAACAATACTAAACAATATTAGATCTAACTGTAGTGTGCAGATATAAATAACAAAGCTCTAACAGTGTACAGTCATTGTTACATTCCGCTTTTTGTTGCAGATTAAACATTTCTTGAAAGTAAAACGCTTGCTTACTGCTCACATTTGATGAGGAAGAGCATTTTTATGAGAAACAGCATATATAAAATCTTTCCCATTTCCCATTGGTGGTTTCTCCACCACCACAATATGCTACCCTTTTTGCTACTGAATTATTACAAATTATAAAGTGTTCGTAGAAATACTGTTGAAAGGTGGAAGAAAATCAGCTTTTCACCAAAAAGCAGTATATGATTCCTTTCACAGGTAGCTTATAGTCTATTATTACTCTAAGGGGAATGTCTTCTGCATATGATGCATGAGGCTTAAATCAGGGATACAGCAGTGGCGTTCCGTCCATATAAGCTGCGAATGCTCCGCATACCCAGGCCATTTGAGAGAATAAATTCACGGGATAATTCATATAAACATGATTATAAGTTTATCCCTTGTCATTTGAAATGTAACTTAAAGCTTAAAGAGTTAGGAATAAGTACGTAAAATGACTTATTTGCCAAACTGCAGTAAGTTTCTTTAAATTTAAATTCAGTTGCGGCTGTTTCCATGCGAGTGGATTCTCTGCAGCTTTCTCGCCTCTGCTCTGTTGCTATGACTCGTCAGGATTGTAGCGCGTTCTCAATGTTTTGCTGGTCTGCGGCAGATTTGATGCACGAGGTAAACGGTTCGCAAAGCGCTAGCCCAAGCAGAAAAATGTGCTGTTGTTGCTGTCAGATCTCGATTGCCGAAAATCACATTGTGTTTGATGCAAAACCAACTCGACTAAATCAAAAGAAGAAAAAAACAAAACAAAAAAAGCACTGTAACTGTATATATTTGTTTTCTCAAGCAAAGCAAGTTTTAAAAGTCCACTGAAAACATTATCTTCTTACATTTTTGGTCATAGACAACGTATGCTGAATATATACGTTATTATCAATGTTATTGCCTAAGCGGTAAATTAAAAAACATTTTTAAATCGTGGGCTATATAACATTTTCATATATAGCAAACATCATATTGTTCCCTTTGTTTTGCGTATGCTCGTGTCGCTTACAGTTAAAGTCCTTCTCTGATTTTATTATTGTCTGCAAGGTTGCAATAACGTTACTTTGCAATATTTTAAATATTTTTTGGGTATTTTGTATGTGTTTGTTATTGGAGTAGTGTCACCCGGGTGGGAGTTTTAACTCCTATTCACTGGGAATAAAAAAATAATTTAGCTGATGCAGAGAGAATTATATACCGGGGGAATCCCCCCCATCTCCACACCCCCTGATTACGTATCCTAACGTACCTACGTGTAAACGTAATTTGGCAGTTTTTACTAGGAAAACCAGCTATATTTTTTATATTTCTAATAACAATGGATAAACCTGAAACGATAGAAGAAGGATTGGAGATGAATTTCCTTTACAAATAAGGTAGGAAATGTGCATACATTTAAATCGACACCTGCCACGGTGTTTCTTACTTGTCATCTGTGATCCCTTTTGAGTGTCCTAAAAGCCGAAGGGGGGGTCTTATCACTCGGCATACACAGTTAAAAAAAGTCACCGCTCACCACTGGGATACAGTATGCATGTTAAATGAAATACTTTCTAACAATTGCTGGTATTAAAAACCCTGACACATTTACTGTACAAATGCATGGGTGAATATATAAACTAAAAAAACTTAGTTCTGTCAAAATGCCAGAAGCTTCAAGGTGCAGCTGAAGAGAGTTACTAATACTGCAGCTGCTGTTTTTTTTTCATAAGCGGGCTAAAAGGCTTCCTGCCATGCAGAGACCCTCATTTGTCTGTCAGGTCTCATCAGCACAAACTCCGAGAGAGACTGACATGTCCCTGACCGCTCATACAGCTCTTTAAATACCTAAAAATGATAGTGTTTTTGTGTTTATGTCTCTGTTATTTTCAGGAGGATGTATATATGAATTGATGAGGTCGTATTATATCGGTGATTGCAAATCATCCTTGTTAAATTCCTATTAATAGAAAGAAAAAAAATGCATGGTGATAAATCATACCTTTTTAGGTTACAGTTTAGGTGAAGATGAAAAAGAAAAAAACTCACCAGAGCATATAATAGAATAACCTCATGAAAGATCATGGTTTTTAATTTATAATATTTGATTTCATAATTAACAGCAGCATACCCAACGCAAGTGAATAACATCATGCTTTCAAAGCAACTCAAAAACTGTATACATGCAGCAAACACTAATGCCAATCAAAAATTCTAAATCCATTAGCAACCTCGTGGCCTACTACATAATGAAAACACATGCACACTTTTGCCAGAGTCAGATAAAAACACCACTTCAAGTCTCTCGGGACAAGAAGAGCCATTTCATGTCTGCATGAAAAGCAGCATTGTGGACATATGAAATTATTCTTTAATTAAGAGATATTATGTGTGCCACACATTTGAGATATTTCCATAAGCACCATTGTGGATGGGTGTAAACCAAACTGCTTGAGTGAGCGCATTGCAATTACTGTGAAGGTTAGGTGTAGCACAGGCAGGTCAGCATCATGGCTGGCTTTCTTTTTAGACAAGCACTTTAGATGAACTGCTGCCATGATCTGAATTGCAATCGAAAAGGAAGGCCTTAAATCACAATGCACCATTGGTACAGTCTTGTAGTTCCTCCCCTGGCACAAGAGCTACACAATTGTTGTTCTATTATGCGTGAAATGTATTAGAATATCATTATGATGTTCCCTCGACTATTAGAAGTGCTTCACATGAACATGAATCTTCTTGTAACACAATCAATTTGTTTCATGCTGGAAGAAAGTGAACACGCTTAAGAGTCCCTTAAGGTGCTAACTGAACACGAGTCTTTACCAGGGCAGCACCTGGAGATTCCATATCCAGCGTCTGTGACACGCTGTTGCCCATGGCTGCCTTCCAGCAGTGCTTCTTCAGGGATCCGAGCATGTAGAACAGGAGCTGGAACAACCGCCCGGAATCTTCAGCCACGCGCCGCCTGAAACTTTAATGGTGACACGAGGAACGAGTCGTCCAGATGTGAACAGGGAATACCTCCGTGATATGGACAGCAATCCCACCTCCTGTGAGTGTTGTACGAGACACTCAGGAGCGCTGGAGTATGTGTGCATGCGTTAGCAGGGGTGCACGGCAGAACATAGGGAGCAATGACTGCTTTAGTTAATTTCTCTTACTTTTTTTATATTGTTTTGCTAGATGACAAGTTTAATACCATCTGCTTCCTTTCCCCTGTTAATAAGTTTTCCCTGCCAGCTGAGTGCCCACTCAATTATTTAGTACGGTGGGGCTGCTGTCAGATCCACATCCATGCATCTATGTCCATCTCATGCAGCACAGAACTGCTCACAAGAACTTTAAAGGATGGTCCGTTCGCCGCGGGGCCCCCTCAAGGCCCCCCACACCAGTTGCACCCCCCTAAGAATGGCCCTGGCTCTTGCATTATCAGCACGTTTTTCCTGTTTAACACTGTAAAGCTGCTTTGACATAATCTGTATTGTATAAAGCGCTATATTAATAAAGGTAAAATTACGGTCTCTCATTCCATTTGTAATACTTTGGGTAACCATTGTGTCACATATTATTATTTAATATTTAGGAGATGTCATAGCTACAGTGTATGTATGCTTAAAATATGAACATAAACAAATAATAAAACACCAATATCCAATACGCCATTTGAATGTTCAGTAGAGTCTTCATCCACCTTTTCTCCACCTAATTGTCTTTAGCCACCTTTTACCTGACAGATCTTAGATGAGCTGCAAAGACAGTAACATTTTATAACAACTTTCATTAACAAGTTGAACAACATTATATGCTCAGTAGTTCATATGCATGCAAATATGAATATATAAGGGATATTATTACAATTTAAAATAACAGTTTTCTATTTCAGTATAGATTAAAAATTTAATTTATTCCTGTGATGGCAAAGTTGTATTTTCAGCAGCCATTACTCCAGTCTTCAGTGTCACATGATCCTTCAGAAATCATTCTGATGTGATGATTTGGTGCTCAAGAAAAAAATGTAGTTGTGCGGCTGAATATTTTTGTGGAAACCATGATTTAAAAAAAAAATTTGATGAAAAGAAAGTTCAAAGAAACAGCATTTATTTGAAATAGAAATCATTTGTAACAATATAAATGTCTTTACTGTCAGTTTGGATTCATTTAATTATATAATATAATGTATCTCTCAAAGTTAAAGACTAAAAATATTATATTATTATAACTATTTAACCATAACTATTATAGCTGTTATTATAATATAATTACTATTAAATAACTTTCATTTATAATAAGTTAGAAAGCATATAATGATCTGTACATGCTCTGTTTACATATATTCTTATATATATATATATATATATTTCAGCAGCCATTACTCCAGTCTTCAGTGTCACATGATCCTTCAGAAATCATTCTGATATGATGATTTGGTGCTCAAGAAAAAAATATTATGATCAATGTTGCAATGTAGTTGTGCGGCTGAATATTTTTGTGGAAACCATGATTTAAATTAAAATAACAGTTTTCTATTTCAGTATAGATTAAAAATTTAATTTATTCCTGTGATGGCAAAGTTGTATTTTCAGCAGCCATTACTCCAGTCTTCAGTGTCACATGATCCTTCAGAAATCATTCTGATGTGATGATTTGGTGCTCAAGAAAAAAATGTAGTTGTGCGGCTGAATATTTTTGTGGAAACCATGATTTAAAAAAAAAATTTGATGAAAAGAAAGTTCAAAGAAACAGCATTTATTTGAAATAGAAATCATTTGTAACAATATAAATGTCTTTACTGTCAGTTTGGATTCATTTAATTATATAATATAATGTATCTCTCAAAGCGCTGTTAAAGACTAAAAATATTATATTATTATAACTATTTAACCATAACTATTATAGCTGTTATTATAATATAATTACTATTAAATAACTTTCATTTATAATAAGTTAGAAAGCATATAATGATCTGTACATGCTCTGTTTACATATATTCTTATATATATATATATATATATATGAAATATCAAACTATTCCAAGTTCCACTTACTACCTATTTGTTAACAGTTTTACATTTACAATTTTTGTAAATATTATTATTAAAAGTTACTGATGTGTTACAGACAACTCCTGCCAATTGTAAATGATCTCATAGCTCAATCAAAATCCTTCCTAAAGCTTTGAACCTTTGTGAACATCACTGTCATATGATCAAGGTGAATTTGCAAATAGAATTGCACCGTAATATAAAACCCGCATCATCAGCAAAGGTGTTATGTTTGCTTTTGACATCTCATCAGCATTCCCAAATAAATATTCAGAAGATGTTCTTAAAGTGAAAGTGGATTTAGAGTGATATGATGTTTTCCACTGAACACTGCTCCACTCTAAAGTCCTCTGCCAGGATCATCGCTCACGCTGCCAAGCCCTTTATTGTATTGGCTCTTGCCAATGTGAATTGTGATCTGAAAATGGCGCTGTAAAAAGCCAGGACCTTTGATGTGTTGTGCTAATTTGATTACCATATTACACTCTTCTGTTTGCATGCACTTTGCCATGTGTACCTCATAAAAGCAAACACTAAACTGCCTTTACATGACAGAGAAACAACACAGCATTGTACACAATGGATTACTAGTAGCATTGAATGAGAATGGAAAGCAAAAGGAATACAAGGGATTATAAGAATGATTTATTTTGTTGTTTATGCATGTGTTTAATGTTGTAAGGCTAGTTCAAACTGCACCAACAGACTCACGACAATGTTTTTTTTTAAATCAGTGTGTTAAACCTTGTAGGTGTTTATTGAGGCAGTGTGAAAATGAGAAAATGTTTTCCAACATTCACAATCCAAAAGCCAACAGTAAATGCTAATAACAGACTGATCCAAAAAAAAAACAACCCCAACAACAACCAAAGAAATGTGTTCGTTGAAGCAATGTTAACCAGCCTAAATATGTGGAGAGACAAACTAGTCAAATTACAGAAAAGACACACACTAAAAAATCCTAAATTACTAGATTTTTCAATTTTATCATTACACTTTTCTTCTTTTTTCTTAAGACTGGTTTTGTGGTCCAGGGTCACACACATATATATATGCATGTGTCTATATATTGTATAATCTTTATCCAACTATTTAGAAAGGGGGGAGGGGGGGGGGGCATTTGAATTAGCTGGATGAAAAAAGAGAGAGAATGAGGAATGGAGACAGAGACTAAATGAAACAGACAGACAAAAACAGACAGAGGGAGAGGGAGTCAGTCTCTTGTGACCTACATGAAAGCAACGGGAGCGTAGCCGTGCCTCAGTACTCCTGGCTAAATGCACTCTCATATTAATATTTTAAAATGCCGTAATGTGACGGTGAAACCCTCAGAGGACAGATACATCAATTTACAGGGGCCTCGGCTACAGGAAAGAGAAACAGGGATAATTTGCCATTAGGAGAAATTGTTCATTATGGGCTGCTTCTTAGGGCCACATAAACCAAGTCCCCTCTCTCACTTGAGCTGCAAATCCACACTTTTGCGTGAATGGAGACATTGCCCCAGAGCTTTAATGCTCTTGGGTCATTAGTGCAAAAAGGTTTGTTGTGCTGTTAAATCTGCTGCATGTTGCGGTGATCAATCAACATGAAAGGGGCTTCCCACTAAGGCCGGATCACTGTAAATAAATCAATTAGGCCATGAGAGTCAAGCTTTTATCAGAATTGTTGTTGCACACACATCTGAGGGATTATAGACAGACTAGCAGTGTTCAGGTAAACATTTCTGCTCATACATCTGTGAAAGCATTATGCTGGGTTCATTGCTCAATCTTTCACCCATCAAATAACACTACCAGCATGCATGAATGAAATGTGCATCATGTATGTTTGCATATTAAGATGTTATTCTACATATGTTAGTGTGTACAGTAACACGTATGAGATTTTGACCCTCAAGCACACTTTTCAAGCAAAACATTTCACAGTTTGTTGGTTTTTAATATAAATCAATATACATACTCTTTAAAATTACATATTTAAACAGTTTGTGGTTGTCAAAGGTTAGTGGGTCATCTCCATGTGATGAACTACATTCCACTTGAGGGGATTTCATACATCTCCTTAAAATCACCTTGACACCAGTTACCAAAAAAATAAAAAATTACAAACAAAAATTAAAAGAAAAGTGAAGTCAGTTCTGAGAAATTCTCTAGCATTTGCTGTTTAATTTAAATCTGGCTTAAGTGGCCAAATAATTTTTCAGGTCACTGTATATAGAAAAAAGGTTCACATTTGAAATTAACATTCCAATCCATTTGAAACTAACAACTGTAATTCTTAAAACTTTAATTTTAATTACATTTGACTTCAGCACATAATGTATGCATATGCTTTTCTCTTGCTCAGATGTGTCTTAACAAGCTAATATTGTATGTCTTAGCACAGCTAATAACTTGCTCTTCACAGTTTTTTCTCCCAAGTATTTATCCTCTTCTTCTGTTCTCATTTTACTGATTTGCATGTCATTGAGTTTATACACAATGGTCTAATGAGAGATTAATGAGTCACTCAGTAATTATCATCAATTTCATAATTACATGTAGTAGTGTGGCGTAAAAAGAACGTCTGCCCAGTAGCGTCTGGCGTCTGCCCAGTACGAGGAGGGATGAATGTCAACTCTGAATATTTATTGACGCCACTGCAAAAACACAAAACAAACATTTCAGTCTTTCCACTATCAGCACTGAGAGCAGGATGCTGGAGTCACAGTTGCTTTAGTTACAAAAATGAGCTGTGATGACTCTTGGGGGACAACATTAATTGACTGATGGACACTCGACAAATAAAGGGAAAAAAAGAGAGAACATTTAATGAATAAAAAAGGAAAGAAAGACAATTTTTAGATACTTGAATAAATACTTATACATAAGTTTATTAATCATATTATGTATTTTTTCAAGTTTTTTTATAGATATATAATTTAAAAAACTAAGTGGAATATTGTTTTACTGCAACAGTCAGTATAGCTGAATAACATTTTATCAATGATTAATACGGAATTGCTTCTTGCTGTCATTCATGACTGCAAACAAGGACACCAGTGAAGCCCTTAAAACCTGCCGAACCAACAGGCAGCTTCCCCCGTGACCTCACACTTTCCTCGAAACACAATTATGTAGCCAAAGGTAAACAACCACACCGACCCTATGTTTCCTTTTTTTCTTTCGCTCAGTCACCAGATGGTTCCATTGAGAAAGAAAAAAAATCACTTGCATGACTTGGCTGTCTGCTTTTTCTATTTGCGTACTACTCAGAGACAGGGTTGCAATGGAGTCTCTAATGGTTATAAAACACCTGCTCAGGCAATCAAACAAACAAAACGCAGGAGGGGAATGAAAACAAAATACCTATGTGATCAGGTTAAGGGGGCTGCTGGCCACGAGGGCTGCAGATGAGACAGGAAGCACAGGCAGATGTTCCATGTATAGAGGTAAGAGTATTTGACCGTACCGCCACAAAGAGGTATACAATCAGATCTACAAGATAATAGATAATTGGATATTTGTTATAATAATGGGTATAATAAAAACCATTGTTGAGCAAAGAGGTTTGTTGGATGATGTGGCATAGAATTTCAGCAGTTGTGCAGAGATTAGGAAACATTAGGAGTTCAGACACAATGGCTTATTTATAGAGCCCGACGACGGTCACAGGGAACATACAGTTAGACAGAGTGACTCTGAACATCAAACGTTTATCTTTCATATAAACATCAAATCTGAACCTTGCACATATAGAGAACTCATTATTTTTTCCCCCTTCATATCAGGTGTCAATATTGCAGAAGAAAAACATAAAATTTTACTGTAAGAAGAACAATAAAATTGATAAAATTAAAACCCAAGTTTTTTCCAACATCATTATGTACAACTTTTTGTATAACTGCACAACCCAATTAAAATTAATACAATAAATTAATAATGGAGAAAAGAAATTATATGGAATTAAATTAATTAAATGAAAATACATGACATTTTAATCTTTTTTTGTTGTCAAAATTGAAACCTTTCATGCATTAAATTTGTATTAAATTCAGATTAAGAGAACTTAACATCAATATGTTTCATGGCATAATTGTTATTTTCATTTATAAGAAACTATTAATGTTGTTGCTCATAACAGACAAATGTTCATTAACATTTAGCAATGCTGACATCCTGTAATTTAAAACATTTAGACTGCATTACATTTTGCCATTGATGATTTTAAGAAATCAATAATTTTGTAAAACTGATTCATTGTCACACTCAAGGTCAAATTGATAAAATGTTACAATGAAGTTGAAATAATGAACATCTTTTTTCTACCTTCATGTATCTACTTCTGCAGCAACAAAGACTGCAACTGTGTTACAGTTAAATTTCAACCTGAGCCTAAAATAAAACAGGAAACTGTAAGCTAGTCATCTACTGTGATTAAAACTCTGTGAGATGGCTATGAATACATTAACAGTCAGACATTTGCATGCAAGAGATGTTTTTTTTTTTTTTTGAAAATGCGATTCCTCTTGTCTTCAACATCTCAATCACGTCCCAGTTCCCGCCCCTTTGTATTAGCAGACAGAAAGTGATGGACATCCTTTCACTGCCTGCGTGACCTCTGGTAATCCCGTTTCACAGACCGGCTCCCCGCTGAAGAAAACACAATGGCGGGCGCTGTACCTCCTCCCAGTCGATATTCTGACAGACTTGATCGAGCAAATTAGTATGCTTTGGTAAGGGCATGACCAAAGACCTTTTCAACACCCTGTGAATCAATACAAAGACCAATGGATGGCGTGTGTGGTTTTCTTTTTCTTCTTCCCTTTTTTCTCACTTGCACCTTGCGTTTGTAAGACTCCCACCTTGCTTTCACCTTACTGAACCTCTGGCATGAAGTTCAAATTAAAGCAAAATTGAAACTGTGGAAGAAAAATTGTTGCAAGCATAAAAGGGTCTTCTGTGCCTTAGATGTTAAGGGAGTGAGAGGTTTGTTAATGGATAGTCACAGGATAACAAAACTGAGGGTTCAGGGAATGCGAGACTAACTGTAGGATTATGGTTTTCTCTGATCACTGCAAAAAAAAGAGCACATTTTTGTAGCACAATATTTGTGTGTATGCAGGTTTTTTTTTTGCAGCTTAATATATATCTGATATCTGCTGTAACTGTCTACTCATAAATGCAAATAAAATATTCTATTTTAGATCTGTAGAATGGCAACTGGTGCCAAATAAACTCAAATGAACTCTTGAAATGAAAGCATGGCTCTTTTATTTATTTATTTGACCACCAAACTGATGAATGTCTACTCTTAAATTTAAAAATCTTTTATTTATTTGTTTATATTAGAACACCAAGTTCCAGTGACACAATCCATTACCAGCGAAACTGTGAGATAACAAGCCCACATAAAATCAGGTATCAGTGGCACTCACTGCAGTAGAGATGACTAGCACATCCAAAACAAAAGCTCACTGAAAATGCTGAATAGGTTCACCCGAAACAAGCACACATCCAATGCATTTACATTTTTTATGGACAAAATAACCCTCCAAAATCATAGCTGTCCATTTCCAGCGTTAATTGTGTCTGCTTATCCCCTTTTCTCCACTCCCATCTATTGTGCCATGGTCATGCCAAGCTGAACCCCTCCCAAGTCTAGGTAGCATTAATTACATCACACAAATGTAACTGACACAACCTTTTAAACATTACTACACAGCTATAATTGTATATTTTTAAGTGTGTTGCATGCATAATTTTATTCTGTGAAGTAAATAGCACTCTATCAATTATGCCACAGCTGTTGCAGCAGGGAAAACGTTTCAAGACTAATTAACCCACATTTTCAAAATGCCCTCATCACACCAACAACAAAGTTTCCACTGCAGATATTAAGAATGTTATATATATATTTTTTAAAGTATGTATATATATATACACACACACACTTTAAGAACAAATAAAAAATCTGTAGAAAAATATATTATATATATATATATATATATATATTTATAAATAAAACCCCCTTTTTAAATGCATGCTGCATTTATAGCTACAGTACATAACCATTTTTAATGTTCAGATAAAAACCTATATTTGATTATCATACAAAGTTTCTGAAGCATTTTTTTTCATGAATTATTTTTCAAACTTTTCAAATGATTCTTTAATGTTTAAATTAGACTTTAAATGAGAGAGATCAGAGATTGCGCTGTGCACACAGAAACATTCAGGAGCACAGAAACTTGTTGTCAACGCTGCCCCTTGACTTTTATTAATTTATACTGAATTGCTACATTCATGGCCATAACCAGGGTTTGAAAAATAGTGAGATCTGGTGTGGGGTTAAAAATTGTGCTATAATAACCCCTACAAATACAACTCATTACACTAAACACTTTAAAAGAGACAGACATGTAGATATTTGTGAAAGATGTTTTCCCTGTTTTGAAGGGATGAACAATCTTAAATTATTCTATATTTACTGCAATTTGTTAATACTTTACTATAGGTTCGGGGTGGATAATTTTATCAGTTCCTTATTATTCATGCAACAATAGCTACATATTACTGTTATAGTTTTCATTAAAGCGTACATAACAGTTCCTGCCAAGCTCGTGTTAATCTTGAGTACCTATCTTTCTTCTCTTTCTCTTTTTTTATTTATATAAAGCACTTTCACACAACTACCAGCTGATCCAAAGTGCTGTATAATACAGCTAAAATAAAATATAAGAAACCACAAAACATCAAAACAATATAACAAAACAATTGACACGGCTAGATAAAAGCTATTGACAAAAGATGTTTTTTAAGCAGGTATTTAAATACAGGCAAAGAGGGCACAGCTCTAATAGAAGCTGGTAATTTGTTCCATAGACTAGGACCAGCAACAGCGAAGGCTCGATCACCTCTGCAATGGAACCTCGATCTAGGAACAGAGAGGAGACCAAGATTACTGGATTTTAGGGACCTATTTGGTTTATAAGTAGTGATTGCCTCGAAGAGATATGATGGGGCTTGATTATGCAGAGATTTAAAAACAAAAGTTAAAATTTTTAAAGTAATTCTAAATTTGACTGGTAACCAGTTTAGTGAAATAAGAATGGGCGAGATGTGATCGAGCCTCCGTCTGCCTGTTAGCAACCTTGCAGCAGCATTTTGGACCACCTGTAAACGCATTATAGAGGACTGACTTATACCATAGTCTAGTGAATTGCAGTAATCTAAACGACATAGAATAAACAAGTGAATAATCTGTTCAAACTGTTTAACAGAGAGTAAAGATTTGATTTTTGATAAACGCCATAAGTGGAAAAAACTTGATTTGACCACTGCACTAATTTGTTTCTCAAACCCAGGTTGCAATCAAAAAGAACACCAAGATTTTTAGCACAGGGTTTAAAGTAGGAAGAGAGATGACCAAAGTGAAGGGCACTGTCTTCATATGACTTTAAACCAAACAAAATGATTTCTGTTTTGTTCTCGTTTAACACTAGAAGATTCTGCTTTAACCATATTTGTAATTCATTTAGACAATCCAACAGAGGTCCTAAGAATTCTTTACTTTTATGCTGCAAGGGAAAATACAGCTGAGTATCATCCATAGGTGGAAGGACACTCCATAGTTCTCAAATATAGCACCCATTGGTAGCATAAATATAGAAAATAAAACTGGGGCAAGAATTGAGCCCTGTGGCACCCCACAAGCAAGTGGGCGTGAGGAAGAACTATGTTGGCCAATGGAAACACTAAAATTTCTGTTTGTTAAAAAGGATTGAAACCATTTCAACACCTTGCCCTGTAACCCAACACAGCTATTCAACCTGGAAATCAAGATATTGTGGTCAACCATATCAAATGCAGAGCTTAAATCTAAAAGCATTCCCTTTATCTGTTTCTAGTAAAATATAATTTACAACTTTTAAAAGTGCAGTTTCCGTGCTGTGTTGAGACTTAAAACCCGATTGGAATTTTCCAAAAATATTATTTGACATCAAATGGGACTGCAGCTGGGTCAACACAATTTTCTCAAGAATCTTAGAAAGAAACGACAAGTTTGATATAGGTCTAAAATTATTAAAATTCGAAGAATCAAGATTGGGCCTCTTTAATAATGGAGTTACTGTTTTTAGGCAGTCAGGAACAACCCCAGTAATTAGACTAGTATTAAAAATAGTTAAAAGATCATGTCCAGTGGTATTGAAAATCTGTTTTAGAAATCTAGATGGATATGATTGGATGATATCTTGAGAAGATGAAGTTGATCTTAGACGTTCAACAATGCCTTTACAGGATTCAAAAGAAATAGGCTGAAAATCGCTCCACAGTATCGGAGCGCTTGATCTCTTAGGTTGAACAGAGTTCCCCAAGGGCAGGTTAGATCTTAATTGAACGATTTTCTCATTAAAAATTTTTACAGAATTGTTCACAGGGATATGGAAGCATCAGGAAAAATGTTGACGGGGGACTGAGCATAGAATCCATAACAGAGAAGAGGGTCTTAGGTCTGTGTAAGTTGTCACCAATAAACTCAGATATTTGGACTTGGCGGCCTTGACAGCTCTCTGATACACATGTAAGGAATCTCTCCACATTTCATATGAGACCTGTAACTTATCCTTGCACCATTTTCGCTCTACTCTTCTGCAAGCCTTTCTTAGCAAACGAGTTGAATCATTAAGCCATGGCTGGGGTTTAGTAACAATACGTTTGGGTTTTAACGGAGCAATAAGATTCAGAGTAGACAAACATTTTTGATTGAAGCAATTAAAAAGTCTGTTAACATCCTGCATAGGAGAGGACAGTTCAGGCAAAGGTGGATCAGTTATAGCATAAGAGGCAGCAAATCTCTCACATGACTGAGTGGAGAAATAACGTTTCAAACGAGTCACTGAATGTGTAGCAACTACTGGATTGGGAAAATTAGAGGAAAAAAGTACCAGTCTGTGGTCAGAAAAACAAGTATGATATTTGGAATCCATGTGAAAGAACCAAGTCCAACGTGTGACCATGAGCATGAGTAGGCTCTTGCACCCACTGCACAAAATCAAATGAGTCAATAAGATTTTTAAATTCAGTTACAAGGGGTTTAGTGGGGCAACATAAATTAATATTAAAATCACCCAACACTAAGATGTAATCAAACCATGGAATCAGTTCTCCTAGTAAATCAGAGAATTCATTTAGAAAGGCATTGTTAATACACGATGGGCTATATATATATTAACACAGAGAACTGGATGTACCAAATCTATTTGAAGAAGCTGTACCTCAAAGCTTGAATAGACAACAGTCGGAATGGTACATGTAATAAACTTTTGTTTAAAAACAGCTGCAAGTCCTCCTCCACGTCCAGTTTTACTGGGACAGTTATAAAAGGTGCAATCCTGAGGAACAAGTTCAGAAAAGGGACTAAAGTCTCCCTCTTTAACCCAAGTTTCTGTCAAATATATAAAATCCAAATCCTTTGAAGTAAAAATGTTGTGCAAGATAAAAGTTTTGTTGACCAGAGAGCAAACGTTAATTAATCCCATTCTGATCGGCGGGGACTCGCAAGGCAAAGGATGGCCTCGGTTCAGTAGACGGAGAACGCCGTGGTTAACTTCCTGACGCGGGCGCATTCAGGAAGCCAGGGGTAATCGAACAAATCCACTGATAGGGCCTCTCCAGCGAGCGTCTTGCCACATAATGACCAGAGACGGGCCAGGATGCCAGTGAGGGAAAGTCTGAAGGCCAAGTAAATCCAGAGAGTAAACCAGACTTGATCCTGATAGTAACACCAGCCCGCTTCCCTCGTCTCCTGCGACGCCTTCTCTGTGGCGCGTCGAAGGGCCATCGACACAGAAAATTGGGAATGTTTTAGGCGAGCGGTGGTGGACACGTATAAGATCCCCTCCACACGGCATTAGGCGAGTAAGAGATTAGATTTCCAAACAAGTAATGTTTGATGGTCATAGGTTAACAATGTAGAGTTCACAGTAGTTAAAACTGATGTTAAAATAGCTAAAATAGCCAACATCAACACATAAAATTAACAGGGCAGACGGCTCACCACACACACCGGCGCCATCTTTTCTCCATCTGATAAAATTCTTAATCTTAACTACCTATTGAGTAGTACTGCATCCTTCATATCTCTGAAGAGTCCTAAGGAGGTATAACTGCAGACCGGAGATCTCCAAAAGTGGGCAAAATCTCCAAAATGGGGCGGGGTCTCTTCGCTCAAAGACTTTCACCATTGGCTCTGGCCAATTGTTATTGAATTACATTTCAAAATAAAACTTTATAAATTAAACATTGTTTCTAGTTTATCTAAAATAAAATATGCTATAAATCAATATTCTCTGTGAGAGCAGAGCCGAAAGCTCGTGGCCAGTGGTGTTCAGACTGGAGTTTGAACCTCTACTTAATTATATAAATGAGAATCAACCACGAGCTCTCCCGTGAGCCGTCCCAGCGCAGCGCAGGGGAAAGATTTTACTCTATCGCTTTGTTTTAAGCAACAGGGGGTCCCGGGGCTTGAAATTCGCAGGGTAGGAGGGGGTAGTGACGCTGGGTGTAACTAAAAAGGTGCCATTGTCCGGTGAGGTCTGGCTGGGGAGTTACGGAATGGCCCATCTAGGCAATCTCATATCGCATAATCTTATTAACTGCTGTAGCGTCTGGACCAATCAAACACAATTTTTCATTTGATTTAACAAATCAGTTATTCATTAGATTAACAAAACGTTCACAGACCCCTCACCCAAACTAGTTATGATTAATTATTCATATTTCCCCATGAGCTGATTCGCTACACTGCTTATCTCCTAAACTGCAACTTTCTTTACCATGCTATTCATGCGTGTCATGTACATGTCTGTCAATGGGAGGAAGCCACGCCCTATTTTGGAGCTCCCACCACGTTTTGGAGTTCCCGCCCCCATTTGGAGATCTCCAGGCTGCAGTTATACCCTTCTCAAGAGTCTTACAATTCCCCCCGAAAACAGTTGAGCTCCTGGAGGCGTGCTGTGGGCGGAGCTAAAGAGTCATGAGCACGCAAAGCTTTTGCATAGCGATCATCTGCAAGCTGTGAAATCGACATAAATAAAACAGGAACAAAAACTTTATTGACTTCAATTTTATTTCATTTGTTTATAAAACATTTGTCACCGAAGTGCCAGGAACAAACAAACACACTTGCAAAACTCCGTTGCTGCCCCGGCGAAACAAACTGTTCCCTTAATGCTGGGTTCTTTGGGAAGCTGAACAGGGTTATCTTTCCCATACAACCAAAAACACACGTCTTTGGTGACATTCTTGATTTTGTGATCTAGAAACAAAATGACAAATCCTTCTCGAGCAAGTCCTGTGCAGCGCTGCTGACGACTTCAGTAACCCGTATGAAACACGTTGATGAGCTGCTCTTGCTCTCGCTCTGGTTGATGTCTGCACACTCTTCCAGGAGAAGTGCCCATACAAGGAATTCCACACTTTATGACGTTATGAAGGGCCATACTCCAGAAAAGCTTTCCAAAAGTTATGCTGCGTTCACGCCATGTCGTAATTACAGTAATTCCGAGATGACAACACGTGACATTCTACTCGGATCTGCCCATGTTCTCGGACTCTGAGGTAGCGCCTATACGTAGCGCCTAAATGAATCTGGTGGCGGTCAGGTGGTACAGCTGTCACTGGTTCAAGTCGTAACTTTCAGAACATTCCGAGCTTAGAAGTTGCAATTAAGAGTTCTGGAGCATGTGAAGGCTTTGGCGTTGATAGTGTTGCCATAAAAACACACAATTCAGCTCCGAGTAGAATGTCATGTGTTGTCATCTCGGAATTACGGTAATTACGACATGGCGTGAACGCAGTTTATACCAACCCTGAAAAAGTGCATTTGGCACAGAAATACTCCATCATTTGTCCAAATTGTTTTTTGAAATTTTGACCATGTTTAGCACGAGAATCCAACTCTTCAACAGTGTAAATAACTCAGAATGCATGAAATAGCATAAGACCTCCCCTTTAATAGCCATTGCTACATAGATTATAATTTAGTGCTCTTATGAATGTTTTTAGCATGACTTTGTGAAAATGTATCTACTGTATTGAATGAAATAGCATAGACTTCATCATGGCTATTGTATGCATACTTCATTTAATTTTGTAACAGACGCAGATAATTCACACACACAACTTTAATCTCTCTCTCTCTCTCTCTCTCTCTCTCAAAATGGCCATATTTGAGAAAAAAGTTGAGTATTTTGCATCACTGGATATAGATGTCGGTCAAGTTGTTTCTACACCATTTTTTTCACTGTACACAGCAAAATCCCCAGTGTTAATTTAACACTCTGAGTGTGGACTCATGTAAACACTGAAGCAGTGTTGAAGTAACACTGAAGCAGAGTTAAAGTTAATTAGATAATTATCTGATTAATTAAGTGATGATTGACCATTATTGAAGACACCTGATGTTAACAATCAGAATCACCAAAGGAGAAAATAAAAAAAAATTAAGTCACCATTATAGTGGTCAGTGTTTGAATTAGCTGGGATCTTCGTGACCCTTAAATTTCTAACCTTAGATTTTATTTGGCTGTTGTAACTGTGTTATAACAGCCAGACAAACCAGAGGAAAGGTGATCATGTGGCGTTGATTATGTTTTGAAATAATAATTTCTTTTTTCTAATCGATTACATCAATGCTGTGAACAATATAAAATCTGTCAAAAATCAGACAGAAGTTTTTAAAACTCACTTTGATCAAAAACCATAGCTCATCCATGGCTCCTATCATGCATTGCGGCATGAATACATTATGAGATGAATTGTCTTTGTAATTTCTTTTATTCTTACTATTTTCTTAGTTTTTTTTTTTGCTTTTGTTGTTTTATGTGACTTTTTAGTAGCTTGTTTTGTGATGTTCAGAGTTGATCTGTTTATATGAATATGCTGTTTGTCACCATTGTTGAGATTCATACGCTGTTTCTTGATATCTGTGTGTGCCTAAAAGAGACTTTTCAAAAGTTTAAATTTTTTTTGATCACAACTGCTTGTAATAAATCCTTCCAAAATTTAAAGAATATACAGTATCTTTTGCTGTGGAATCACAAGGCTGTTATAATCAATAAAGGAAATACATCTCAGAGATTAGACTCTAAAGGAGTTCAGTGATTCAGGTCAAATAATGATTATGTTAAAACATAATCATCACCACCTGATGACTTTTGCGCTTGGTTTGTCTGGCTGTTATAACTCAGTTACAGCAGTCAAACACAATCTAATATAAAAAAAAGTAAGGGTCAAGATCCCAACTAATACAAACACTGACCACTATAATAGTGACATACATTTTTTTGATTTTCTCCTTTAGTGATTCTGTTTGTTAAATTAACACTGGGGATTTTGTTGTGTATATATAGAAAAAAAGGGAAAAAATAACACTTTTAACTTGTTTCAGAAGCACAATGACATGTACGCAGAGGACACACTTGTTTTCTGTCATGTCGCTCTTCCCATACTGTCATCTACTATTTCAAATCAAGGAGAAAAAAAATCCTCCAATATTCAATAATCAAGGCAAGGCCATTGGAGATGTCTGCTGGTGTCTGGTCTAGCATATGTCAGACACCACAGGACCAGTCAGTGGTTCAACAGCCTCTGCTGACACTATAAATGGTGTGTGAGGGTGGGCGAGTCTTGACTGCGCTGTTCCAGATGACACCACGCTCTGCAATCTCAGTTAATCAGTCTGGTTGAATACACTTAGAAACCCTTTCAGTTCCAGAAGCTATGATGCACAATACAAAAATAAATTTTCTCGAGTGAGTAATACAGCAGCAAGGCTGTGAATTTCTCAGTTCCTTCGTGTACAGTATTATACGATAAGGTTAATGCTTAAAAACTATTACACATTTAAGAGTATTTGCTTGAGTGATAGAGTAATAGTAAAAATACATGTGTATTTTTTTTTTTTGATTGATTGGCTTTTAATTCCTGCAATCCCTTGTTTCTAACATGAGATTACCTCCTTCTCTGGTGCTGCAAAATATTTAGAAAAATAACAACAGCATGCCACGGTATTATGGTATTAGGGCATCTATCATGGATTAGAGGGGGAAAAACATTGCACTCTTTTCCTTTAAAGGGACAGTATTACTTTCTAGTTTTATTTATTTCTATTAATATTTAAATAAAATATGCCTATTTACTTATAAGAATATTACATATGAAAAGTAACATGTTTTCAATTATGATCTTAAAAATACAGAGTTAATCATTTTTGGAATACTCTGTAATTACAATAGTGCTTGAGGTTTTCTAAGGGGTACTTTTGAAGAGAAATCTCCCCAGTCCAACCAGCACTTTGTCACAACAGATAAATGGCACTCTCCTCTCAAGGATGACTGCGTGAAGGGGACCCAAAGATCCCCCTAAGAACTGCTCACTGGCTTAATAAAGAATCAATAGCACTCTAGAGCAATGATGGAGTCTGCCTCCTTCAAATCCTCCTCCGGTCTTGCTGCAGCCATACAGGAGAGTGCTAGCATAAAAGGTGCCTTGGTATCATTTCTGTTGACCTGCAAATAGCAAAGTGTTGCATGCATCTTGAGCAAATGACTTAATGACTGAAAGCCTAGACCACATGGTAGCTGCTCCACATAAGGTACAGTGACAAAATGCCTTTTGAGAAATAAAACTAAAACACAGCGTTCGGCTGGTTAGAATGACTGTTCATTTTAGACAAATGCCAACTATGAACACTTTTGGTCTTGTGGACTTATTAACACTCTCTTACTAGTTTATTTTATTTTATAATCTAATAATGTCTAGGAGAGGATATACAAGCATCACAGGTGACATGGTGAACATGTAATAATTAATATGTTTATAACATGAAAGCAAAACAATTAAATTGAAAGTAAAACAATTAAATGTATGCAAGGGATATATATATATATATATATATATATATATATATATAGTTGAAATAAAGTTTAACCTAATGTATTAAAATATTTTCTAATGTAGAAAACAAAAATGAATAAAAACATATAAAAACCAGAAATGACAAAAACCAAATTACTAAAACTTTAACTAAAATTAAAATGAAAACAAAATAAAAAAAATTAAACTGATTCTACTGTGGATACTGAGTACTGAGAAATGAAAATATTAATTAAAACTATCTCAATTATACTGTAATAACACTAATGAAGTTTTAATGTAACCTTCATATCACTCCCAATATTTATATATATATATATGGCTATATGAAGGGCACACTAAAACAGTATCATAACTGCAATATAATAATAACAATTAATTAATTAATAAGCCCATACAAAGTGTCAAAACCTGCATGCTTTTAATTTTTCTTATTCTGGCTTGTTTATTGTTATGTAAAAAAATCTGTGTAGCCTTTTGCCCTTGTGAAAGAAACAGTTCAAAGGAAAAAGAAACATGAAAAATAACATAATTGTCCAATCTATCACCTTTCCCCTCCCTGTCTGATGTCCTGTCCTGTCCTGTCCTGTCCTGTCCAATAGTTTTTGGCTTCTATTTGCTTAAAGTCCTGTAAAAATAAAATAAAATAATTCAAAATTATTACAAAAAACACACACACACAAAAACCCTCTGTGAGCTTCGGTCCACTTTGTGGTGCTGCTGGGGCTGGCAGTGAATACAGCGACCCAGCAGGACTCGCTGGCACCTGGTCGGGCGGCCTGTGCAAAGCCCCTAAAGCCATCTGGGGGTAATTACTGCTAGGTATTCTTTAAAGGACCAGATGGGACAACGACACTGAGGAGGGGAGCGAGGGGGCCCGGGGAGTCCTTACCCCTCCCTGTCATTTACAACATAATTCCATTCAGTGATACACTTAATCCTCCCACCAGTTAGAGGCTCTTTCAGACCGCTGTGGTCGCTGCTCCTTTTATGTAAATCCACCCTCTCTTTAAAAGAAAAAAAGAGAAAGAAATACAGCGACGTCTCTCCAGAGACAGGGAGAAATGATTCATCCTCAAATGCTTTCCGCCACCGCAAGTACTGTAACATATTTCCCCTTTAGTATCTTTCTGTCTTCTCCCCCTTGAAAGCAGAAGTGTTATTTGTTTAGAGAGAGAGGAGTGGAGTGAGAGAAAGACAGGAAAGGAGAGGAGGAGAGAGAGAGAGACTAAGCTAAGCTTGTTCTGAGCAAGGTCAGTGTCAGAGGCCGAGGTGGCACCAGCTGAGGTCGATTCAGCCACCTGTTAGATGGATGCACACTTCTCTTCCTTTCTTTCCCCTCTGAACACTGCCCTGCTCTGCCAGCCCCACATTTGCTAAATTAAATCACATGCTACTGCAAACTAAACTACACAGGAACAGATGTGAAACTGTATCTGTTAGCAATATGACCGTCCTGCGCAAGTGAATGTAATGCAGAACAAGGCCTTCAAACGTGACGTTAAAGGCAGCAGTCTGTTGAAGAGAGGCACTGGAGTTTTATGTGAGCCTGTGGCAGGGGTCAAGCGTCTATTGTTGACAGAAAGAGGAGCAGCATTCACTTGCAACCAGCAGGCTGAATAGCATTTGCTGTTAGAGGAGGGACCCTGCATAAAATATACTCCAGCACACACGGCTGCAGACAAAAGCAGAGCAGCCAATTTAGAGTCATTGACAGATCCGATAATAAAGTAGGTCAGATTATATTAATAAAGTCTGTGTGTGCATTTTTAGGTGAAGAATCATGATGATTTTACAGGCTTGTTATGTCTAATGAGAGACTGTGGCGTTAAATACAATGAGTGAACTGCACTAAACAGTCCCACTGTTAATGGGAATATTAATAGGAGGAATATTACAGTGTGCAATCACCTTATTCTAGTAATCTTGTGGATACTGAGAAATGAATCCCAAGCTAAATAACAAACAATTTACCACTATATAACATTTTAATTGTTGATATGGTTGGTTCAGTATTCATCTTACTAGGTTTGCCTGTAGAAATTATTGTGATTTTTGCATTGTTTAAATATTCACAACAGTGTAGTTTTGTCATTCCTAGGGTGTTTACTGTGAGATCGTGATTATGGACTTTGATTTCCTCTGAAGGTTCAATGTTGACAAGAAAGGAAGGAAATCATTTTGCGTTCAAAGGCCAGAGTCAATGTAATAGTAAAAAAAGACTAAATCAATTCTACTCAGTGTCACTATTACTCTCATCTGAACACGAGTGAGCCACTGATCAGCTGTTGAAGATATCACATTATTCTTATTGGATGAGCCGCATTCAAAGCTTTTGTAAAATGATTATAAATACACACCTGTGATAGCACATTCTATACTAATGCACCAAGTTACCAAGTTAATCCTGTGTTAGTATAAAGAACTATATTACAACATGATAAATTGCTTATGCTGACAAATATTAATAATAAATGGTTTAAATAAATAATCAAATTAATATTATTTATTAGATTATATAAAATAATTATATTTTGTATATTATTACAATATATTTTATGTAATTTTATAATTCTGCATTAAACAGTTTTTTTTAACCATAGTGTCTTAATTTTATAAAAACAATACACCACCCGAGTCCATGTGATTTTAAGGATTTTATGCAAAGCAGAGCCTAATAGCACCCCTTATTTATGGTAAAATCACTATATTGCAAGGCATCTTGAGAGTTATTGCTTTACTAAAAGTGTGTAAAAATAATAAGTGAAACTCCTGTTTCAGCACAAAAGCCTTTTACGTTGTACTTTTTCGTGTTGTGTTATGGAGAGACCATCCAAACAGACTTGTGGCCAAACACAGATGCCTTCAGGTACATTATTGGGGCCTGACAGAAAATAGCAGAGTGATCAATACAGGTTTCTGTTTGCTTGCCTCTCTTTATCTTGGTCAGTCAAAACAGATCAATGCAATATGGCTGCTCCTCAGTATTAAAACACTCTTTGCTTTACAAATGACTGCAGCGAAAATGCATGTAAATGATGAGAACTGATACAATTCATACAATTCTGCTGCTCCTGCTGTGTAGCCTTTTGCCCTTGTGAAAGAAACAGTTCAAAGGAAAAAGAAACATGAAAAATAACATCATTGTCCAATCTATCACCTTTCCCCTCCCTGTTTGATGTCCTGTCCTGTCCTGTCCTGTCCTGTCCAATAGTTTTTGGCTTCTATTTGCTTAAAGTCCTGTAAAAATAAAATAAAATAATTCAAAATTATTACAAAAAACACACACACACACAAACCCTCTGTGAGCTTCGGTCCACTTTGCGGTGCTGCTGGGGCTGGCAGTGAATACAGCGACCCAGCAGGACTCGCTGGCACCTGGTCAGGCGGCCTGTGCAAAGCCCCTAAAGCCATCTGGGGGTAATTACTGCTAGGTATTCTTTAAAGGACCAGATGGGACAACGACACTGAGGAGGGGAGTGAGGGGGCCCGGGGAGTCCTTACCCCTCCCTGTCATTTACAACATAATTCCATTCAGTGATACACTTAATCCTCCCACCAGTTAGAGGCTCTTTCAGACCGCTGTGGTCGCTGCTCCTTTTATGTAAATCCACCCTCTCTTTAAAAGAAAAAAAGAGAAAGAAATACAGCGACGTCTCTCCAGAGACAGGGAGAAATGATTCATCCTCAAATGCTTTCCGCCACCGCAAGTACTGTAACATATTTCCCCTTTAGTATCTTTCTGTCTTCTCCCCCTTGAAAGCAGAAGTGTTATTTGTTTAGAGAGAGAGGAGTGGAGTGAGAGAAAGACAGGAAAGGAGAGGAGGAGAGAGAGAGAGACTAAGCTAAGCTTGTTCTGAGCAAGGTCAGTGTCAGAGGCCGAGGTGGCACCAGCTGAGGTCGATTCAGCCACCTGTTAGATGGATGCACACTTCTCTTCCTTTCTTTCCCCTCTGAACACTGCCCTGCTCTGCCAGCCCCTCAAATTAAATTAACCAGTAAAATGTTAATCTCACAGGAATACACAATCAGATTCCCTCAATTCTAATGAGGTTATTCCTGAGGAAGGGAGGGTGGGATGGACAGAAATGAAAATATGTTCTTTTAAAAAGTACAAAGGGGTGCCATCTTGTTTTGTCTGCCTCTATTTGCTGAGCCTTAAAATTCTATTGGAAAATGTAATATTCTAAATCACTGATTCCCAATCAGGGAAATACAGACCCCAGGGGGCACCTAAGCAGGTACTTTGTATTGCTAAATCTATAAATGACAATTCGTTGATGTATTAAAATAACTAATTATGAATAATGTAACTTTTTGTCTAATGCTATAATCCATTTTAATGATTGAAACCAAAATAATGCATGCAAATTTGCAAGAAGACTATCCTCTGGTGGTTTATATGTGACAAAATAACTTTCATACTTGCTGATGTGAGAGTTTTATCTGCCCCGGTAGTTGCTTTTTGGAACTATCAGTTACTGGCCAAAACCAAAGTCAATAGACCTTAGTTAGGGCAGACACATTTCATTTTTGACAGAACTGAAAACAAGGCCATATGGAACAGAAGTAGAGTGTGTTCAATGGATTGATCTTTAACAACATGCCAGTTGTTCATCTTTCTACAAATCTTTCACTATACAAAAAAACAACAACCCATGAAACAGTTTGATTGGTGAGTTGACTTAGTCTGTAAGCCTATCCCTCACAGCCTTGGTTTCATCTTCGTACAATTTAATATGGCATCTACCCCAAGGTCTAAACTCGTTGATTTGCTTCTTTTTTATTTTTAAAATGCATTAAAAAAAAAAAAAAAAAAAAAAAAAAAAAATTTTAAAAAAAAAAAAGAAAAAAAAGAATTTTTTTTTTTTTTTTTTAATAAACTCAATTAATTGGAGATGCTTTTGATTATAAAAATTTAATGGAACCATTAAAATGGAATCCAGAAAATAATAGAAAACAGAATTTGGTAAAGATAAAAGAGAAAAATGTACAACAGAGATTATTTCTATTCTTTTTTTCTCTCTCTCCCTTTATTCTGTATCATTCATACACTTCATAAGACAATATATCGAAACTAGTGATGAAGCATAGCTATTTCTTTTTTTTAATTTAGCCCTCATGTTGTTTTTAGTCATTTCAATCCAAAGAGGATTTTCTTTTTCCTGAAAATTTTTTTATCGCATTGGACTAAATCTTATTGACTTGAGCTCACACAGAGTATAACAACTTCCCAAGAAAATGTTGATAATTTTTGCACTTTGTGGGATTTTTTTTTGGAATCATTCTTGTTAATGGATTATCAGTACAGCACAACAATTAATTTATTTTATTGCATAATCAAGCATTTCCATGGTTAGGTCATTACTGTTAATTTCCTAATAGGTTTCAGAACTAATTTGCATAGAGTATAAAGTTTGTCAGTTTTTAAATCATGTCTTTGTTTTTTAAAAACTATCAACCGATTAATCAGTTATTGGCCTGATTTCATTCCTTAGCTATTGGTATTAGTAAAATACACTATCAATTGACCTAAAGCTAAAAGGAACAGATTTCTTTTTTTTTCTCAATGGGAAATCATGTTCATCATTTTTTAAAATTATATTTCAACTGTAAGATGTTTTAATCACTCTTTATATATACATATAAATATACATACATAATCTCAGCTCAAAATCAATCATTCTTTATCAAAGCATCTTTTAAATTAATGTAAGCTGTACAAATGATCCCTGCTAAAATCTTTCCATTTGTAACAAATAAATGTTTAATAATTTGTAATGTGATTTATTACTATGCATTAACTCTTGTTAGAGAGAAGAGTCAGTGAGGCACACGAGTGAATGGGGAGACTTGTGGCAGCCACTGTGAACCCCAGCAGTTGGCTAGCTCGTGCTCTCCACACATCCTAATTCAATTAGATCCTAACCTTTCCTTTATAATTTAGTGCCCTCTCCCTGTCTGTGCCATTCATCTTTCCATGATAAATATTTCATTGTTTTCCAAGCCCCCCCCCCCTAAAATGCAATCCATAAATGAATATAAAGCTCTTCCCTCTCCCTCTGTGCTAACATAATGCTCGGCACAGCCTTAGAAAAGACATTTATATGAAAATCAGCAGAGCATGATGAAAGGTGGAAACACAACGAAATGACTTCTAAATTATCTTTTGTTAATGGAAATACTGTCGATGCAATGGTTTGGATTGAACTTGCATATACTGCAAATATTAGCCGTAAAATTACAGCCATAGAGGGACGTCCATGTGACAGTGCACATGTGCTAAACTGCAGAGAAAAGAGTTTAGTAAAGCAACAGTAACAGGTAAAATTGTTTGCCTAATGCTTAATGCATACTTAAAAACTGCAAAAACACAATGTTGTCATTCACTGTTTATTCAGTATACTGTGTAAAAAGGTTTTAAGGAAATAACAATAGTAACAAAAAGTTTTGAGGGTCCCACCAAACCAAATCCCTTTCAAGCATATCTCTGTGTGAGCTCCACCCGCAGTCTTTTTGAAAAATCTGAACATCCAGCAGAGACTAACATAAGATAAAGCACTCAGGGTAAGAGCCAGCAGGCCAGATGGCAACAGTTTGAACTCAAGGGTCGCTAACAAAAAATGACTTCTAAATTATCTTTTGTTAATGGAAATTGTTGCATTACGCAAATTTATGGAAATACTGTCGATGCAATGGTTTGGATTGAACTTGCATATACTGCAAATATTAGCCGCAAAATTACAGCCATAGAGGGACGTCCATGTGACATCAATGCGTCAGTGCACATGTGCTAAACTGCAGAGAAAAGAGTTTAGTAAAGCAACAGTAACAGGTAAAATTGTTTGCCTAATGCTTAATGCATACTTAAAAACGGCAAAGACACAATGTTGTCATTCACTGTTTATTCAGTATACTGTGTAAAAAGGTTTTAAGGAAATAACAATAGTAACAAAAAGTTTTGAGGGTCCCACCAAACCAAATCCCTTTCAAGCATATCTCTGTGTGAGCTCCACCCGCAGTCTTTTTGAAAAATCTGAACATCCAGCAGAGACTAACATAAGATAAAGCACTCAGGGTAAGAGCCAGCAGGCCAGATGGCAACAGTTTGAACTCAAGGGTCGCTAACAAGCTAGACGGCATGTCACTGCATACCCGCCTAACATGGAGGAGGACAATGAGAGAGGGCAAAGGCCAGCAAGGGGCCTGAGGTGGTCTGGGACAAGGCACAAGTCTTCTGTAATCCTGAATCACTGAACAATGTCAAGATAAGTTCCTCTTTTCCCTGGAGTTTAAATGCTGGTTATGTTGCCACCTCTCTCTCCTCCCAGGGCATGCAGATGCCAGATGCAATGAATAGAAGCTCACAATGACAAACAAGCAAACAGACAGAAGAGGCAGTGAATTATCGCAGTGCACCGCCCCACTAATTAAAATTTTCGCTTGTAACTTATGTCAGCATTGTGGGAGGGGGGCTGATGATCTTCCCTTTCCTTTTCATCCGATTCGTGCGTGCACGGCAGGTAAATTACAGGGACGGACTGAACGGGCAGCTCTTACGAACTCAAATTGAATACACCCGCTTGCCCCACAGCCCCGTGTGCAAGCACACTAGGGAATGAAATATTGGGAGCGTTCCACCCCCTATTGAGAAGCCCTGATTGATCAACACCAAAGGAGGATTTGTCAAAACAACAAGGGCTGAGCCCAGTAGGATGTCAATATGTTTCATTTAGTCACCCGCTAAGACACAGGGCTTAGCTAGCAGGGACTGTCTCAGGAAATCAGGGGACGTTGCTAAGTGGGTGCTAAGCTAGGGAGTGTGCATTAGCAAACAGAGCAGCGCTTAGAATGTAGATCCAGAATAGCAGTGGGTTAAGGTGTAGAAGTGGGTGGGAGATAAAGAGAGAGAAAGTAGGTGGAGAGGAGTAATGGGGGGCGTTGAACTCTGCTCCAGCGGCTAAATCAGCAGGCTCAGCTGGGGAGGCTTTTAGCTACTTGCAGGACAGATGCACTGCCCTAAGCCATAATCTGTGTCCCGCTTCAAATGACAAATGGCACGCTGCAGTGCAGGAATATTGCATTATATAGTAAGTACCTCCCAGTCAGTAAGTTATAGGGCTGCACCTCGGCTACATACACTGCTGCAAATGTCCGCCTGCGGCCTATAGCACTCTACCACTCTGCCAGCCTGGACTTTGTTTTACAACACTCAATTAGATATGGGGCATAACCCCTGACTTAATTTAAGGTACTTAGTGACTTGTTGTCTGTTTTATCCTCATACATCCTGTCTTTGTACACATATTGGAATGGATGAGGTGTTTAGTGGCATAATTAAACTGACAAAAATTTGCATGAAAATATGAGGCTAGTGTTGTGGCTACTTTACCACTCTAGCTTGCCATGCTAGTCATTAATTGAATTAAGGTAAACTACGGTTAACGCTACTGTTAAAAACTACACTACAAGCTGCTGCAACAAGCTAAATAACTGATCGAATGTAACAGTAAAGACATAACTTTTCTATTTTAAATAAATGCCGTTCTTTTGAACTTTTTATTCATCAAAGAATTATGAAAAAAGTATAATTGTTTCCACAAGATTATTAAGCAGCACAACTGTTTTCAACATTGATAATAATAAGAAATATTTATTGAGCACTAAATTGTAATAATATTTCACAGTATTACTGTTTTTACTGTATTGTTGATGAAATAAATACAGCCTTGGTAACATCTTTTAAAAACATCTTCCCGACCCCAAACTTTTGAATGGTGGTGTATGTAGGCTATGTATGTGAACATATTGCCATTCAAAGAAATTTGTGGAACCTTGCTGACTTTTGCCTGTTGTATCTGATTTGCCATATGAACAAATGCAGAGAGCAGCAGTGAGGGGAAATGAGAAACAGACAGAAATAATACAATAGTATATACAGGTTTGTGCTATCTGTGTGTACTTGAGATGAGGTGGCCAGACTACATGTTGAAGAAAGATATTCATTAGATAGATAGCCAAGGGAAAAGTAAAGGGCAGAATGTGTGTTAAGACCTTAACAACCTCCTGTAGAGAATCTCCCCAAAGGGCCGTGAGTGGCTTTTACGCAACAACTACTGTACCTTCACCTCGTGCAGGAACATTGTCCTAGGACACATATGATGTTTGTCTTTCACATGAATGTACTGCATATTTGAATGAATGAATAAATTAATACTGTTTTAAAATAAGTGCTGTATTCTTTAATCTTTCAAAAACAAACAATTGTCATCTTAAAAAGAATAATAAAAATCATAGCATTTGCTGTGTAGCCTTGGCATTTTATAACTAATACGCAGCGAATGAAAAGCAGCAAATCTATTTAGCTTTGTTCACAGCTGCAGTGACAGATATCATACACAATTTGTCCACTTGCCTTAAGTAAGCGTGATATCTCTACTAAAATTGAAGAGCTAGCTACATTTATTTTCTGAGACAGGTTGTTAGCTCAACATACATAATGCTAACATTTGTTTAGCTTAAAAGCAAATCCCTTTGACTGAGCACACAGGGCCTCACAGCTTGACAGGCAAGTCTAATGACTGTGATGATTAATTGAAGCCCTAAGGACAGTTTTTTCAAGTAGGGGCCCATGAGTCTAACCCGTAGATTCTCAACCCTCACTCTTTTTTTTTCTCTCAAACATTTGGAGTCAGTAAGATTTTTGTTTTTATATATACAGTATATATATATATATATATATACATACACATACATACACACACACGTATATACATTTATACATACACACAGAAAGAAGTGTCGATCATAGACATAAATGGTTCCTTGCTTTTATCTTGACTAATTGAAATGGAAACACATTGTTTATGCAAATGCATCAACAAGAAATCCCTCAGTTTAACAAGAAAAAATGTTTGGAATTTGTCTGGAGGACAAACTAGATTTTCTTGCCCAAATTGTCTCTTTAGAAGATTAGCTACATATATCAAACAAAAGAAAATGCATTACATGCTTAGAAGTGTTTCCATACTGTATCACTTGTAGCTGTAAGTAAGTCAAATTGTCTTAACTCAACCGGGTTTCATACTCCTTTCGAGATGTTATCAGAGAGTGGAGCTCTAAAAAGCTCCATGCAAGGTCTACATTTATCCAGTCTATCACCTCAGTCCAAAGATTACCAAAATGTTTACATGTTCATTAATCCTGAATTTCCACTAATGGATCACTGACAATAACATAACACCCCCACTAGCGAGGCCCTTTAGCTTACTGCCAAACAGCTACAAATGGCCACACAATAACATTCTTCCCTGCTAGTGTGCAATGCTAGTAGAAAATCAGCATTCATTCAAATATCCTTTTTTATTACACAGCTGGAACAGTCTTAATATTTACATTGGCAAAGACATCTATGACTCACAATTCCGTGACACCAGCATTTTCTGTAGACGAAGAATATACAAAAGGAGACAAAAAGAGGGAAAGAAATCTCTGGCTGGTTGGCTACTGATAAATGGAGGCCATCTGATGCTTGAGAGATATAAAAGAGCCTGGTGAAGTACCCGCACCTGTCAAACCTTATTGAGTGAGTATAATTTAGTGCAAAGGCACATTGTAAAATGACTTTATGTATTACTCCGAGCCAGCGATCAGAATCATTCATCAGTCTGCGTTACAGAAGGTATAGACAAAGGGTTCTGTAGCCCTTCCTCAAGACATATGATGATCTCTTCTGCCCTTGCGGGTTGGCAGAGATGGCCATATTCAAGACAGATGCCTGTTTCTTAGATGCCTAAGTGCTCCTAAGGACAAAAAAAGGGAAAAAAAATACACACACAATCCAACTGGTGGGAGAGTAAGTGGGAGGGGGTGACAGGGAACAGAATTGTGGACTTATCTTTGAAATTAAATCAAATTGCAGTCCCAAGGACAAATGAAGACACAGTAATGAGTGGAAGATTTCATGTACTCAAAGAAACAGGGACAAACATGAAGGGTTTACCAACACACCTTATGACCTTTTCTCATTTAGTTTTCTTTTGTTGAGCAAGTAAGGAAAAATAAAGGAAAATGTTTATTATATTCTGTGCATATATGAATAAAATTCTACACAATTAAGGCTAAGCATGCAACCATAACACTCTTCAGCATTATACTTCAATGTTGTATAAAATACATCGATAAATTGTACATACATTTAACACAAACCTGTATTTTGCTTGTTATCATTATAGTATGCAATTCTGCGGATGCACTAAAGCATTAATGCTGCCAGGACTTTCGTTCGAATAAAAAATAAAGGTCAGTTAGAATTCTTTTGTCTAGAATTCTGTTGTCAGTCTGAGCTGGGAAGATGTGGGCAAAAAAAGCTCTGCAAAAAGCCAATCTCTCCAATTTGAATCTGCTTGAGAAATGTAAGTCATTTTTTTCTCCTCTGTGTCTAGCTAATAGCAGTATTACATCCTTTCAGAGACAGGGAAAAGTGATACACTGAAAACTGTAATTAAAATGTCTAATTGGCATATTTCATAGAATGAAGTAAATTACCAGAGCCTCAGCAAATAATTGAAAAACAAAGCAATTACCTTCCGTGGGCCCCATTCACTAAGATAATTGCAGGGGAATGACTCCTGCATATGAAAACAGGATCATTCTGCCTGCCTCCCTATGGAGTACTGCAGTGCTCACATCTACCTTTCCACTCATAAGAGTAATTTCCACTGCTTGATTCTTCATAATTGTCACAAACACTTTATTTAAAGGGTAATTTACAGTGGTCTTACAACTATATGTCTGATGTGTATATGGCACACTTATGACATGGAAGAATTTTATGCTATTTATGTGCTATGGCACAGAAAGAAAAAAAAAATAAAAAATGGTTTCATGCAAAACCAAACCCATAACATTTCATTAAAGTAAATACAGTAGTTCATCCCCAATTCTGTTATTATTTACTTGCGTCAATTATCAGTAAATTAATCACACAAATGTTCTTCCGTTTCTCGTAAAAAGCATGACTGCTGACTACTTGGAATAGACTGCATGGCATGAGTCATATGCACTTTTTTTTTGTCAGCTCAGCTCTCATTCAATATTCCTTGAAAATTCATCTTTGCTTTTCCATGGAAGAAAAATGTCATTTGAATTTAGAAACAACACAAAGTTAAATAAATGATGAAAGGATATTTATTTTTGAGTGAACTATTCCTTTATCTTCTAGAGTTCTAGAGTAAAAGTTGCGGGTCATATAATTTTTCAATATATATATATACAGTGGGTACGGAAAGTATTCAGACCCCCTTAAATTTTTCACAATTCTGTCTCTGAGCTCTTCAGGCAGTTCCTTTGACCTCATGATTCTCATTTGCTCTGACATGCACTGTGAGCTGTAAGGTCTTGTATAGACAGGTGTGTGGCTTTCCTAATCAAGTCCAGTCAGTATAATCAAACACAGCTGGACTCAACTTAAGGTGTAGAACCATCTCAAGGCTGATCAGAAGAAATGGACAGCCCCTGAGTTAAATATATGAGTGTCACAGCAAAGGGTCTGAATACTTAGGACCATGTGATATTTCAGTTTTTCTTTTTTAATAAATCTGCAAAAATGTCAACAATTCTGTGTTTTTCTGTCAATATGGGGTGCTGTGTGTACATTAATGAGGAAAAAAAATTAACTGAAATGATTTTAGCAAATGGCTGCAATATAACAAAGAGTGAAAAATTTAAGGAGGTCTGAATACTTTCCGTACCCACTGTATATATTTGAAGAAATTAAAACTTTTATTCAGCAAGGATGCACAAAAAAAAGATCAAATGTGACGATAAATACTTTTTATTATTATTATTATTTCAAAGAAATGCTGTTCCTTTGAACTTTCTTTTCATCAGGATCCTGAAAAAATGTATCATGGTTTCCATAAAAATTTAAAACGGTTTTCAACATTGATAATAATAAGAAATGTTTCTTGAGCACCAAATCAGCATATTAGAATGATTTCTGAAGGATCATGTGACACTGAAGACTGGAGTAAATTCAGCTTTACCATCACTGGAAAAAATAAAAAATGTATTAAATCGAAATAATATTTCATAATGATACTTTTTTTTTTTTACTGTATTTTCGATCAAATAAATGCAGCCTTGATGAGCACAAGAAACTTCTTTCAAAAACATTTAAAATTCTTACCGACCCCAAACTTTTGAACTATATAGTTGTACTAGTACAGAACATGCTTTCAAGGTTCACTGCTCTTCTAAGGGTGTATGGATGTTTTGCATCACTTTGTGCTTTTCAATACCTTTGCTTGATCTTTGGCCTCTTGTGTTTTTCAAATAAGTTTAGGTAACCGCTCCTAAAGAGGATGTGGAAGAATGCTCATAGATCTCATCTCTCATGCTGCTGACATCTCCAGCATGAGCAGATCCTTCTTTAAGACGTTCTTTGTACCAGCACTGTACCATGACAAAGGTTACAGCAAAACCTCATGGAGGATTCACATGGATGTAATTGGGCATTTCAGGTCCAAATTCACACTTGGATTGCTAGTCGATGAGGTTTCCCTCACTGGTTACAATGGCAGAATGTTGGGATAGGATATACTCCAATCCACTTAGGAAGAGTGGAGACCAGTCTGGAATGCCAGGTATGTCTTTTTTTGTTGTTTGCTATGGGCCTGCTGTCGCCAAGGAGAAAGCCCAAATCTAACTATTGGGTTACAGTTTTGTCTGAAGTGTATTTAGCACAAAACATGACACTCATTACAGAATTGTGCTCTGTGTGGGTTATGAAAACCAGTCAATGAGGCTTCAGTCTTATTCACACTGAGAAATTAAACTCCTTTAGCCTTGTGGATTTAAAGTGATAGTTCATCCAAAAATTAAAATTATGTCATCATTTACTCTCCCTCTCGTTGTTCCAAACCTGTATGAGTTTTTTTCTTCTGTTGGGCCCAGAAGAAGATATTTTGAAGAACGTTGGTAACCAAACAGTTGCTGGTAGCAACTGACTTCTATAGTATGGAAAAAAATGCTATGGAAGTCATTGGCGAGCAGCAATTGTTTGGCTACCAACATTCTTTAAAACATCTTCTTTTGTGTTCTTCAGAAGAAAGTCAATCATACATACATACAAGAAAAGAAGACAAGATAGCCACTGCCTGGGACAGGAAGAAAAGAGGTGTCAGTTTCACCAAGGTTACATGGAGCATGAAAGAGGCTTGTAGTTGGCTGGGAGGAACGCTGGGAGGGATTAGCCTTTTGTAATTCTTCTCCAGCTCCCTCATACACTCACTCGCTCACCTCTATAGAAGACTAGGATGCCAGCCTGACATTTCCTGACATGTGATAAGAGATGGCCTGTCATGTTAATGACAGTTGTAGCTGTCATGTAGCTAAACGTTTCCATTTCTCAGCTTGTAGTTCCTTCTCAATGCCTCGCCACTCTACAGGCCTTCAGATCACCTGCAGGTATGCACTCTGTGATAGGTAAGGAAATGAGAAGGGGAAAAATGCCCTGGAAAAATCTTTTTCACTGTCGTCACTTTTTAAGGGCCTCTTAAAGGTGGCATTTTGCACTTAAAAAAAAAAAAAGAGAATTTTTTTTTTAACTTTTTTTTTTACTCTTATTCTTGCACAACAGGGACTGCATTAAGTCACTTGAAAGTTGAAAAAAAATAAGACTTGAAATTTCCCCACATAAAAAGTTAAATGTAACAGAGCATCTTTACTAATTCTGATGTTTTTTTTGTTTTTCATGATTTCAGTCTAATTTCAGCTGATTTGGTGAATATCACCCTTCAGCTTTGTTCTTCTAGATCAGTGGTTCTCAACCAGGGGCCTCAATATGGGGCCTCAGCAAACTTCTAAGGAAGCCTCAAGATGTCATAAAAGTATTAAAATAAAGACAAAACAAGCACTAAAAAAAAAGCTAAAACAACAACAACATCAAGATATTTCTTATTTTAAATTGCGATTTCTAGACATGAACAAGTCATATCATTTGCAATCTTATCAACTCATTGGTATTTTTATACATTTTATGCGATACATTTTTCGAGTTATACCAATCTCTAAATTATTTATTTTATCAGGTAGAAACTGGGAGTAAAAATACTTTTACAAATCCTTATAGAGTGAATCACATGGAACTGGAAAAGTCATGGAGCCTTTGAATACTGTTGTGGACAATGGGGGCCTTTGCTTCAAAAAGACTGACAGGATGGATAAACTGAATGGTGCTATTTATCCAGCAAACCATACTGTAGGGGCGTATGTTATTGAATATCAATTGCACCATCATATGCATCTGTGATGCCTAAAATTATATATATATATATACATATAAATATATATATATATATAAGCAAATTTCTATTTTATATGTCCAGTATACATTGGACAATGAGGGGTGGTCTCCTCAACATCTAGCAGAGAATGCTCACCTTGCAGGGGGGATCATCCTGTAATGCCTAGACAGCCACTCAAACTGAGAGAGCTTTTGAGAAGCTCTCGGCGCCAGTAGACAAACAAACCACTCCCTCAGCCTGATGCATCAGCCGGCTGCGCTCTTATTGCTCCTCCCTGTCTGTCAGAGGACAGCGAAACCCCCATTTACTACAACCACAAATCCCCGCTAATCTGATGAAGAAAGCAGATTTTCTTTCCATTTGATGTAACATATCAGTTTGATTCAGCATTCGGTACACAATTAGAGGCGGCTCTGAGAAAGTTGGATGAATGTGTCATGTTTATGTCAGTGCAATGTTAAGATTTATGCTGAAAAAACAAGAAAGTGATAGACAAACCAGTGATCTGATGATAACTGAATATTCAGAAGTCATTAAATGGAGATATGAATATGTATTGAGATCATAATTTTTATATGGTTTTATCAATACAGCTGAAATTTGCATTGTTAATATGTTATGAATATTCACTAATGGCATGCAAGTCATGTTTCATTTCTCTACATGCATGATGTGACAGCATCAGTGCTGTAATGTTCGAGGGTTGAATGAATAAACTCTTTACATCAGAATTGTACATCTACATATGTACAAGATGCAGTAATTCGTAAATAAAGAGGAAGGAAAAACAGTACGCACAATTTGACTATCATTAAAGAAAGAAGCAATTTAAATCACAATGAAACTTTATAAAATATCTCAAAAAACAAAATCAGAAAGCTTAGAACTTCTAACAGATAATTCAAGGCACACTCTCATTTCAAGTAATTAAAAAGCCTTCATTAAACTGGCTATTTAATAGTAGAAACATTTAATGGTAATGGTTAAAAAAGGTATTCTTTGCTGAATCGTGTGGGTGTGCAGTCCATTATTTGTTTTCTTTTTTGAATGTTTATGAAATAGCCTGTGTAATAAAGGCAGTTTTGCCTTGTACTATCTTTTTTGGATCATAAAAAAATCTAGCTTTGAAAAAAAGACAAAAAAAAGCACACTTCATCACAATTCCAAGTCAGTTTAATCACCGTTATATATTAATGAGCTGCTTTCATTGACGCACACACACAGACACCAGACATCACTCGCACACACATCATTGTTTTTGAAGCAACTAAACTCACAGCTTCATTGTTTGTAGAGAGAGAGACACTCAGACGCAAGTAATTCACACATGAAACTGTCAGCTCTCTCTCTCTCGATCAATCGATAATTAACTCAAGTAAATGCTGAAATTTATTCATTCAAATAAATGTGCTCTTACTACACTATTTCATCTCTGTCTGATTTGAAGCGGGCAGCACAGGCCCTAACTGATTAGAATAATCATAATTTTTACCCTTCTGGTCAAACATTGCACTGCAAACATCATTAACAGCTTTAACTTGTCAATGTTGGCAAATGACCATGGTATAAGTGTGATAATTCACAATTTTTAATTCACTCCATGGAGGGTGGTTTCATTAACCCTTACATATAGGTGTCAGGACAAAATCCAAACCCACTTGGCGAAAGAAGAGTTTTGGCTTATCAATGACTTAAATCAAATTGTTCATCCTTAGATATAATGTATATCTATATATGTATACTATATATACTTACTGGTAAAAAAAATGTATAGCCTGAATACACTGTAAGTCGCTTTGGATAAATGTGTCTGCTAAATGCATAAATGATTAATTATTATTAATTAATTATTATTATTAGATATATGAATCACTATTAACAATCTACACTGTTCAAACAATAAACTTATTAGAGCCATTTGAACATCCTAGCTGTTGTTGGTGCATCTTGCTCTTCCATGCTGTTGTGTATGAAATGCCGTTAAGAGGGTTGAAATTTGCCGTCAGCCAGTGCCGTGGGGCAAGGATCCACCCAAGGGACAAAACAAGAGGAGGTGGGAAGCATCTCATATAATCGCCCCTGACACATCATCACCTTCATTGTGCCTCTCAGGCCGACCAAAGCCAAGGCGAAAAGGTTTGCAGTGCTGGTGCTGAGTTTAGGCAGTAGTCCTGTACACAGAGCCAGGAACACCATCTGTCACTCGGGTGTCAAGTGGCACTTGTCTTCAGTGATTATCATTGCTGCTTCAGGTAGGCCATGACTAAGGCAACCATATGGTCTGTGGCTCTGTGTGACCACAGTGACCCAGATGAGATCTTCACCCCTACGGCGTCTCAATGATGGCACAGAGTGGACAGACTCATGTGTGTGGCATTCCACGTCTGCTGCTCTCTCAAAACTCTGGCAATTTGATAATACCTAGAATATCAAAATCAACTGCGGGCGGCAGATCCTTTTCCTATGTAGCACCCAAACTCTGGAATAATCTACCTAAAACTGTCCGGGAGACAGACACACTCTGTCAGTTTAAATCTAGAGACAGACTGCACCGGTGCGGGTTTCGACCCCAGGGGGTTAAAGACCCTTCTATTTAACCTGGCTTACACATAACACACTTACACATTTCTATTACTCAAATCCGTTGAAGGATTGTTAGGCTGCATTAATTAGGTCAACCTGAACTGGGAACTCTTCCAATAACATACAATGTACTTGTTACATCGTAAGCAGAATGGCATATACTCTAATATTAGTCTGTTTCTTTCTTATTCCGAGGTCACCGTAGCCACCAGATCCAGTCCGTATCCAGCCCAGATGGTGGATCAGCACCTAGAGAGGACCTCTACAGCCCTGAATTTCAGCAGAGACCAGGACAACTAGATGAGCCCCAGAGACAGATCCCCATTGAAGACCTTGTCTCCTAGATGGCCACCGGGACAAGACCACAGGAACCAGTTGAGTCCTCTGCACAATCTAAAGTTGCTGCAGCATGGATCAACCTGCTGGTTCGTCTGACCGGAGGAGAACTGACCCCCCGACTGAGCCTGGTTTCTCCCAAGGTTTTTTTCTCCATTCTGTCAACGATGGAGTTTTGGTTCCTTGCCACTGTCGCCTCTGGCTTGCTTAGTTGGGGACAATTAATTTCCAGCGATATCGTCGACTTGATTGCACAGATACTATTTATGATGAACTGAGCTGGACGATGACATCACTGAATTCAATGATGAACTGCCTTTAACTGAAAACTGAATGTTTACTATTGTCTATTTTCACTATTTTGATACTGTAAAGCTGCTTTGACACAATCTGTATTGTTAAAAGCGCTATATAAATAAAGGTGACTTGACTTGACCAGGCATGAATTCTGACCGCTAGCGAAAATTCAGGCAAGATTAAATGGAAACAAAAGACATGGATAAGGCCTTCTGGAGAAGCAGATCAAGTCCTTGACTTCAAGAAAAGTATCACTGACACCATATTCAAAGCTGAGAGGTTTTTAGTGGTACAAATAGTGCATCAATAGCACTTCTGTTAATGATACTAATTAGTTATTCGCAGTCAAATGGCCAAATCGCAGGACACATTTCTGCCTAAAGAGTTTGCCTGATCTTAATTACATTCATGAAAACATTTGCCTTGAGCTGCAAATATAATGACCTAAAGTCAAGGTTCATGGTGGGTAGTGAAACAGCTTTCGTTTCATTCTGGCTCAGACATAAATATGGCTGACAGCCAGTACATTACAGCTGAAAGCAACAATATATGCTACTGAGATAGTGTGATTATTAGTGCTATGCACAAAGAGCAGAATGTTGGAGCTTCTGATGCATATGTAAAATAAAAACTGCTGCTTTTAACAGGAACAGACCTAAAAATAAAATGTTTTTTTTGCAGTGATGCTACTGATGAACCATTCTGGGTTCCCCAGAGAACCTTTTACAGAACAGTTCTTTTTTCTTAGTGTAAAGAACATTTTAATAAATTAAGAAACCTTTTTTACACTATAAAGCACCATTTGTGCCATGGAAATGATGTCAAAGTTTCTTCATGGAACCATACAAGGCAAAAAAAAATAAAAATAGTTTTTGAAGAGGGACAAAAATAATGTCTCATGCGTTTGATTGGATATTATAAACAAACCAGTGACCCACTCCAGCCTGTAGCTGTTTAATTAAAGCGAACTGATTAGTGTCAGTTAAAGATCATGAACAATCTGATATCCGTATGTCTCATCTGGCTGAGGAGGTTAATTAGAGAAGAAAAGGTCTATAATTTTTCTGTAGTGACACATGAAATATAATAGGCAAATAAACAAAAGTGGAAGCTTAAAAATTATACATTGTAGCAAGCACAACTTTTGTGAAATTTATTGGCTAGACCAGTCTGAAAAGGATGGAAATTCAAAACACAAACACCCATTTCAATGAAAAAAAGAAAGATTAATTACACACAAAATTTCTATTTTTAATATTCAGTTTGATGCTGATGGATCTTTCGTGGGGGTTTGTTAGATCTTATTGTATCCATGTAGTAATATAATTATTTTAATAATCAAAATAGAAAACAATGTTCCAATGCAAACCAATTCAACATGTTTCTGAAAAGGTGCATGATCCAGCAGCTATCTTCATGGTGTTCCTCTGAAAAATTCCATAAATGGAAAGAAAATGTGATCCGAAGACACTGGATACGGCACCTAACAATGACAAAATCACTGATGTCTCTGTCATTGCGAGGAGGTAGAAGCATCTCTGTGATTTTCCAGCTGAAATGTGTGTTTTTAGTTACTCAGAACATGCTAAACTGTAATCATAAAGAGTCATTTTTAAAGGCGGAGAAAATCTAGCGTGGACACATGCACACACCGAAACACAAACAGTTGCTTAGTCTGAAGAGATCTCAGCTAGAAAAGAAAGCATTAGGTCTAAAGAAATTATGACACATGCACATACACACACACACGCTTGCACATACACACGCAAAGTAGCTGAAACGCTGCTCGTGCCATTCATCTCGAAGGACTCCTGCTGAGCTGTAAGAACTGGCTACTGTGGCTGAGGGAGACTTCTGCATTGAATCTAACAACCTACATTTACAAGCACATTGTGACTTCTACTCCTGAAAATGGCTGAGAGAGCACACGCCGATGCTGTCTTTTGAGAACAAAACACTGCAACCATGTAAACAATTTATTTAAAAAAGCTATATAACTGGTACCTATAGTCAGACCACACGTATAGACATATACAGATACATTTCCAAGTGAAAACATGCATCCAAGGTCTTCAGTCTGTGAGGTCAATAGGTTGTTCAAAGCAACATATCACAAAATAGATTTGCTTCTTCTCTATCTTTCTCTCTCCTTACCGAGGGAACTAATGCATGCTATTGAACTGAATGACATCACATAAACCGTACTTTGTCAATAGTACTCTATCCTCCATTACCTCTCAGAGGCATTTCCAAATTCAACCAGGCTGGTGAAGGTGATCAATGAAACCAGAGGTTAATGAGAGGTCAGGATGAGGGACATACTTATATTCAGACACCATACAACAGGATACTAAGAACCTGAATGATTATACTTAAGCTAGCTCTAACATTATCATAATTAATCTTATCTCAATATTAATAGCATACTTATAAACGTAAAGATAAATTATATGAAGGGTTAAGTCTGTACTGTTAATGTACGTGTGTGTGTGTGTGTCTTGTTTTCTTGTTTGGCTTGTCTCTGAGCCGTTATCCAGTGATTATCATACAGTAAGGATTGCAGGTATTCTTGTTAAGAGTATAACACAGAGTAAGAGGACTACTTTAAGCTTAAAAGCAAATACTCATAGTTCTGAGTTAAGTAATGAATCTTCGTAGGATTTACATGCGCAAGTAAAGTTGTCATATTATGATCTAAGACATTACATTGTTGGATTTTAAGTCCTAAGCACTTAATCTGAGCCTTTGTTTGAACAAAGTAAAAAATTAACATCTTAGATTTAGGTTGGGATGAGACTATTTTGTGTTTATGCATTTGAAATATGATGATTTGGGTGGAGCATTGCATACGGGAAAACAGCATATCCCAGTACTCAAAAAAAGTTTTCACAAATGTTAGCAAATCATGAACCATGCTTTCAGAGATGCAGCTTTAAAAGAAGTGTGAATTGTGTGAATAAAGTGAAAGATTAAATCTCTCTTATGATACAATTATTATCATGTTCTTACTGACATGATGAATCCATTGTCCCTCTCTTATAATAACTGAACATAAGGATGAAAAAAATTCCAATATTTATACATACATACATACAAGCCTTTGTAAAATGTTCAGCATGGTGGAAATCTTTCTATTCTAGAATAATTTCTGCTGCCAAACAAGTGGGTGTGAAAACCATTTTAAAAATGTGGTCATTACTGTTGATGAAGCACAGGCCTTCTGCACACCACAATTTGTAGCAAAATACTAAATGTTTAATTATTAATATTACGAATGGATGTTGCTAAATATACCTTCACAATCTATTTTATTCCCTTGTTACCTAATTTGTTTTGATGCACCGAGTTGAATTGAATACACAGTGCATTTCAGTCTTCACTCTCAAAATATCTCTTTACTATCCTGCTGAATTTCAAAACTTCAAAACAAATTCACTATCACACACACACACACACACACACACACACACACACACACACACACATACACACACTTCAGTATCACCATGTTTCATTTAACATATTTATGATGTATTTGTAGAGGTTCTTTGACATAGCTGGACTATAAATGCAACAAAGTGCTCAAAAAGTGAAGTATAACGGGGTTTAAAAATATTTCAGCATTGTCATTACCAAGGACCACAGTCCAAATAACTGTAATTTAGTGATAAATTGTGTGTAACTGTGATCTTACATCTGAGAATTTGAGAAACACAAGACAGAAACCATTTGGACAAACGATAGCAGAAAAAACGGCTAATTTGACATGTTTTTTATTTTTTTATTCTCAAATACTTAATAATCACCGGCCATTAGCGTGTTATTGAACATTTGAGCAGATGATAAATAGTTAACAATGCAATCTCTCGCCCATGTTTCCATATGTCTTTGTTTGGTGGTTCTGCTTGAGGTCGTGTTGCTAACACAAGAGGGCGTGTTTGTGTCTGCTATAGCGATGCTCAGCTGCCTACAACCCTGCTGCCATATTTCGGCCACTTATTTTGTCTTGTCCATCACTGTCAAAGGGAGACTTACAAACTCGTTCAAATGTAGCCTACTTTAAAAAATGACTTTGTCAATTTCAAAGACATCTATTGAGACTGAGTTTTTGCTTTTAAAAACAAATCACCAAATAGTGTTGAAATACAAATCTCAAATGTTTTGGGTTGAAGTGACAGCGCAGAGTTTAGCTATAGTTCAGATATATATATATATATTTAATATTTATCAGCAAAATGTGTCCTGTCGTTGTAAAAGTTTGGCAACTCTGTGTTTCCTGACACGCCTGTACAGAGTTTGTTCAACCAATCCATCCCTTATATTGAGCTTATAAGTGTCTCGCGCAGTTTAAAACAGTCATTATTTGCAAGTATGTGCTGTAATTGCGTTTTAGTTTGACCCTGAAATGTGCCATCGATTTCAATCGTGTTATGCACCCTTGTGTGCAACTGCCTAAATACGGATTTGCGCCTTTCTCTGTGAAAATCTGTAGCCTACACTGGTCGAGGGAGACTCACTTCACATGACCATCAGTCCAAACAGAGATTCGTTTTGCTTCATATAAAGCAAGATTGATCAGAACAGCTTGATATAAAATATCCTACAACAAATTTCAGTTTGCTCGATTGTTTATAATATTTCCTTTGCCGTATATTACTGAAGTAATAGCCTATTATAATTGTGTTCTTTTAAAACAGGTTTAAACATGCTAGAATATCATGGCTAAAAACAGCATCAAACGGAATGTTTCCTGCTCAAAATTGAGACCGATTCCTTTTAAACAAACATTAAAGCGTAGATATTAAATACTAAGCGATAATATAGAACATGTTGTGATGCTGTATTATTATTATTATTAACAACATATTTCTCTATTTAATTCGAAGCTGCAGAAATGAGAGGAAAACAATGTATGAATGAAATAAGAAAAGTAAACCGAGCAGCTGGTCTTCTTTCCAGAACCAATCAGCTTCTCATAAAGGTGACGCATGAGTGTCCTACGTCAGACCAATAGAGAGAGAAGAGCAGCAGCCGACGGAGTTTGAGAGACGGAGAGAGAGAGATAGGGACAAGAGTGGCCCATCAATACTGTGACCAAGCACAGGAGCTCAACACACACCCCTAACTCTAATCGCAAGCATCTCGATTTCGGGAAGTCCTGCAACACCTCGAACCCTCGGCCACTTTCCCAACCTCTCAGATCAAAACACGGGCACTTAAGGGCCCTTTGTCCGGTTTTAAAGTGGACCTAACACCGCCTTACATTATTGACATGGGAGACATGGGGGATCCACCAAAAAGTAAGTTATGCTTTAATGTCTATATATGTGTCTAATGACACTAGCTGCTAAACTTGACAATTTATGTTGAAGCATGTTTGTATGCCGATCATTTTATATGACTTTAGTAGCTTGTTTCGCGTTCTGCAAAAGTTAAAAAGTTCTGAACAGACCGGAGGGATCGTGACAAGCCGTTGTTATAGGGGCTGATACCGGCCTTCCTCACTTTAAATCACTACAAATAGGGCCTATTCCTAACCATTTAATATCTGTCAAATTATTATGATTATTATACGAGTAATAATAATTAGGCTATATGTCGATTTCTAATTCTATTCCAGTCATTTTTTTCAGTTATACACCGTTATCATCCGCATCCAGTATTGTTTTTAAACATGGCATGTGTGTTTAATCCTAGAGCTATTTTATAAGATTGGGAAATTGGGCCATTGCAAGACATTTAGGTTGGAGGCTATAGTGTTAAATTAAATTAAATATATATACATTTACATAATTTGAACTTTCCTATGCTCTCTCTTTAATCAGAAAAGCGTCTAATCTCGTTGTGTGTCGGCTGTGGAAATCAAATCCATGACCAGTATATTCTGCGCGTGTCCCCGGACCTGGAGTGGCACGCGGCGTGTTTGAAATGTGCAGAATGTCACCAGTATCTGGACGAGTCCTGTACGTGTTTTGTGAGAGACGGGAAAACTTACTGTAAACGGGACTACATCAGGTAACGCAGATCAATTAGGTCATGTTTTAGTTTTCGAGTGTGGATGACTGAATGACAGTAACCTCTCATTATTCGCTGGTGCATCACGACAGCATGCTGTCATTCATTCCTTTTCTTGTACTGGACAGCACCTATATGCTAATCTCCTGTCTTAAATGAGTCTGCAGCGCAATTACTCGACAATTATTGTGGAGCTTTGTTCATATGTAGCCTAGCCTATGGCATTGCCGCATGTAGCTGTACGAAATTTCATCGCAATATTGAAATTATATTTTTCTGACAGTAATGCAGCATTATTTTAAGAGGACACGTTTGTGTGAGAGACAAATAGGCTACCATGGTGTACAAATAATATACATAATACGTTAAAGAGAAATGTCGTTATTGTTATTATTGTTGTTGTTATATAATAATAATAATAATAGCGCTAACGAATTTTGATAATTACTAAGTCGGTTAATGATTTAGTAAATAAATGTTATTGTGGTTGTCTTTAAATATATTTATTTTAACGTCGCATTTGTTGTTCTTACAATTATGTGCATTTTATTTCGGTAAGCCTACCGTATATTCAATATTTTTTATATTGCTGTCATATCGAGTAGCTGTTAACTCTGTTATTAGCTATGGCATTTTTTTTTAACTCAAGACATTACACATTATAATGTACTTTTGGTGTTTCAGGTTATACGGGATCAAATGTGCTAAATGCAACATTGGTTTCAGCAAGAATGACTTCGTGATGAGAGCACGCTCGAAGGTTTATCATATCGAGTGCTTCAGATGTGTGGCTTGTAGTCGGCAGCTCATCCCAGGAGATGAGTTCGCTCTGCGGGAAGACGGGCTCTTCTGCAGGGCCGACCATGACGTGGTGGAGCGGGCAACAATGGGTGCTGGTGACCCATTAAGCCCATTACATCCGGCGAGACCTTTACAAATGGCAGGTAGGCATAGCATTCTACTTACAAAGCGTTGTTTGCTTAATGATTTATTTGTCTTGGGGAATTTCAATAGACACAAAGCTCTTCTGAACATTTTAAATTTTTAACACGTGTTTAAGATAAAAAAGAGCTTTATTATGACATTATACATTAAGAGATTGAGACTTAAGATGAATAAATGTTGTGTCATAACAAGGCGTGAATGATGTTAATAACAAGCCAACCACAAGTTTGTGGTGCTTTAACAGCATAACTCGTTTTATTTTTCCTGTTTGTCTGTTATTGAATTCAGCTATTCATGCAAGAAATATATATTATCTTCTGATTAGAGGCCAACCACGCGACAATGTCAGCTTACATGTACTTGAGAAAGAAATTAGATCCTTTAACAAATAAATACTAAGAAAATTGAACTTAATCTTAAATGTTTCTATATTATAGAAATATGCGATAAATGTATTTATGTGTGCGTGATTACGGTACCAGCATTTGGCATATTTTATATATATATATATATATATATATATATAAATAATTAAATTGATGTTACAAATAACAGTCATATTCAAGCACGTATTGATACTCCACATTTAAACGCCCTCTAAGTAAAATAAGCCTGAAAGTGTTTAGAGTATTTAACTTAGAAATCACCCACAGTACTACTATTCTGCATTCACTACATTAAGGCATCTAATTTTCTCATAAAATAATAAACACAATAATATAAATCATTACAAAATCAGTTGTTAATGCAATTTAGTAATAAACAGCTGCTTTTAAGTATTGTCATAGGCAGCACACCGCTCGCACCTTATTCAAATTCAGAGGTATGCACAGATTGCTTTAATTAAGTGTCGTAAACCTATCTGGGTCATATTCGCCCTCCAAATTTACTGCATCCAGCAGGAACGTATAATTGACAGAAAAGGGGTTGCAACCATGGCTGCATTTTAAGTTTATTAAAAGAATATTCGCATCGCCATAATGCAGAATTAAGAATTTCACATATGAGGGGTCCGATTTCCATGGAAAGAAATGTCTAAAGTATAGCCTATATTTTTACGCTTATTTCGAGATTTCCTCTCGACCCCGAAAACTATCACTCCGTCCTCATGAGTGATTATTTTTAATATCTTATTTATAATTGCTGTTATGATTATTTAATGTTATTTAATATTAAGTACCTCCACCTTAAGTGGGCCTCGGGTACCTCCGACTTATTTGTTTAAATTACGTGACAGTTTAATCGCTGGATATATTCGTAATATTCACGCATTCAGGATATTACATAATATTTCGTAGTATTCACGCATTCAGGATATTATATAAGATTTCTTTGCATTGAACAATTTTTTTACTGTTTCGTCTTTCTTGCAGCAGAGCCCATTTCGGCACGTCAGCCTGCGCTTCGACCTCATGTGCACAAGCAACCTGAGAAAACAACCCGCATCCGGACAGTCCTCAACGAAAAACAGCTCCATACTTTGAGGACTTGTTACAATGCCAACCCTCGACCCGACGCCCTCATGAAAGAGCAGCTCGTTGAAATGACGGGTCTCAGTCCGAGAGTCATCAGGGTTTGGTTTCAAAACAAGCGCTGCAAGGACAAAAAGAGGAGCATACTGATAAAACAACTCCAGCAGCAGCAACCCAACGACAAAACGGTAAGACTAGTGGCGCTTCAGTCGATAAACCAAAAAATATTCAACTCCGTATTGCATAGTCATACACTTTACGCGTTTGCACGGTGTTGGGCTACTATAAAAATGCGTTTCCAATATCTTAAAGCACTTTCTAAAAATAAAGTTTGTATGTGTATTCAGAGCTTAAAAATATGATCTTATCTTAAAATAACCATGGCGATTTTAGTTATAGAACATCCAACTTCTTGGATCGGAAGACCTGAGATGGGCAGTTTCTGTAATGCGGCCTCTGAACTCTATTTATGACTGCAAATAAATTATTCGTGGTCATCTGCAGAACATCCAGGGGATGACGGGGACTCCAATGGTGGCGACCAGTCCAGAGAGACACGACGGTGGTTTGCAGGCAAACCAAGTGGAGGTGCAGAGTTACCAACCGCCTTGGAAAGTCCTGAGTGACTTCGCACTGCAGAGTGACATCGACCAGCCTGCTTTCCAGCAACTGGTGAGTGCGCAAAGCTGTGCGTATAAAGACATAATACCAGTAACAGTATTAAAAACACCGCTATAATAATTATATAATTAATAATACAAAATAAAAATAGTAATAGCATACATTTTGCATGTTTTAGGTGAATTTTTCCGAAGGAGGGCCAGGCTCGAACTCCACGGGGAGCGAGGTCGCCTCAATGTCCTCGCAACTGCCAGATACACCAAACAGCATGGTAGCGAGTCCTATAGAGGCCTAGACGAGTGGATTATCTCCTGCACCAGAAGTTTGGGAAAGGACGTGTCCGGGAACCAATCTCAGAGAGAGGCTTGTGAAGTTTCTTCCACCCCTATTTCATTTAGGGCCGCTTCTGAATAAAATCCCATCCTCCAACTGCACGAGGCCTCTATATCGAAACAACCCTTGGTTGTATTTACACACTGTGATGACAATCATGGGATTTAAACACACTCCAACCGAGCAAGTCCAACGAGTGTTGTCCAACGAGTGTTTAAAGTTACAAACTCCAGCGAAAGTGACCCAGCCGGCGCACGTATTCACACACCGAACCCGGCATGATGACTGCAGTGCTCCGCGGCCGAGTGGACCTGGTCGGCTACACTTTTGCCAAATAACCCTCCACATTTTTTTCACTTTTAATGACAAATCATTGGACCTTTACGGATATAAGACGCAAGAGAACTTAATCTAATATACATTCATATAGCCTACTTTTGTGCACAACGTGAGTAGCCTATGAAACCATGACAGTTTATTCTGCTTCTTTAAAAAGATCGAAATGGACTAGTTCACAAAAAGAGGGTATGGCAGCCGAGGTCTACTGCGATTACAGTTTTGTTATCTGGTCTCTTTCCAAACATCAAGCCCAAGTACTAAAGCATTGCAACAAGGTATACCTCTATTTTGCCACAAGCTTTGTGGGAATTTCATGTGTTCGTGTCCGTCCAAGAACTTTTTTCTTTCCCAAAGATGTGTATAGGTTTAAGTTAAGTTAATATGACTGATTAGCTCTGGAGGTTTCGTTTTGTTCCTGTATTACAAAATATTTTATTATTTATTGTCGAAAGACATGCCACTTTTGTGTATGTTTACTTGCTGAAGAAGTAAAAAGGAGGAAAAGAATATTGTCGACTCCGAATGATCTATCATAATAGACGTGTCCTGTCGTTTGATCAAAGACTGATGTAAGAACAACGCCATATGTAGACTTATCTTCAGGAATATTTGATTAATAAAATTTGACGTGTACTGCAAGTAAACGGTCGGACACGTGGGGCTTTCTTAAATGTGACCATTTTTGTAGCCTATATGTTTCTCGCATGACAATTTGAGTTTTGGTCATTATAATATATTAGACAAACAGAAGAAGATTAGGCAAGAGAAAACAAATCAGTTCTCGTTTGATCAGATAATGTGGTTAATGGCACTGCAGGTCAAAGCACCCTTAAAGGGACAGTTCACCCAAAAATGGCAATTCCATCATTAACATATTTACTTTTTATATACTAAGAAAGTATTAATACTATATATTCAAAGACCACTGTGTGATTGAGAAAGAGGATAAAATCAATAATTACAAATTTGACCTCAGTTGACATCAGTGACTCATATTGAGCTTGATACAAACAGTTAACAGAATTAAACCTCAATATCAAACTCTCCAGCTTTCAAAATATCATGTCAGGTGCTGGTACAATGACCTTGACTATTCCTCTTTACATAACTGATCACTATGGGCATTATTCTTCTCAGCTTTCATGCTTCCTTTGTGCAAACAGTTGCTGCAAATTGAGATAATTTAGATACTCATCATGAATATATTATACTTATTCAATACTATAAATTACCTTTGAATTAGAAATATCAGATTTTTGTATACTGCACCTACCACAAAAAATGATTTGCTTAAAGGTAAAAACACAGTAAAGAGGGGTGGGTAAATTATAGTCATTTTTGCATTTTCTATTGGCATTCTAATTAAAAGTAAATTAAGGCAAACTGTATTAAACTGCATTTAGAACAAAAAGTTCAAGACAATGACAACATGTCAACGTCACATTATGAATTACTGAAGACGTACCAGCCACGATATGTTAGTAGGACACAATTAAACTGCAAAGCTTTACTCTTTTGTTAATGTTTAAAATTCTTAATATTATATGTCACTTTACAAATGTTGTTTTGTCATGTCAAGCAAGCAAACTGTTTTTTATTGTACTAGTGGTTCCAGTGACTAAAACTGATGTATCGATTTAATTCAGGCTTCATACAGATCAACAAATAATTTTGTCTGCTACTCAATTTAAAACGCGGTTTAATTTTAATTAACTGTTATTAAAAAAAGGCTTTTTTTGTCATATATATATATATATATATATATATATATATATATATATATATATATATATATATATATATACACTATAACTATAACTCGGATTTATACTTTCAACTGTGGCTCACTGCACATTTGGATTAATTGAGTCACATGTTGGTGAATTTGCTGTGAATTTGACCATGACTGAAGAACAACACTTGCAAGCAAATATGAAACAGTAATAGTTAGCAAAAACAAAACATAAAAGAACCCAAATTTGTAACGTGTCACTGTTTTGGTCATTTGCTGAGCAACGCATTGAGTGGCATCGAACTTCTATGAAGTAGGGATCCCCTGTTTAAAATGTCAGCTCTTTTCTCTAGTCCTCTACAGCCAAAAGAAGGGTGCTGGGTAGTACAAAGCCTCCTGATAGAATAGTTCCCAAAGCTGGTCGAGCCTCCCGGACTGCATTCAGCTTGCTGACTTACTGGAACAAAAGCAGCACTGTACCTGGAAGAGGCTCCATGGAACAATCACAGTCTCCTGGATGAGACCCGACTGCATTGTGAACTGGGCAAGCAATCCCTCCCCAAGGTCCAAAGCCTGACCACAGAGTCACAACACCAGGGAGGCTGGTGAGCTCAACCCACAATTGTTCAGCAGTGGCAACCAATGGCAGATGGTTGACGGAACTTTATCTGTATTTTTATGAGCATATTACTGTAGATTTAGACGAGCGAGACTTACATGTAACATTGAAGAGAACAGAAAAGGAGAATTATTTACTCACCCTCATGTCGTTCCAAACCTGTATGACTTTCTTTCTTTTACGAAAAAGGGAAGAAATTAAAAGAGTTAAAATTTGTTAGCATTCAGTATAGGCAAGTCAGCTGGCAATGTGAACTAAAATAAACCTCACAAACAAATCATTTAGGGAAACCTTAACCCTATAAATCCTTAACCCTAAGTCTACTGTATCATATTTGCTAAGCGAAATTCTAAGGCCTGTAATTGGCAACGTGAACAAAACTTCTACTACATGCCTTCTGCCATATGATAGGCATTTCATATTTTTTTTAGCAAGTAAAAGACCTTTCAGTATAATTCTAAAAACATCCTTCTTCAAGTTGTGGTACATGTTTCTTTTTGCTGTGAAATCTTTCATGATTTGTATAGACTAAACGCAATAACTTTTATATTTTTGCTGAATAAAACAGGTGTTTTTTCCTTCTCCATATTCTCCTATAACATAATACACGAGCCAACAAACCCTGATGCATCAACACACATACACAGCTTTAAAAAAATATGTATATTTATTTTGATTTTATCTACAGGCTCCATAAACTGTTCAAAAAACATCAAATGACTAAACTACATTTTTGACTATTATTTCATATGTCAGGCTTTACAGGGTTAAACAACTTCTGATTAAAGCAAAAGACACATCAGTATTTATGCAGAGCAAAAATTATAACGTGATACAAGTGGTTAAGAAACAAAACAAAATATCATTGCTGTTCTTATGTTAGTTGACTATATTTTATCACCAATTATAAAATTAATTGTCAAAGGTAAAATAAATATTTAAAAAGCAATGTACTACTACAGTCTATATATTACATTAATATATATTAACATTATTAGTAAGATACATTAGTATGTGATGACCTAGCAAGTGTCATATACTCAAATGACAAATCATTAATACGCAAAATCAATTTCATATGAAACTATATATGTAGAGTTATCATTTTACACTTAATTGTACTTTATTCGAACCACATATTAGTTTCTGCAGTGTAGAGTAACAATTATACACTTCTTATCAGGAAGGAGATTACACAGACTTACCCTTATATAAATTAACATGTAACTCTTGTCATGGCAACTCAAGTGCTGATTGAGGCGGGTGACTAGTTAGCTTACGACATGTATTAAATAGCCCACAAGCCACCCTATGATACCATCTTGGAAACCAAGGCAACGCAAATCCTCTCTAGGCATCAACTAAATCATCAAATAGCTGGAAAAAAACACCTGACTCTCCTTTACATCAGTTATCAGACTAAATGACCCGTGTATGTTTTGTGTGCTACTAATGAATAGGATAGAATTGCAAAATCATGATATTAAATACTATCTTGATTACTGATTCTGTGTTTACATTTGGAATGTAATAATTTAATTGATTTTTCATGTAATGTGCTGGAACATTAAAGTTAGAGTTCACCCAAAAATGAAAATTCTGTCATCATTTAATCTCCCTCATGTCGTTCCAAAACTGTACAACTGACTTTTATCTGTGGAACATACATTACATATATTTTGAGATTTGTTTATACAGTGGGATCCAATGTTGTTTGGTTATAATAAAATATATCTTCTTTTGTGTTCCACGGAAGAAAGCAAGTCATACAGGGTTGGAGCAACATGAGGTTGAGTAAATGATGACAACATTTTCATTTTTGGGTGAACCATCTCTTTAAATCAGTACTGACGCCCCTCTTGACTGACAGCAACACGAGTGTCTATGTAGTTTTTAAGATTTATAGACAATATTTATGCTTTATCTGAAGCTGAGGAAATGGAGGAGTAGTTATTTGTAAAAATTTAAAATTTAAAATAATACAAAAATACGCAGCACATTAACTTTCAAGTGATCTCTTCAATAAAATGGACACACAAAAAAACAAAACAAAAACAAATGATTGATAGGAACCTATTATCAGATCTATCCACTTGATATTTTACTTGAATTCTACATAAAAGTCATATTCGTCATTAGGTGAAATTATAGCACCTCATTATAAATCTCACGTCTTTGATGAGAAATCATGATATGCAGCTCGGTAGAAGTCAAAGGCCTGAACAGGTGGCAGGCCAAAGCCCTTCACATCCAGAGAAAGATCACCGATAAAGCCCACAATGACAAGAGTCACGTTGCTCTGGTGTCAGTCTCTTTAACAGGAGACAAAACACTATGCTTCCTTAGAAATCCAATGGGATGGCTTTTCAGAAAAAGAAAAAGAAAATCAACAAGTAATTGGAGGCCTATAAGTCGACGTTATAACGTCTGTTTTAAAAGCAGTGGAAAGACCCAATTCTACTTGGACCTGCTTGGCTGATATCCAACAGAGATAGCACTTATAAAAAATGTATAACGAGTACACCTTAATCATTTGTTCATGGAAGCAGTCGACTGGGACAGCCATGCACTAATGCTTTGTGACTCAATAGTCAAATTTTTTTCCCCTCACAGTCAATTTGAGTCTGATTATTATGCTTAGACAGATCAGGAGGCCCCAAGAGAAGAGAGGGGCCCCTGGGCCTCACAGGTGAGGATGTCTGAAAACACACAATCAGTCTTCTCTCTTCACATACTGTCTGATGCCTTCTTTTACTATCAGTTCCGTCAATTGCTATCCTGTATCACCCGCTTGAGAACAATCAGAATATGATTCAGGACGACAGTGTCTTGTGGAGGAGCAGTCTGTGTGGCCGCCTGGAGGGTGCCTTTTAAAAACTGAAATAACCATGTCTTCTAACCTTACAGTCTTTCCAGTGAGAGCATAATTTATATACAGACGCAATGTATATTTAATGACTCACTTCCTTTCAAAAGCTGCATTGTTGTCTTTCTTTTAAGACAACTAATTAAAATACTGCATATATAATTTGCTGCCTTTTGCTAACATAAGCACTGATGCATCATTTCTCATCTGGGAGAAAATCCTTCAATCCATCAATCATTCTATCTGTATATATCTATCAACATCTTAAGCATAGTTTTGGAGATGCAAGGGTTGAATTTTTGTCTCTCCTCAGTCCTCATAGAACTTGACATGACTCTTGCAAGGATTCCAAAACTTTTTTGTTAGTCAAACTATTTACTTGAGATTTTGTTAAGCGTTTTATTTGGATTGGTTTTGTTTTGAAATTATTTATTTTACATTTACATTTTTATAATTGAATTATTAACTTTTATCAACTCACAAACCCACAGGAATGACTAGATGGTTCCAGCTGTGTCTGTGTTAAATATGGAATGCTTCTTATCTGATTCCTATGAGCTCCACATCTCAACTCCATAAAATTGAAATTGAAACCTAAAACAATACTGCAACATTTTATAAATCGATTTTTGTTTGCAAACTGACTTAATACACCACATTTTCCAGTATATTTAGAGAACAAGAGAAGACCATGGGGTTCAGATGCGAAATATTCTGGAAGCATTTGACCTATGCTGTAATTTATCTTCAAAAGAAATATTTCCATGAGGCTGCTCAAGCTGTCAGATTGTGAGGGGTCTCGCACACCAGCATTATGTTAGAGATTGCAGGCAGAACAATCACACTTAGCATGGCTGTTTCTATCTCTACTACCCCCCATTATGAGTGTTTATATTGAATCTAATACTGATTCTCCCTGGAGGAAAAGGACCAAAAATATTAGGCTACAAGGCAAAAGTGCAGAGACAGATTTTTCAATGAAGGATAATTGTCCAATGATACAGAAAATGTGACTCGATAACAGAATACAACCCCTCATCTTCCTGGAGGATCCATATAAATTATCCCAAATAATCATCCCATCAATATTTCTGTTAGACAACGAGGACAATGTCACAAGAGAAGCATAAACTAAACAATACCAAAGGATGTGTCAAAAACGTGTTTCTGTGTCAAGATAGAAAAGAGGCATTATTTGAATAAACATCATTGTTTACCAATAACAATAAATCACAAAATGATGTGACCAGTGCACACAACCGTCATAATGAATAGCAGACCTGCTTGTTTAACACAGCGGGGGTTCATTTAATCAGTAAACTCAAACCATTGTGGGGGAAACTAACTAATTTAGAGCTACTCATTCCAGACATCTAAACAGAGATGCCACAACTAATTAAGGCACTTATGGGACAAACCGCTTTTCCTGTGACGTGATTATGTGCTACCTAATAATGATGTGGAGAATCTGCAAGAAGGCCTGGTTCAAGGTCCCGTGTGGGAAAGCAGGGATGCCATGGGTGTCCTAGTATTTAACCTGTCCACCAATAAGCCGCTTTGCCTCGACTCCATCACACTGGCACTTTTACGAGTACACATGAAAGAGATTAACGGCTACATCGGACGGGCATCTAGAATGCAAATGATTCACCTGTGCATTCCCCGCGCAACGTGTTGCCATGCTGCAAATTATGGGACGTTATTTATTTGCTTTGCAGACGCCCACACAAAGGGCAACTTAACATCGCAAACAGCTTTACATATGGACCATTTAGACGGAACCGTAAGGCACCTCCTTTTAACCTACACCCCTTCAGCAGCACATTGCCTCTGAATCATTGCACCGTTGCACTCCAGAAGCCCAGCTTGGGGAATTGAGCAGTTCAGTTCCTTGATAGCGCACTAAAAAAAGATTAAGCCCACATTTTATAAAGCTAGCTCCTGGGGAGTAGTACATTTCCATGATTCGACTTACAAAGAGTTGTGAAAGGTTTGGAAAATGCTCTTGATATGAAGGGCCTCTAGCAATACATAGCTTGGCCATTCTAAAGGCTGCAATACACTACTATACTTTTGTACATATTTTTGCCCCGATTTGCGATCTGGATGGGTTGCTGAAAGTCAGAGCCAGTCTACAAAATTTGAGTAGGCGGAGTTGACAGATTTCACAGCGTGAAAATTGCGTGGTGTGATGGGCAAAGACTTTGATATTTTAGCTTCAGACTATGAATCCATCTAGCTGGAGGATATGAAATAAGCTTGATATGCTGGGCTGATTTCAGAACAAATATTGTTTGCCAAGTGTCTCCAAGCAACAAGACACATATTTCTGTGTGAGATTGTTGTGTTCTGGAACCATTTTTGGCAAGTGTATGATGTCTAGTGTTTTAAAATCTGTTCCAATTTTACGTCATGTAGTGTATTTTAGCCTTAAGTAAATAAAGGGGAGATGGGGTAGATTTGTTAATAATGCATCAGTTTAGAGTGCAATATCCACTTCTGAACAGTAGAACTTCATATATACAAATACCGCACACACAAAACAGTTTGCCACCTCATCCACACATTTGTTTTTGATTTGTTTATGACTATCATGGCTGCTCTCATACAACAATACAAAAACACACTTGGCCTCGGTGCTCTCCTGCTTGTAGAAATCTAGAGAACATTGACCTTTGTCACGTGCAATCAGCGAGTTTTTGGTCAGAGTTGCTGTCAAAACACTCTGCAAACATGCAAAAAACAAAAACAAGCTTGACTGAAAACCACTGAATAGGCACCTAGCGATTATGCATATTACCCAGAGACACTGATTCCGGTCCTCTTCAGTTTATGCGATGGGTAGAGGGCAGTGGGTTCTATGATAAGCATCGGCTAAACACAAAATCACTCACTCATATTTGTTCAGAGATATTGTTTGCAACATCTGAATTTAAATAAACCAAACAAAAAAAATATACACTGGAAAAACAACAAGCTTGACAGGACTACTTTTGTGCTTCTAAAGAAATAATCTATTTCTTATTTCTTAATATTTTTTTGGCAAAAAGCCGCTTAAGAGCCAAGTTAACTAGAAAAAAATGAAAAAAAAACAAAAAAAAAACAACCTTTTAATAAGTGATTCAAGATAATTTCGGTAGAGAGCTGTATATGGGTAAAATATTCCTATTTGACCCATATGAACAAAATCTTAAAATCTTTACAATTGTCTTTAGTCGGTAATATCAGACATAGAAATCTCATGTATCAAAAAAATTAAAATAAATAAAACAAAAATGTACAAACAAAAGGTTTGTGCACTAGCCTAAACATCCAGTGTATTTTTGTCTTCATCCATCCAACGAAAATTAATCCTTCCATCAGTCTGATCAATGTGTTTTTGTGCATGAACAAAATATTCATTTTTAGCTTGCTCAGGCTAGAAACATTATTGAATTTTTTTTTTTAGTTTTTCTTATTCCATATCTTTGGTTGCTCATGCTGCAAAATGGAAGGCGCTTGTTTGTCAAAGGGGCTGAGAGCCTTGTCCATTTTGACATTCACATTCTAGCAGTAATGATCCTAAAAGCTGCAATTAAGCTGACTGTCACATCCCGGGGAGCACACGGGCGGCAGCACAAGGCCTCGTCCTCGAGAGCTGCACCCATTGCGCCTGCCCAGGATTATTCCCTCACCACATCATTTTTCCAACCCCCCTCTCCTTTTCTCTTCTATGTTCTTTTATTACAGCCTTCATCTAGATTTTTGTATTGGCCATGCACATATATGTGATGTTTTTTATTTTTTACTTAATGTTTTGTTTTTAAGGAGATACTATGCATTATTTACATGTGCAAAAAAGTTTTTAATTCAATTTAGGTCAATTTAATGTAAAACGGACAACATTTTCATCTGTTTAGTTTTGTGCCTTTGAAACGATAGTATGATGATCTAAAGCAGCATCATGTTCTATCTGAATAAATATTCCCAATGGTGATCAGATCATTCCCTGTTGATTCCCAAAAGAGTAAAACAACAGAAATGCAGTCAAAGCAAGCGGCTTGAGTGCCACAAATTATTTCTCTTTTTGTGTTTGATGCCTGGGCCCACTCCTTTGGGAGATGAAACGAAAACTCTGTTATAAAATTATGAAAAGGATGTGGACAACACCAGGTGGGCAAATCTATCAAAACCCCTGGCAAACGCACATGCAAGCGTACACACATAAAGGGGGCAAAATCATTTTAATTAGCTGAGTGAATGTGATTTGCTGAATGCAGGGAACTAGGCTCTGCACACATTAAAATTGGTCTAATTTTCTGCAAAAAGTCCCATCTGAGTGGACCTGGCCACAGTCAATCAAGTTAAAAGCTATGGGTGCTTAATTTGATTTACCAATATAATATGCAAATTAGGTGATTAAGTGGAGAGGGGAGGCAGAGTAGGAGCCTCTTTTAAACCATCAAGTTAAATGTGAACAGACATCGGACTGGCAGTAGCAAGAATGTTTTAGCATATTCGTTTGATTAGAGGTACAAAAATTTAATTAGTGTGGCTAATTGCATGACAAATTGCAGCACACTTCTGAAAAGGCAGATTTTTTTTAAAAACCGTGTAAAACCCCCTCCGTGTGGAAATTTTGTCCAAATGGCCCCTATGCCAATATGTGAAAAGCATAATTAAATAAATGGAAGATGGCACAACAGTACCTTACAATAGCAAATTAGATAATGCCTATAATTAGGCGGGACACAAGTCTATGTCCATATGCTGTGTTTCTCTTCAGCTACTCTCCGTTCCTCTCATAGGACAAATCTAATAAGCCTTCTTAACTAGGTGAGGCTCTCCTGGGATACTGAAGAGCTGTCGGTCCGAACCGCAGTACTAGAGCACTAATCAGAATATGACGCATATAATCAAGCCAAGCTCCTGTGTTGCAACAAACATGTTTTGTTTAGGTTCTTGTTTTTTTTTTTACGTGAAATGCTATATGTTTATGTGGTATATTAATGGTTTTTGTTTATGTGGTGTATGACTGTTTTTTTTCTCATTTTCCTTAATAAAATGACAGTGAATGGATATTGTTCATACCTTTTGGCTCTTTAGTAAGTTCTATCTAGTCTCAGCCTCCAAAAATTGGCCATCACATTCTGATTGGCTGCTATAAATTTCCAGCAGCCAGGGTTCTCTAGTCCACCTGGAAATAAAGACGTGTTTACAAGATACTGTGCTGATAAAGCACGTGCTTTAGAGGAAAAATTCAAGACTGTAGTGTAGTGGTCAAATGCTTTTAAGCAGCAAGTAAACAAAGTATCCAGTAGAACTCTAGTGGATCTCTAAAGTAGAACTCTAGTGGATCTTAAGCTGCAATGTGCACCACACTTCATGTTAAACAAAAAAGTCTTGTTATGCAGTATTAGGGATGTAATGATGCGCCCCAAGCTGGTTGAAAATCGATAAAAATATGTGATGATTCAAGTCGGCTGAAAATCGCGATACAATTAGGGGTGAGGGTTTATATGAATGCATCTCTGAGGGGAACTGGGAGGCGGCCGCACTAACAAGGAAGCTAAAAGACCACAGCCCCTATAGCATCAGTGGCTAGTGTGCCTCCTGAGATCAGGGGAGTGAGATTTACCTGCACAGCACATACCAGCTGGCCTCCGTTACACCCCCTCCCCCCAACACCTCACTCCCATCCGGGTCATGGCACCAATGACTGTTTCAGACTGGTTTCCCAAACTCCCCCATCTCATTTTGGTGAAGCTAATGCTGCGGTGTTTGGGCAGGTTAGGATGCTCAAACAAACAGACCAATGTTTTTATATAGTGTTATGTTATACTAATGTTTTTATACTGTACTAGTGTAAGTATGCACTTATTATTTACAGTCATTCACAGCCATAGCTTAAGATGGCATATGGTTATAAAAATGTTAAATATAAATTACACAAACTCACTGTTTTACCTAAACATTTGTACTTGACTCACGTTCTATAAAAAGTCACAGTACTATAGTTATCTTACTGGCTTAAATAATGGTCTATAAGTAACATTTTAAACATTAGCGATTAGATTTCAGATGAAATGACATGGCAGTACTACGTTTGAAGGTGTCCCACTTTTTGCATTAGGCTCCGTGTCAGACAATGTTAGTCAAGTGTTATTCAGTTACTCACCTTTGCTCATTATTGGTGTGAATCGCTTAAAATATTATGTGACCTATTAAATTGCATTTTCAAGTAGTTTACTTAAAATATATAAACTGTACTCAGGAGATAAGAGTCCAGTTTTTTCCTGGGTATCACATGCACTGTTAGATCAATTCAGATGAGCTTGTTCCTTAACTTTGCTTGCGATAAATATGAAGTGATGGCAATAAAATGGTGTGCCTCTTGTCATTGTTTGTAGAAATGATTTGAGATGGAATTTTACAAGTGATGGTTTTTGACATGAAATTACATGTGCCTTTACAATTAGACTCAGATTTCATTGAAGACAGCCCTCCATCTTCTTTGAGATAATTATGGTGTTCAGAAGACAGTAGTAGAGATGATATCACCTAAATAGGTAGATATTGGATGTACCCTGTCAGAGATAATGAAATGTTTAAGAGTTTCTCATCACTCAAAGCTGAAGAGACAGAGAAACGGCACTAAATAACAAGCTAGTAACAGAAAATGGAACAACTTAGGCTTTGTTTAAACAAGGCAGAGCACCGTCATTTTAAAGACACGTGCTCCGTTTTGATTGAAGACTGAACAGTCTCCTCATTAATATATGTTATATGTCATAAATGTCAACATAAAAATTACACCTTGTGCTTACGTCAGTCACTGTCAACATGACATTCAACGAATCTTATTTTGGCACAACTATTTTAAAGCAAAAACATCTCAGTGACTCATGTGTAACCAGGGAAACAGCTGTAACATTTGAGGCAGATTTTCATTTAGGCTAAATGTCAAAAAGTAAACTGGCTACCAAGACAGACTCAGCGCTCGGTCAAAATGGAAAAAACAAATTGCAGCTGTGTTAATAGAGATAAAGATTGGCCTGCTGAGACATAAATGCCATCCTCTATTGGTCTGACATTAAGTAGCACAGTGACTCAAGTTGAGGTAAAATTGGATACCATGGCTCTCTCTCTCTCTTTGGTCATAAAACAAGTAGACTATATTTATAGATGCAATCAGTAATTGCTGACACACAACTACTGTTTTCATTAAAAAATGTCTAAAGCTAGAAACAAAGCATTGGATTTGACAGCATACTTAAGGATCAGAAGACTTACAAAAAACTTTATCTGGGTTTGTTTTGCCAGTAAGTTTACTCATTTTGTTGTGTTCTTGTCAGAGCATTACTTTTTACATCTCAACTAGTAGACCACGCACCTAGAAGTAGACAGCCGGTGGTCTACTTACTGTGGAGAGGGGACTCTTGTGCATATGTTAGGGTCTTGTCTTGAGCTGTTCTACTCAAGGAGCTGTGTTTAGAATATTGATAGGCACTACACTGAGAGATTGCAGGCCTCTTGTCAACAACTGACTGACACAAGCTGTTAACATGCTATTTTCAGCCTCTGGCTTTTCACTGTGGTGTTCTTGTTAGAGGGCCACAGAAAATCCTGCGTTTGTTCTCTTCGGTCTCGCCTTGAGGTAATCCTTTCTTTTTCTCTGTGTATTCCTGTATTAATGCAGCGAGCTCAACTTTCAGGAATACCACGCAGGGCCTTTCTATTGAATGCAATGCATCTTGACTGTCTATACGACCGGTTGAGGGCTTCATCAGTTTAACGCTAATAAATACTCATAATCATCATAATAGTTAAAATGTTACCATAAGCAGTATTCTTCTTACCATTCAAAAAGTCCACCAAGACCTTTATTCAGATATTATTCTCATTAACCGTATAGCAGACTTTAGTTCACAGCGGGCCTTTTTAAAAATAGTTTTCATGAAACTCAACAGTTTTATGCGAAAGGGAGGGACACATTTGAATAGATGAAAGAGCACAATAGCCATGTCTTTCAGCGCTGTCAGGGTGTTGATAAAAATCAGAAGAAAAGAGTCTTTGGGTCTGATGCCTAAGTCTGGACCCAAGGGTGCACATGACCTATAAGTCTATAAGAAAGAAAGATACTTTCCCATTCCCATTGTCCCTGGTCATATAAGATGAAACCCTCATTTACAGGCAAGTGACATTATCATTGAATCCGGTAAATAGCATTATCATGTGTGTAAAACACCACTTATATATGTTTAATGTAAATGTGTAATATTTAACTCCTTTGTATATTATGAAGAAATAATATAAATAATTATGAAGAAACTATTTAAGATATAGCGTTCTACATCCATAAATGTACAAAGCTATCTCCTGGAAATATATATATACATACACACACTGTACTTAATTCATGTAGCAAGTGGGAAAAAAATTAAAATAGCTCTACACTATTTAAGGGTGAAGCACTGCACTAAATGACAGTTCGTAAAAACTCGACATAGGGTTTAGAAGGCAAATTTTTAAAATCCTATAGGTGCACTAGTGTTTTCCAGAGAAAATTGTTATGACATCGTTTTTATAAAGTGCACCTGCAGTGATAAAAATCATGCACATACTCAATGTGTTCCCCATGTTTATTGCATCTCTCCTTGAACAAAATGCTTTGTTCCAGGCGCATTTACAGGTGGCCACTCTGCTTACCTCTGCTCGCCAAAAAATTAGGCTACTTGTATTTTTAACATATAGGCATTCACTTAGACAGCCTCAACACTGTGCCCTTGGGTCTGAAATAATTATTGTTATTGTAGCTGTCAATTACACTGTGTATTACCTGAAATTTGACTGCCTACTTTTTAATGGAAATAGATAGGAGCTTTTATTGAAGCAACAATTTACTGTATGAATAGAGAGTGAGTTCAAAAAGGCACAAAAAGTTAATCTAATATATTCTACTTGAAACATGTCTGTTGAAAATGGTATATGAAGTATTACCAGACTCAAGCAGTGGTTTACAAATGGTTTTCTGTGCAACTTATAGATTGGCAGAGGAATATTAGGAACTTTTAGTCATCGTAATGGGTGGATATCCTGTATTGTATGTTAAGGAGGATCGCAAGTTTATTTATTTGTAAGTTGCCGAATGAAATGGGCCCACAGGAAAAACTAAGTTTACAACTTTTACTACAAGTTTACAAGTTTTTAGAAAAATGTAAAAATCACACTATTACAGATTATTTAATGTTCATATTTCATAAATGAATACATATAGGGCACAATTAATTCAATTAAGATATAAACTGCAATATGCCCTTCAGCTATTTTGTTAAACTTTGCCACACACTGCACTTGAATTAGACTGCCATTATCCCATTAAGCCACAAGTTTCTTTTCAAACTTCATCCTCCTAAGACCACTCCCTTGTTTTTTTTTCTGTTTACAGAGTATAATGCTGAAATTAAAGAAACGGTCTTGTTGAATTTTTTGACAAAATTGAATGATATTCAATTTATCAAGTCAACAAAAGGCATAATAAAAATGTAATGAGAACTGGGAACTTAAGCAAACTTCAGTCAGTTTACTTTGGGGTAAACCCAAGTTTGGTTCTTTTATTTTATTTTTGTTTAATTTCAACCTTTGGCAAAGTAAAATAAGGCTTTTTAAATATGTTTTATACAGTATACATCCAGAAGATGCCGCACACTGATTTCACTGATGCTGTAAAGCCAGAGAAAGTGTGTCAAGACCACAAGGAAGCAAGTATAGCCACAGTGCTCAATGATATCCAGTCGTTCTTCAACTCAAAGTGACAGATAAAAGAAAGAGATACTCGTAGCCGTGATGAGACACATAAGCCGGGGGCACGGGATCGACTTCTAGGCAGATGAAACCCTGTCACACATCTGCATACAATGGCAGGGGAGAGAATGCTATCTCATCTCATCGACAGCATCGTGTTTAATCAACAAACAATTAAAATTGAATGGGATTTATACCCCTCAGGCACCAAGTGTACAGCTGCTACCGTTAAGCACATGGACTTTGGTCATTTCTTTATGACAGGTGTAGGTGTACTGTATATGTATATTTTATAAGGAACATTTTCTTGCAATATTCTTGATGTGCAAAGGGAATCAGTCTATATGAAGAAATGTGATCTTTCTTAGGTTAATCTTATGTTAATAGTGACCCAGCATGACAGCATACAGCATTTGTTCACCCCTTTGATGGGGTCTGGGCATCACTGAGGACGGAGAGAGACTGAGACTGACTTTAAACCAGATCCAGTGTGATGTGATCTGCCTTTAGTCATACCTTATGGAAACGCACAGTGTTGCCATATTGATTCTTTAATTTGAATGGTGTGACGTGATAAAGAAGTAATGTATATGATTTTCTCTTGTGACTATTTTCTGTTACAGGCAAAATCTGATTTGTTATTGCCTGGTATCATTGTATTGAAAAGTACCATATAAAACACTATAACATCTTAGTTTTATATTTTGTGCAGTGTTTGTAAAGGTAAGCACATGTTGTTGCTTACACATGAAGATAGTAAAGGACAGCAGCATGTGTCAAATGGTCAAAATTACTAGGATTACTAATAAGACTATTATATCATCAATTAGTTTTGCATTATTTTACAGTCGTTGATGTTGATTAAAATGTATTGAGATTAAATTATTTTACTCCATTTTAGATGATAACGTTAACAAAAATTGTGGGGGAAACAGGAAAAAAGTATTTTAGTTCTGTATATTTACACTAAACATTTGATAACAGTCATATTTTAGAGCATTGTGAATTTGCCTTGTATTGTAAAAGAAAACCTTCTATATATACAGGAATAGTTCATCACGCTGTTCCAAACCACATTGACGTTCTTTTTTCTGCATAACAGAAAATAAGACATTTTGAAGAATAATGAGTACTCAGCTGTACGTAATGTAGACTGACCTTATCAGAAATATATCTCTTAATTTATGAATCATCCAGTAGTAGATTTCAGGTCATAAGGAAATCTAGGCCAGTGTTTTTTTTTTAAACTGAGGTTAATCACAGAGAGGAACAGTACCCGCAGCCAACAGATCAAATGTGTGAAACATGATTAATGTTCACGTAAACCGCTTACAGAAATTAAGAAAGGCAAAATCTAGATTAATCACCAGCTCACTCCGTAGTTTGAATTTCTGATGGTTTATTGTAATTTCTCTAATCACCATCACAAACATCAAAATAACAAAATAGTATTATTTGTGTATATCAAAATTTGTCATTTGAAATTCAATTTCTGAAAATCAGAAAATGTTACATAATGCTTTTTGCTTTGTTGGCCTTAACTGCGATAAATATAATCCTTGAATAGCCTATTACTAACAACACTATATTCTGTGGTTTATTCTGTTTAGTAAATACAGTCTTCATGCTGATATCTACATGCAGCTTTACAAGAGAGGTGCGTGAGTGCTTTTAGACATATACAGTGAATCAATATATTGAAGTACACAGAATGGGACAAATAATTCAAAAGGAAAAAGAGAAGTGTCAGCAGTTTACCCTGCTTAATCTTCATCATAAAAAATGGAGAGGATAGAGGTATAAGATCTGTAACCAATTTGTAAGGGAAACCTCTGTGTGTCTCCTCAAGCAATTAATGGCAGCACGGAGAGGTGAAATAAAATTTCAATACCAGTCTCCCCTGCAACCCAAAACCTACTGATGTGCTTCAGAAGCTGACTTTACTGTATACTGTATATGGGCCAAGCTGTAGGCTACTAATTTTTTTAGATGCTCTTTATTTTTTAAAAAAAGTATTCAATGTGGGACTCTTTGTCTTGCTTTGCAGTATCATCCTCAGAGGAGCTGGCCTTTTGTTAGATATCTGTTCTTATGGGCACATTTCTCACTGTTCAGTTCACCTCCAACATATCAAGTTTAAAGCAATGTACAGTATAGGGTTGGGTGGAACACAGGCGTTTTTTTCTTTTGTGGGAAAGAGGAGCTTGAGTGATGAATTCATAGTGTACGGTCGTCATAGCGCTTTAATACTACAAGCATATTAGCTTACAAGGCTTAGGCTTTGGGGCCGTTCACACGTCGCGTCTAAAAACGCGTGGAAAACGCCAACCGCGCCACCTTCTGCTTCTTTCAAAAGCGCTCGGGTTGCGTCTGCCGTTGCTAAGCAACCATGAGCTGCGCTCTCCATGACGACGCGGAAGTTTCATCTCGCTGCGGCGTAGACCCACATGAGCGTCACGACCGCGTCGCGTCTATTATGAGCGCGCTTGCCGCGCGTCTACATTTGAAATAACGAACCTGAGCGAGCGCGCAAAAGACGCGACATGTGAACGACACCTTAGTGTATTAAAACTCTGATTTAGGCAGATGCACATCTTCAGATACCCCTCAAATGACACAGGAAAGCCTTTGAGGTAAAAATAACAAATTTATTTCTATTGACTATTGACTTTAATACTCTTTGATATATATATATATATATACACACACACACACACACACACACACTGTATATATAACAGTATATATATTTTTTATAAATATATTTGTAATATAAATTTGAATACACATTAATTCAAGGTAGGTAATTTTCAACTTGTGGTAATATGTATCAAATATAAAGTGAACCATAACTTAACCAAATATATTACAGAATGGCTAAAAGTTCCTTCAAGGACAATTTTACAATGGTAAAATTTAATAATAATTATTATTTGATAGACATTTTGGTAAAGGTTCCTATTTTAAACCTTACCAGAGTTTAATGAAATTCATTTACCAATATGAAAATATTAAATTATCAATAAGTATCAAGGTATAATGATTAAAAATTGCACAAAAGGTTCCCACTAGGACAATTTGTCATTCGTAGTGCTAATTATGAGCATGGATACACAATAGTGGGCTAGTCATAGAGTGAATGGCATTACATTGTTGTGCAAATTACTGTTTGTGGTAAATAGCCAATAATTTGAGGAGCTTCCCTTTGTGCCCATCTGTAAAACTTGACTCAAAGTCATAACAATGGTGAATGTAACTGGATACAGAGAATTCCTCAGAACCAATAATACAGCCTTGACATGGACTGTGTTTGATAAATGTTCGAAATACACTACGAGTTACCATTCATCATTCCTTTGTACTGAACACCAATTCAAGTACTTTTGCACAGACAGACCGCACAAAAAGCTATTATAAGAAACGATATGTTCTGTGTTCTGATGTGATCTGTTAAAATCAACAGGAGAAGATTTTATGAGGAAGAGCAGGTAAAAGTCTATCACCTGCTGTCATTTTTCTTGTCGTCCACTGTTTGCTGAATATTTTTTTTCTGCCTTTGGTTCATTGGTAATAGTAGTTTGTCAGCTAGTGCCCCTGGCTGGTGTCAGAGACCCCCCACCCCACCATAGTCAGACACTCTTTTCATGGTCAGGTGGCTGAGAGAGAAACCATATATCGGCCTCATAACCCACAGGAGGTTTGAATTGGGGACGAGATAGTTGTGAGAGAACGCAATTCATGGAACATCCTGTATTCTGATACACTGCGGAAAGAAGGAGAATAGCCCCGATGTGAGAATGAAAAATGTTTCGCCTCCAGCGACCTTCATGGGACAAATGCAGAGTCATGCCTCGCATAGAGCGGTGATTACTGTTTGTTCTGTTTTTAAGCACGCTGATATAGAAGCTCATCTTTTCACTGGAGTTTTTATTTTTGACAAGGTATAATGTGTCATGGCCTCCAAACGCATCTTAACGCCACCGTCTTTCATTACTGTTAGTTGTTAAGCAGGTGCATTTACATTTGTGCTTTTGGCAGACACTTTTATCCAAATCGACGTACATTGTATTAAAAAAATACCAAAGTATATTATCAGTTTATAAAATTTCTAACTTGTCACTGAGGCGGTACCCTGAGAGTTGCATCTTTGTGCCTAAAATACCCATAATGCTGCGTTTCTCAACCTTTTTGACTCCAGGGCCACCCATTGTCCACAACAATATTTGAAGGACCCTTGATTTTTCCAGTCATTAATTGATTAATTAATTAATTAATTAATAAGAATTAAGGATAAGGATTTTTTTTAAATATTTGCCACTCACAATTTCTACCCAATAAAATATGTTAGACCTTCACATAACTAGACATATATATATATATATATATATACACACATACAGGTGCATCTCAATAAATTGGAATGTCATGGAAAAGTTCATTTATTTCAGTAATTCAACTCAAATCGTGAAACTCGTGTATTAAATAAATTCAATGCACACACAGTCGCTTACGATGACGAACTGCAGTCAGGTCAAAACCCCGATGAGGATGATGAGCATGCAGATGAGCTTCCCTGAGACGGTTTCTGACAGTTTGTGCAGAAATTCTTTGGTTATGCAAACCGATTGTTGCAGCAGCTGTCCGGGTGAGTGGCCTTTTATTGTGGCCAGCCTAAGGCACACCTGTGCAATAATCATGCTGTCTAATCAGCATCTTGATATGCCACACCTGTGAGGTGGATGGATTATCTCGGCAAAGGAGAAGTGCTCACTAACACATATTTAGACAGATTTGTGAACAATATTTGAGAGAAATAGGCCTAGAAAACCGGACATGTCACCCATTGAGCATGTTTGGGATGCTCTGGATCGGCGTATACGACAGCGTGTTCCAGTTCCTGCCAATATCCAGCAACTTCGCACAGCCATTGAAGAGGAGTGGACCAACATTCCACAGGCCACAATCAACAACCTGATCAACTCTATGCGAAGGAGATGTGTTGCACTGCGTGAGGCAAATGGTGGTCACGCCAGATACTGACTGGTTTTCGGACCCCCCCTGGACCCCCCAATACAGTAAAACTGCACATTTTAGAGTGGCCTTTTATTGTGGCCAGCCTAAGGCACACCTGTGCAATAATCGTGCTGTCTAATTAGCATCTTGATATGCCACACCTGTGAGGTGGATGGATTATCTCGGCAAAGGAGAAGTGCTCACTAACACATATTTAGACAGATTTGTGAACAATATTTGAGAGAAATAGGCCTTTTGTGTACATAGAAAAAGTCTTAGATCTTTGAGTTCAGCTCATGAATAATGGGGGCAAAAACAAAAGTGTTGCGTTTATAATTTTGTTCAGTATATTTTGATTTAGCAGATTAAAAGTGGGGAAAAAACAATTTGCATATTTTCTGACCACTGATGATCAAATCTCAGTGTCAGTAAAGAAGAAACCATCTTGTTTTTTGGGTTTTTCGAACTTAATCCCAAGGAATGGAGAACAGAGTTTTAAAAAGCATGTGCCATGTGATTATGGTTATGACTAGAAGTGGTTATGCAGGGAATATCAGCTGCACAATTTTGAATTTTAGAGGGGAAATAAAAATGAAAGCAGATTTTAGATATGTACAAAATATTAAAGTTTCAACTATATACAACCCTGGGTAACAAGCGTTCAGTCGGTGAATCGAACCTATAGTGTTACCAGTACCATATTTAAACTGCAGTAGCACAATACTTATTAAAATCTTAAACAGAACACATAGTTAAAGAACACCATGAAGAGTGGCTTATAAGCACAGGTCAGCAATATCTCTTTGTTTCCATTCCTGTTTAGAGCCTTTTTCAAAAGTGCAGATGTGTTCAGTTAAAGGGTGCCACATTGTGCTTACCGATTAGTACTTTTCAACAGTCTTGTCCCTGGTGAATTTAGATCAGGATGGCACGTTACGATTATGTGTTTGCAAATGTACCCCTTCTTTTCCATTGCTTTTATACACTGGGCTCCATAAACGTTTTATTTAACCCCCAAGTATATTTCCACCTGTTCATCAGCACTTTGTAGATTGTTTTTGCTTTGCAGGAGCTTTCTTGGGTTTATTCGTAAAGTGCTGGTCTTTTGTGTCAGCAGACTATTTAGTGGTGCCTCCTGTGAGGGCCCTGGAGCTCATTATGTCTTTTTAGCCACCTGGAATCGCACTGAAAATGAGATGAATTTTTGCTTTCATTTCTTCATCCATTTGTTTCCGTCAGAGCAGCTGAACAGGCCCATTTACCCCGTTCATCTCAGATATGAAAGGTGACTAGTGTCCTGCATTGAAGAATGTCACAAAAACACGTCTTGCAGTGATCGGTGTGCTGTCATTGTTGTCTTCGCTGTCAGAGGAGATTTTTTTTAAAGTTAAGCACTCTCTCACTGCCGATTCCTAACACAAAAGAAATCCCGACTTGGATCCGTTAGGCCGTTTGGATAAAATAACCCTGAAGCCTGAGGTTCATAAACAAACACTGACAGGGAATCCCCGGGGCTTGGTTGAAAAGAGCTGCATTGTGTCTGTCTCTTGACAAGACTTCGGCAATACATGATGCAAGATGGGGGCGGGAGATTAATTAAGAAACAAGTAACATGCTCTCGAGCTCACTGAACAGTTGGCTTCTTTTGAGCTCTGTCATTACCCATGAGATTGGCTTGGCCTCATGGCCATCGCTACTAGCGTCTCCAACCAACACGGATCAACTCTTTCCCTATCATCACCTGCTCTAAACCCCCTTGGCAGGAGACCTTGGACTTTTGTCACTGTCAGGTTATTGTATTTCTAATGAAGTGGACTTCATTTCCTTTGCCTAGGCTAACCATGTAGTCATGCGGCTCTGGTGTTTATTAGGTGTCAGGTATTACCTGGAACACAAGCAATCAATTATTTTAATTTCAAGTGATTCTCTTAGCTTTTTTTCATTTTTGAACTCATTCACATTTGATCTATTAAGTTATTTATTTATTCATTCATTTGCCCCGGAGTCTATAACAAAGCTGTCACAGCGTAATTAAAATGATTGAGGACACATGCTACAAATAATGAACACGAGGTGTCTATGTTCCTCAGACAGAATAATATTTTTACTTTAATTTTGTCATTTACAAATCAAGTACATTTTGAGATATGAATGTAAAGTTGTTTAGTGTTAGATACCGTAAGGAATTATGAAATAAAATCTCTAAATATCAGTAGATATATACTATAATTGGTGCTAAATGTTCTATGAAGAGCTCATGCGTATGATTAATGAATATAGTGGCTCTTACTAGTTATCACATGTGCTGATCTTACCTTTATTAATTGTAAGTTACTGTCTGTCTTCAGAGGTGCAGCTCCTTCAGTACCATCCTTGATTGTTTGAGTCTTCTGTCCTCTGTCCGATTGGGTTTCAGGGCAGAATAAAGAGTCAGAACACTTTTGTGGAGGGACTGAAAGAACCGCATCTCTCTTCAGCTTATTATGTGGCAGAGGACGGTGCTACTTCTGACCTATTTAAATGATGTAACAATTGATCTCTAAATGTTTGGCCGGCAAAGAGCCTGAGTGCTCCTGAGCATCTGGGGGCTCTGTAGGGATACAGGCTTTTGAAATGATCACAGTGATGCAAATTATATTAAAACAGTACAAGGTTACCTTACGTTTAGAGCATATGTTTTTTTGCTTATTTTTAAATATAAACAAAATGTGATCCACAGCTCTCCAAGAAGAACTTTTCTTTTTTGCATATACCTTTGTAATATAGCACTCTATTTCTTATACTTTAAAGGGGTCATATGATGCGATTTCATTTTTTCCTTTCTCTTTGGAGTGTTAAAAGCTCTTGGTGCATAAAGAAGATCTGTAAATTTGCAAAGACTAAAGTCTCAAATCCAAAGAGATATTCTTTATAAAAGTTAAGTGCAAACTCTGTTAACCCAAAACAAATCAGCTTTGTCTTCTGTATACAGTATAGTAGGCTGGATGATTCTTAATATCATAACATTTGCTGAGTGATAGCACACACTAGTTCTTATCCTCTGCTTCATCAGAAAAGTGATCTGATGCAGCGTATTGGCAGAGGGCCAGCGTAAAACATTGATGGTTCCCCTTACCAAATCCCCCCAGGAAGAAAAGCTATGATTTAGCCTCAGATTACTCACTTAGGCAGGTAATTGTTTGTATGAGGTAAAACTGTAAATGTGATCATGTAACTCTGACACATAAAAAATGATGCCACTTTAGGAAACATACATTTATTTAAACTTACATGCATCCTTATTACATGCAGCATTATATTAAAAATACTACTGATGAACTAAATTAATGATTAGCTTGCTTAATCAACTATGCTGGTACAGGTAGCTAAATACCGGTACTCAAAATAGGTGTAGAAAGACCAGCTCAGCTACAGCTTGTTTATATATTTCTTACAATTTTGAAAATCCAAGACAATCATTTTTCAATAGATAATTATACATCTTTCAACAGCTCCAATGCCACGTAGTTAGTCTTTGTGCAGTGGAAAGAGGAGCAATACTAAACCATGACCATCTTTGATTGGTCATAAGATTGGCATAGTTGGCATGATTGGCATAGTTCACCCAAAGATTGGCATAGTTCACACAAAAACGAAAATTCTGTCATCATTTTCTCACCCTGGTGTTGTTCCAAACTTGGTATTATTTTCTTTCTTCTGTGGAACACAAAATAAGTTATTTTGAAGAATGTTGGTAACTGAACAGTTTTGGTCATCACTGACTTTCATTGTAGGAACAAAAACTCGAAGATGCTTCTCAAAATATCTCCTTTTATACAGTCATACAAGATTGGAATGACATGAGAGTGAACTATCGCTCTACGACAGAATTAGGCATACACAATTAACCTGGATAAATGGAAATAAAAAATCTAGCTGAGTGTTTTCTGATAATTTCTTCAAAATTCAGAACCATTGTGGTGTTAAATGCATAAAAGAGATAATGAAGTGAAGTGACATGACTTGTAGCCAAGTATGGTGTACCATACTCGGAATTTGTGCTCTGCATTTAACCCATCCAAGTGCACACACACAGCATTGAGTAGTGAACACACATAGCAGTGGCCAGCCTGTTGGGGGTTCAGTGCCTTGCTCAAGGCACCTAGTCTCACCTCATTCTTGGTATTGAGGGTGGAAGAGAGCACTGTTCAGTCACTCCCCCCACCTACAGTCCCTGCCAGAACTGAGACTCGAACCCGCAACCTTTAGGTTACAAGTCCGACTCCAACCATTATGCAACAACTAATAATAGACTAGGTTAAGTAACATCTTTTTCTGCTTTATGACACAGTGTAGCTATTTGATTGTTCATTCCCTCCGGTAATGGTTTAATGTAGTTCACTCTTCTACAAATAATATATCATTTGACTTGAATGTCTCGAGTTTCTGCCTAATGTAAGCTCTAACAGTGTGCAGGCAGTTCACAATAGCTCAGTGTTTTTGAAGGAAGGTTATCATAACCTGAAAAAATTTGTTTTATGTTTCAATTCAATCCATGAATTAGGTTTATCTGCTCTTAAAACATTAATGGCCTTTGTGAATCATTATTCAAAGTATTTCCCCCCACACTTTTTTCACTTTTTTAAAATAAACGTCTGCAGTATTATGAACCTGTGAATTCATTGATTGTCTCATGCTCAGATGCAATCAATGAAGCAGCCTTGAACATATCTTTGCTTCCCAGCAGACCAGGTCTTGCTAGCATGGCCTTATTAAATCCTGCTGGTAGATGCCATGATACATAAGCATCATTCTCCATTGACAGCCAGTTAAAAGTAGCCATGTATTCTGACTATATACAATTTTATTGTAAGCATATAATTGCAAAGATTTCACTATAAGATGAAGACAAGTAGATGTTTTTCCAGTGTCAATGTGTGAAATTGACTATTTTCCCCTGCCTGCTATCCTTCACATCTTAGCTATGATTCATCATTAGTGCAGGATTTGGGTCTGCACATGCTCTAATGACAAGTCTCATGGCATTTACAGTTCAGAAATGAATGGGATTGCTAATTATTAGCTTTTTCCAGGTATAGACCCTCATACTCATAACCTTAAAGTAGGCATGAAATGAAAATTCATCTTGTCTGTTTGCATGTCATTGGTCTTATTGTGAACAATTCATCCATGCATATGTTTTATTTTTAATTTTTGTTTTCCATCATTTTTAATCAGACTGTCATAACTCGAACTTCTGGTGAAACTTTCAGCAACTCCGTAATCGCACAGTATTTTCAAACCTATTAAAGCCTTTACAGAAAGTTTTGAGCTTTAATTTCTCTTTGTGCAACTTTCATTTGTCACGTTGTTTCTCCTCTCCTCTGTAGTTGCCAGCAAATGCTTCAATCTGTGGTCTTTGATTAGTGGTCTCTGCCAAGACCCATGTTGTTGATACCCCAATTAGAGACACCTTATGCTGAAAGAGCTGCTGGCCAAGGGTCCGTCGGATTACCTGCCTCCACTGCAGCAGCGGCCCAATTCTCTCTTTACTGCCACCTGCTCTTTCTCTCTCCTCCATCTAGAAAGCCTAGCAGCTCTTATCCCATATAATCCGGAGAATAAAGTTGTCTGCATTCAGAGGAGCCTGTGCTGGAGCTTGACCCTCTCTCTAATCAAGCTAATGGAGCCTGCAGGTATTCTATTGATCTCCCTCGACGTGTGGCTTCCGCAATGATGGCCACATTTTGAACGGGTCAGGCGTCAGGGTTTATGGTCGTCCCCCTCCCCCACTACTGCAATCACTGAGGTTTGTCTTTTCGGTGTGTTTGTTTCTTTCCTCCACTCCTCCTGTTTTTCCCTTTGTGGTCTACTTTACAAATCTTTTAACCCTCTCTTCTGATCTGTAACCTTTCAAAGGCTTTAGCTCTTGACCTGTGAAGCGGATGCCTTATTCTCTCCCTTCGCTAATGCCAGCGCTAGCATGAGTTTTCATTCGCACAGTCCAGTGATTCAAATCAACTGGTACGAATCAGAGGACATCCAGCTAGATGTCATAAGAAACAGACACGTAATGACAATTCACTTATCCCTCGGTGAGAATCAATTCTTCCACAATGCACCTGTCACAGAGCCTTCAGTGAGGGCAATTTGTCCGACAGATTGACACTGTAATTGGGCTTGAATTTTTCAGTGACCATTTTACAAGCACTTCTTTGAACCGTAGTGAAAATCTCAAGCTCACAATGAGCAGCAGACAGGCTAAAATGAGCTATTTTGTCTTAATTAAAACTTCACTGCCTGTAAACCTGAGAACATTTTAGAGCTGTACTGGTACACAGAGACATTGACAGTAGTAGTTTTGATGAATCAATCACATCTGTTGGGAATGTAGCAGTTTTTATGACACAAAATGGCCCATTGAAAAACTTATTTGAAGACTTTTCAAATAGCTTTTCTAAAACACACTTTGAAATTGTTCTGTGATATAACATTGGCTTGTTACCTCCAAATGTTGTCATGTCTGGTCACGCAAAAGGCATTCCCTCCCTTCAAGTCGTTGTCACACAATAAAATATTATTTTGTGGATAATGTTATGTTTGTGGTTTTAGAAGTTCTAGTCATCTTTCATCAGATTTTTCATGGTACCAAGATCAACCAGCCAATTAGAAATGATGAACACACCAATGCAGAGCACATTGCATTCTCATTTCTTTAGGAATACTCCATATTTAGATTCTGTATTTTTGATAATCTCAGACATATGTCGCTGTTACAGCAACATCCAAGCTAGGTGACCTACAGTATAATCTTAAAAATAATTATTTTTCAATGTTTCTTTGAAGCACCTTCACAGAATCTTGTATAAAGCACCACAACTAAATAAATAAATAATTAAGGTTCCTCTACGGTTCAGTAAACTGGTGTTTTGCATCGTAGCTGTTATATTATGTTAAATATTATGTTTTTTAGAATAATTGGAACACTATCGATCATGACCAGAACTGTGAATATGCGTAATAATATTTTTTAGCTCTAATTGGAACATTTATGTTTTACAGTGTACTGCAAAAATGTATTTCATTTTCCCCCTTTGCTTTATAGAATATCAATGTATAAAACTGACTACACTTTGTACATGATGGACATTAATGTTGACCCCAGCAGGTTCCCCTTATGAGTGTTTGAAACCATCAGTAAAGTAATGTTCAATTATGCAGAACATTTATTATCTTCCATCTGGCTTAATTACAGGCTGAGGTTAAAGCCTGGCAGAGGGTCTCCCCATCACTTCAATATCAGTGTCCCAAAATGCTTTGACCAGGAGTAGAAAAGCTGTCCTTCCACTAAAATTAGTGCTTCGAAATCCACTCCACCATCATAATTCACCCTAGTGTGAAATATCTCCCCTCACCGTATTGACTTTTTTGCAATTTGTAATAGCCTATAATAAAAATGGCCACTTTACCATAATATGAATACACATTTCTTAACAGCTTATACAATAGCTTTTTAAATTAGCATTATTGACTGAGGTGCATTTAACAGCCTCTGAAATAGTTAATGGAGGGTTAATGTCTGAGTCCCTAGAAAAGGTGCTTTGCTTAAAACAAGTTTATTGATTACACAGAATGATGGGGTATTCTGAGGACAATTAGATAAATGTATCACTGTTTCTTTCATCCAATATATATTTCCTGAATACGCATACACAATGCTGCAGAGTGTATATATAGATCATAGCGAATGGTAAATCAATCACTGTACAGCAAATGGGGCATAGAATGATAATCTGTTTGCTCATAGAAATAAATGATCATTCGTATGTTACACAGATTCACCATATTATGGGATTACTGCTCATTAAATGGAAATAAGCTATTTTTTACTACCATATGTTTTGAAAACATTGAAATCATGAAACATTTAGGAGCCATATTACTTTTTTAGTTGACAATTTTTAGAATTTTAGAAAAGATCTGTTGTTGTGAAGTGCTTCATAGCCCTTTTCTTTGGCTTTAACAATAGTCACTGCTGTGATGAAGAGATGCTTAAGTTTAGGCTTTAGTACATGGTGATTTAATTGATAAACTAGGGCTTGTTTCTCATTTTTTTGACCATTTTAGTTGCATATTATAGGTACCATTGCATTTGTACAAAAGTTAATGAAAATGTACTCTCTATGTACATTCCAAAACACAAGTGTGTAATCAGAAGCGCTACCTAAAGAATATAAGAAATCAAGGATTTTGATTGTGATGTTTAATGTGTTCTTACAATGCCCTTGTCTGTGTCACTTAACAGTTACATCAAGTGTCGTCAGATAACCAAGGATGCTTGTAGGTTGCACAGTAACAAGTTCACGGCTTAGCACGAAATTATGATTTGAACCTGTGGGTGGGTCCGGAAACACTGTATCAACGCATATCTGCATATCGGTTGCCAGACCTCCAATGTCACTCTCACGTCATGTCCCTATTTAATTCCTCAGGAACACACTGTCAAATACTGCAGTAATCAACCCTGGCTGTGATTGACAACACTGAAGATTAAACACACAAAAGGCAGTAAAATGTGAGTGTGAAAGATTAGACCACAGTTCTGCATTATAACCCGACACGTTGGCCAATGATTGTATGCCTTGATTAAAAAATAAAATAGCAAATCTGATTAAGGAATGGCTGTCTGACCCAAATGACATTCCTCAGGTCCTACTTGATACTAACACATTGGTTGTAATTATATTCTCCTCCCTTCTCTCCATATGAGAATGTTTAATAGTGCTCTCAAAGCCAGGAGGCTGCACTAGATGAAATCAGGCCCAAGCATTTGTACAGATGCCACAGAGTCTTCTGGACAAATTAATTAACTTGTATTTTGGAAAGTGGGGAGGCAGGTGTCATTCATCTTGGGCCACTTCAATAACAGTAATTTGGCCTAGAGCTCTAAATTGTGGCTTGCTCAGAAATAGACTGTATGTTAAAAAATGTCACATGCAGCTTGCATTTATTTCAGGTGAATCAATGAACTGAAAACAGAAGCTAATTTTGCTTGTAGCTATTTCTATATTTGTGTTTTAAATGGTATCATTGTTTAAATGTATAAATACTGGACACTGGTGCACAAATTAAAATCTGTTTAAGCTGTCATCCTGTAACCGCAATCAACTGTGTAAAGTCTGTTTTTTTTTCAGAGCTGAGAAAAGTAACAGGAATCGTGAAATTATGTTGTTCTCCTACATACTGGCTTAGGTAGCAACATGTCTCAGATTTAGTTTAGGTTAGTTAGTTTCAGAATTTATTTGCCATGTAATTATGTGAAAATTATGTGATCCATGTCATTCCAAACCTATATGACATTTAATTCTGCAGAACACACACACACACACACACACACACACACACAAATTGAGTAATTTAATCAGTGAGCTTTGAATGGACACACACAAAAAAAAACTTTAAAAGAAAGAAAGAAGATCATTCAGGTTTGAAATGACATGGTTGAGTAAGTAGAGAAAAATGAAAAATGACAGAATTTTAGAATTTTTTGGTGAACTCCTTAAAGGTGCATTTAGTGATGTTTTCCCATTATGTTGTGATGGTAGATACTTCAGTCTTGGACTTGGACTGACACAATAGCGGTGTGCATGCAAGTGCTTGCCATTGTAGAAATATGCTGTTGTCAGCCATGATTAATTTGAAAGAAATGTTGTTGTCAGTCATGATTAATTTATTCCATTTAAGGGAGTGTCCAATTGTGGTCACTGAGATTAAATAAGTAGTATTCAGCTTGCTCGCTCCGTGTACAATATATATATATACAAAACAATACAAGCCAATATATGCATGCAGCTGAATATAAGGATAAACTGCTGCATTAGTGGACATGCATATATCCATACACATGAAGATGAACAGACAAGGAAAGACAAGACATCCCCCAAAAAGCAGATCTATCGCCAAGATATCTGTACTGCTGCTGCTCCAAAGAGCCATGTGAGCCGCATGTATTACTATCTATGTGTGCCTGGGCTACCACGCCGACCGGCTTAACGCTAGTTGCCTATGGCTATGTGTGCCTGGGCTACCACGCCGACCGGCTTAACAATAGTGGCCTAGGACTATGTGAGCCTTGGCTACCACGCCAACCGGCTTAACAATAGTGGCCTATGACTATGTGAGCCTTGGCTACCACACCAACTGGCTTAACAATAATGGCCTACAACTATGTATGCCTGGGCTACCACGCCGACTGGCTTAACTCTAATTAGACGTGCACAGTGTGTAATGTTAATTAACAAAATGGATATACGTTGCAATCCGATAGATAAGACCCCAGCATTCACCTGAGCAAATATCATAATTTAGTCATTTAATATCTGCTGTTACTTTCTACACTTCATCAGTCCCAGCGGCAGCATAACAGCTCGTTAATTCGTATTTGTGCAATGATGAGACGTTTATCCATCTCCTTTGGGGATGGTTGTTGTTCTTGGAGGATCCATGGACTGTGTTTGGTTGGACTACTGTCTTTCATACTTGTTACTCACTTACATGTATCTGCTGACACACTGACTACCATTTATATTGACATTCTACATGGTTCTGTTTTATATGGACAAATAAATTAACTTAATTAGCTGTGGTGTGTGGTGACTCCCTTATTTTGTTGCGATCCAGAAAGAGATCGTAACACTACCCATAATGCATTTCACTCGGAACTGCAACAACCATAGCGATAACTCTTAATTCCCTTCTCCCGCAACACTATCGTTGATATGACTGTGATATGCGCGTGCTTCTGACGCTGCGTGCAACTGAAATCAACCACGCACTCATCACAATGAAAACATCGACCTTAGAAATAACAAACGTGAACACTGGGATAATCGCTGTATATGGAGATCCCCAGCTGAAATGCGTACGAATGCTTATTTCATTTAACCTGTTTTCATGTTCGTTACTTTTAATGTGTGCTCAGAGCGATTACAAGCTCTAAACTGCTTTTTGCTCCAGCTGTATAAACATGCTAAATGCTGCTGCTAATATGCTTAATATTTCGCTGCTGCATACAATGCAAACGGCTAACATAACACTTAGTTTAAAATTGTTTATGGTTGCTCATTTTGTATTCAATTAGGCAGACCACGCAAATATACACAGCGATATGGATTAAAAGAGCATTCACTTATCTTGGATGTTGATTTAGGCTGCTCTGAAGTGCGCTGCCAACTGCTACAGCAAACAAAAGCCAAGTATTTGAATATTGAGCAGCGAGCTCATTGGCTACGATACAGGAGAGGACCAATCAGCTGCCATGCGACAATGATGTCACCAGGTCAGATTGAGCTAGACCTTTCGGACTGCACCATCTAGAGTTTCATGACAGAACTCTCTATATGATTTAAAGAGCAGGTCATATGGTATTTTACAGTGTCCTAATATTGTGTTGGAGTCCTTTACAACAGGTTTAAATGCATCTAAGGTCAGAAAACATTGTAATTTTCTCAGAATATACATTTAATATTAGAGTAATCTGCCAACGATTCGTTCCAAGCAAGTTCGGAGCAAACCCCTCCCTTCCATAAGCCTACTCTGCTCTGATTGGTCAGCTGACCAAACCTGTTGTGATTGGCACAGAGAGGAATCCTTGACTTGAGCAAGTTAGCGAGCGCTACCATTGACAAAGCACCTTTACATAAAACAATAATATATTGCTCCAATCCGTTCTTATAATAATGACATAAAATACAAAAACACTTATGCAAGTGAATCGTGCCCACAGTTAAAGTTTAGCTGTTAAACTGTGAACACTTAAAAGAATAATGGTGGATATGTTAGCCGAGTGATAACGTGACTAACTGATGAAACAAATAGTTTGTAAACCAAAAAATGTCTACTGTAATGTTTGAAGAACGACAGACAAAAAGATGCTCCGTCTTAACTTTGAATCAGAATGCAGAACAGCTGTATCACAGGCGCAGCAGCCTAACTAACTTGCTCGTCTCTCTCGCATTAACCCTATAGCTGCCGGTGTAGCAAAATAAACAGACATTTTACAATCATTATAAAGTCTGTGTGCTTTATTATTAAATGAAGTAATCAGAACAATGTCAGTCTACATTAATTGACACATTCTTAGGAAATAGTGGGTTCACAGCGAATTATCAGAACTACTTCAGTAAGACAGTAATATCGTGATTTACCTGGAAATTTAAAGCTGCACTAGGTATACATCAAATATTAGCACAAAAACTTGATCATTTGAGCACTCAATTGAAAATGTACCCATAATGTATCAATCGTAATTACAGGTTGTGGTTCGGAGAGTTTGTTAGTCCAAATTAAGAAGATTAGAAGCCAACGAAGATAAAGCCAAAATTAGAGAACCAATCCTTGGTAAAAGGACATGCACTCAACAAAAGGTTCGAATTGTATTTCTGTGGTATCCTTGTGGTATCGGTCTTCTCAACATGATGTAAACACACTAACTAGCGGAAGTGTTTGTGGGCAGGTCAGACTCTGTTCGTATTTTGCGGGCAGGTGGGGATTATGCAAATGTGTTACCCAGTGACGTATACCGGTAACAGGCAAAAGATTAGAAAATATGACGACTCGTTAATGCGATTCAGAATCGACTCTCTTTTGAAAGACAATATCTTTATTTATCATGCACTTTTTTGATTAACAACTTTGCAGATTGTTTTCATTTAAAGATAGCTACATTATAAACTGCAAAAGAGATATTTTTCAAAAACTCATATGACCTGCTCTTTAAAGGTGCCGTAGGAGATCTTGGAAAATGCTAACTTTAGCCTGATAGCACTGAAAGCGTATGTCCCACCCTCCCTGCAAATCGCCGTCCAAACGCATGCTTCCTGAACGCATGAACGTGCACAGACCAGACGACCAGAGACAACATTACTACAATACATCATGTGTCATTCACCGGTGAGAAAACTTTATAGTACAGTTAGTAACAGTACTACAATACTGCCCTACAAAGGCAAAATATTTTAACTCGCTAGAGTGTGAAACTGAGAAAAATTACTTTAAAGATTTTTATTTGTCCAGACAAATCAATTATAGGTAGGACGCTGGAAATCTGGCAGTTAGATGTTTTAGTAATGAAAATTCTCTACATAAAAAAAATTTGAGCTCAAACTTGATTTTTACTCCTATTTTGAAGTTACTGTACTCTGCCTTTGCATTGTCAGCAAAAAGTGAGAAGTCATGCCAAGGCAAAAGGCAGTAACGACTATATATAATATTTGGTTTGCTGATCACCATTAAAATGTAGTCATCACGGGCTGTTTCATATGCTATATAACATACAGTAATGTGACTGTATAAACTTTTTTTTCTGATCGTAACAACCAGACAAACAGTTAAACATGCGAGTGGATACCGTTTTGCAACCGATTTATTTGCAATGTTCACTAATGTTAAAGAATGCAATACATACTTAGTCTATTGATTTGACATTGAATTGAATAAAAATAGCCTAAACTAAACGACTTGTGTATTGATGTGAATGCCAGCAAGTAGAAATAATGCTCAGAATGCTTGTGGATTAAACATCTCCAATGACGTTCATTGACATGGATTTTATCGGGTTACAAGAAAAGATAGGATATGGATTTAATTGTGAACTCTACTGATTTTATGTGTGATATGCTACGTTGTCATGGCATTCGAGAAAGCCTATCATAATGGACGAACATTTTTTTGGTCCTACGCCTTCCACAGAATATATAAATACATATAGATTGCTATACGGATGTGAAGAGACTTTCAACCAGCATAACAAAAATGTTTCTGAAGACAATCACCTATTTCACCTTTAAAACCTAGTACAATTCATTACTTTTGGTAAACTTTAAGTTATTCTTTAAAACTAAATTTTTTGTTAATCACCTTTTTTTCCTCAGTACTTTGATCTGAATTCACTGATACATTTGTCTAATAAGTAACTAAAGCATTGGTTTAAGGAAGTGTTCTATATAGATTTTATTAAGTACATCATGATCCAGTTTTGATTATGAGAGAATAAAATATGTATACTAAATTGCAAACTGAGAAATTGTCTTTCAGATTTTAGCAAATTTTCAGCATAGGATATACAGTATATTTTTACTAAAATAGGATTACAAAGAACTTAGTGGAGCAAAATGATTCCTCTCAACCTGTATAGATGTCTTGTTGATTTTAGCCAGTGTCCTGGAGGACAGTGCAGAAAATGTCATCACATTAGGTCAAGGATCTCCACCTTATCCCATGTATTTACTGCCTATTGTAGAAGCATCATGGACGAGTGCAGCATAGGCCCCAAAAACTCGTACAATCAGGCCAGTCTTTCTTGCAATCAGCCCAAGATTCTTTTTTGGGACATACAGTGTCCCCATGGGTCCCTCTTCAATTCACCATCCTCTGTAAATCAGCGTCTCTGAGACTAACCTATTGTTCAAACGGCCTTAAGAAACAGCCATGTCCAGTTATAAGAAACGTGCCGTTCACATCTTTCATTCTCATTTATCACTTTTTCACCAATGTACAATCAGTGGTCCATTTGAACCTTGTTAAATGGTTCAATCTTTCCATTTTAATCAGAACTTTGTTCTGACGATTGTCTTTGAAATACTTGTGGGACTTTGCTAAAAGTTAAGTTTAGCTTCTGAAAAGTATCGATTTTACATCTGATACCCCTGTTCACTAAATGTACAATTTCTTATTGATTGTTTAGCTTGGCAATAGATTGTCATAAAGTGCTGACATTTCAACATAGGAGGACATATGATGGGTATAACCATGGGCTGCGATAATTGCACCTATTAAAGGGCTGTGACATGTCCGGCCTCTGGGTCCTATAGTTTGTTTTTAAAGATGTACAAAAGCAACATCTATATGGCTTTTATCTTTCTGTCACTCAAACCTCCACAGACACAAAAGTAATCATGTATACCTAGAGCTTCACTAACAGCGCTGGGCTTGAAAGAAGGGGTGTAAGGAAGACAAAATCAACAAAGAAAAGCATTGTTCCTTCACCTCTAGTGCCATCTGACAACAGTAACAAAATTCCTTATTTATTCATTTGTTTATTGGCTATTATTATTAAAATATTATTAAGCTTTATCAAGAACATAATTTACACAGAGAAAGAATGAACTACCGAGACACTAGTGTATAATTATTTAAATAATCTTATCAATAGCTGGCTATAATATTCCATATGATCATTGACCTTTCTTTTTCTTTTTCTTTTTTGCTTTATTGGACATAAATCTTATAGACAAGCAAGAGGAACAAGAAATTATTGGGGAAAGAGTGAACACCAAAAACGTTAGTGGAAAATGTGTGATCAGAGGTTCATTAAGTACAGATTATTTCACTCAGAAAAAGTTAAATATATTTATTATTATAAATATTTTAGACTTAAAACGTACAGTATTTCCTTCATTGTGCAACATTTTTCGAAAAATATAAAAATTTAATATTGAAATATTTTTCAATAAAATTTTCAATGTGGTTTTAATTTTTAAAGGCCACTGTGGGGACAGTCCACTCAAAATGATTTTTTCCCTCCCAAACCTGTATGACTGACTTTCTTATGTGAAAAACAACAGAAGATATTTTGAAACATATCATTGCGTTAGACCCAATGACTATTATTGTATGGACAAAATAGGTGAAACATTCTACAAAATATCTTTGTGTTTCACAGAAGTCATACGGGTTTGGAACGACCTGAGTAAGTGACACAATTTTTATTTTTTGATGAACTATCTATCTCTTTAAACACTGGCAGCAGCTGCAGTGAAGAAAGAAACAAAGAATAGAACATTAATCCTGCATGTATCGCCTGATAGATAGATAAATTGAGGAAGCTTTTTTTCCTCCACTAATATTGAGAATTATTCATGATTTTACATTGTGTAAATACATAATGAAACGCTAAAAATGTTAATATTGTTTCATCTTTTGCATGGTTATTATGCACAGATGTAAATTAACCATGTGTAATTGTGGTTTCTGGAAATGAAGACATTAAACCTAACATTTACTTACAAGACATTTATTGCAATCTGTCAACTATAATTAGCCACTTGCATACCCCTGACTTGTGTAATTAATAATTCAATCTGCGATCATGCTCTTCAAGACACAATTTCATGATTGTCTATAATGCTTTTCATGAATACAGGCTGATGCAGGCAAGCATGAAAGTTGATGGCAGTGTCACTAGTCTTCTTTTTAAGCAAATTAGGCTACGAAAACTCTTGATTATGTCAATCTATAAAAGAGGAAACCAATTGGAAAGATTGAAATTTAGGATGTTGACATATTTGCATTTTGTATTGTTCTCAAAGGATTGAAGCTAAAGCACACGGTTGAAATCAAGCGTATCGTTAGTTCTGGCAGGTCACGTTAGTCAAGCTTGCATAAGCTGACTCTCAGCTGATCCCCATCTACCTATAGGAATACGACACCTATCTAAGCATTCATATACAGTGGGTACGGAAAGTATTCAGACCCCCTTAAATTTTTCACTCTTTGTTATATTGCAGCCATTTGCTAAAATCATTTAAGTTAATTTTTTTTCCTCATTAATGTACACACAGCACCCCATATTGACAGAAAAACACAGAATTGTTGACATTTTTGCAGATTTATTAAAAAAGAAAAACTGAAATATCACATGATCCTAAGTATTCAGACCCTTTGCTATAATCAAATACAGCTGGACTCAAATGAAGGTGTAGAACCATCTCCAGGATGATCAGAAGAAATGGACAGCACCTGCGTTAAATATATGAGTGTCACAGCAAAGGGTCTGAATACTTAGGACCATGTGATATTTCAGTTTTTCTTTTTTAATAAATCTGCAAAAATGTCAACAATTCTGTGTTTTTCTGTCAATATGGGGTGCTGTGTGTACATTAATGAGGAACAAAAATTACTTAAATGATTTTAGCAAATGGCTGCAATATAACAAAGAGTGAAAAATGTAAGGGGGTCTGAATACTTTCCGTACCCACTGTATAAGGTCCCTCAGTATTGTCAGCAGTTTTCGCATTGCTCAATAGCTAATTACCCTCCTCCATCCCCAGCTCCTCCTCTGTCAGTCAGGATTCAGCCTTCTGATTATCCTTTGAATCAGACTAATTCTAAAATGTGTAGATAAAATTATTGAACTTTAATGATATCTGCAATACATTTATGTTGGTTCTGTTCTGTTTAATGTGGACTGGCAGTGTGTATAAAGCACATCTGTTGCTTTGGTCCAGTGTGGCCATAAACAACTGTCCTGTGCTGGAGGGCTCAAGTGAAATTGATAAACACTTGACTTTTTACCTGCCATCATTTCTGAGTCTCCGATATGTGAAATGATGATTACTGGATTTATGCAGATCTGATATCTGAAGCTTAAGTTTGGTGTATAATTCATACACAATGTCTAATCACATTCAAACTGAGTGATTGGTACTTCTTGAATTAAATGCACTACCAACTGTCAGCAGCAAGGATGATTTAGTTTGATCCCTCAATGAATTGATTTTGCCTGGAACACTACTTCACATTTACCAAATGTAATTTTGTACAATTTTTACTTATTTAATTTTTTTCTTTATTTATCTCATGAAGCCAGATTCTTTAGCTCGCTGGGGAAAGAATTTATACCAAGAATTTTAATATTGCAAACCCGAGCATGACACTATTGAAATCAAGACTAATTCTAGTTTGTATTATTTGTTTACTTAAGCACATGAAAACAAGTTTTTTTTTCTTGTTTTAACTGAAAAATACCAATTAAGTGTTAACTGTAAAATGCAAGCTAATAAAGAAGAATGAATGAATTTGTTTCTGATAAATCTCTGAATTATCATTGTAAGAATAAAGAATCAGGTAGAAGTGATATTAATCTTTATTCCCAATAAACTCTTAGAATCTCTATAATAATTGGTGTATAATTTGTAGAAAGATGTCAATGCCATGTGTAAACAGCGTTTCATGTTCCAAACAACCCTCAAAAGAACATTTCACATGTTGAGAACTGCATAATTAGCACAATAATGCTTTTTGATATTGTTTAGTCTACTCGTGCCTGGGGATTTGGTGCAACTGAAATGTATCTGGTGATTTGTATCCTGTTTGATACACAAAGGCACCTTCCAGCAGAACTCATTAACAGAGATCTGGCTGTCATACAAACTTCCCAGTCAGTGTTGTGTTTTCAGTTTCCACTGTAACTAAACATATTGAGGGGAAAAAAAGCACAAGACAATATAATATTTCCTCAACAACGTAATATTTACCGTTCATAAATCTGTGTTTATACTGCAGTCATCACCAGCGGATAAGGAGGAAAATTACTAATAATGACTGGTTTCAGCAAATGTAATGCTTTTATGTAAATGTCTGGACCTAGAATATGACCTGGAAACAAAAGACTGCAAGCCCGTGACTGCGCGGCAGTGCATTAGTGGATCAATTAACCATGACTCCTCCTTAATAAATAGGCTGAATGGAGGTTGCCATGGCAACTGGACTGACTGAGCTTGGGGGGATTGAAACACATTTTGGTAACATTGATAGTAACATTTATTTACATAAATCAGACAAAATGTGACATCAGCATGTATCAGTGTTTAAAATCTTGTACATGTTCATACATGTTGCTCCTTGTTGACTTTTAAAAAAAATATTTTAAAGTGTGCATTAAGATTCATGCTGTGGCATTTCAAGTCGTTTTAAACACACACAAAAAAAGAAAAAGTCAGAATTTCTTTTTATTTTAGGCAATTGAGGTCTTGAAAATATAATTGCTAGTCACATAATCTGGTGAGACATTTTTGCACATTGGTAACTCATTAGAGGAGAATAATTCCTGTCACGGCTTAATGCAGAAGTATTAATTGCGGTAATTTTGAATGGACTAATGGATCGCGATGGGATTCACAGTTGAAGAATGCCACGTGTAGACAAAAAGATTATAACATTATAAGAGATACTTAAGAGAAGTAGGTTTCCAATATTTGTTTGTTTCGTATTTTTATTCTTTATTAATCATAATCATTTTAACAAGTTTTTTGTCATTCCTGCTAACATACTAAAAGAACCATGCCTCTGAGATCTATGTGAGTAATGCCTGAGAGGAGATGTGGGGAGAAATGATGAGCCAAGAGAAGAACTGAGGCTGTTTTACACATTCTATTTTAGACCGGATGAAAAAGGTAGTGCTTCTCTTATATTGATCTGAGCATTATAGGATCATTAGCAACATCAGAGTAATTAGTGGTCCGGAGGGTCAGACTCTCCAGAGTAAAATAAGGAAGAACATGAAAGTGAAGAAAAGTCATACGGTTGCTAATTCAATTCAAGTGAATGATCAGTTAAACCCATTGAAAGTGTGAAATATATTACAGTCTTAGCAGAGTATATTATATTTGTACTTGTATTAGATACATGGTGTAAAAAGTGAGTTTGGCCAGTTTTTTTGTTTGTTCATGCCAGCAATCAGTTCTGCCTTTGTGCAGCGTTATATATACTGTATATATAGGTGAAGCTTTGATATGTGTGATCAAAGCTTTGTGTAGGGTGTGAGCTCTAGGTGCCTTCTGGCTAGTGTAGATGAAATCATATCTTGAAATGCATCGCACTTCAGATAATTCTGTAAGTGGAGTGTCTCATTTCCCATTTGAAGTGTCAGGGGTCATTTACATGTGTAGTGCTAACCTGAGCACTAAGGCGGAGCTGTCTCTCCAAAAATCAGCCCTTTTCACCTTATTGGAATGATACAATGGCCTTAGATTAGTGGAAAAAAATTAAATGTTTACATATTGAAACATTATAGAATCAATTAATTCCACATTAACATAAAAACTGTTTTTTTTGCAACTCATGATTTACTGGACTGTGTGTTCATGTAAGTATTGAAAAAAAATATTTGTTTAATACCAATATATATTTGTCAAATATTTGTCGAATACATAGACTACTGCTTTTAACTTTTTTTAGTGATTTTGACTCATTGACCTAAGCTGGTGATTTGAAATTGAAATACTATAAAAAACAAATTTAATTTTTTCTCTGTATTTGCCTGTGAGTTATTATTTTTACTATACCCTATTATATAGATTCAGGCCTCACAGCAGCTCTGTCCTTGGCTTTGCTTTGGGCACTATTGTGTCATGTCGATCCACCAGCTGCCACATTATTTAGACATTTATTGATTCACTGCTCATCTTTTCATGGTGGCGATTTGAAATCGTGTTTCAAAACATTTCGTACTGACGGGTCAGTAAAATGGGGCTTAAAATAGTCCATGGAAACCCAAAGGTCATGCAATTTGGGTTCACAAACAAGTATCAGTAGAGGGAAAAATAATTATCGAGTTTGAATGAACAAAGCTGTCATTGATTCATATCAAGGGGTTTTGGGAAGGTAAGATTTACTGCACTTTCAACATGAGAATGCTGGGGGAAAATACTCGGGTAGTGGCCCAAATGGATTTTCAACTAGGCCCTAAACCTTTCAAACTGTACTGCTGTTGAATAGCAGTCAGATGTTGCCATGCCAACCTCTTCGAGAGGGACATTCAGCGGTCTGTGCATCACAGAGAAAGCATTGCCAGATGTCCTCAACAATTTGCTCTGAAAAGATTTCAGTCGGCCATGCTTATTAGCAGATAACAATCAGGGAGCTCGGGATATATGCCTTCCTCTCATAATAGGCAAGAAGATGGTCAATAAAAGCCACAGCTTGTCCAGCATTGGCCCGTTTTACCAAGGTGCCATTGGCTAGCGCTAAATATTTCTGAAATATTTATGTCACATTTCAGCATGTGCAACATGTCAGACCCAGTCTGCAGCTGACATTCTCTGGCAGGAGCTGATGAGGCTGCTGGCCAACGCAAGAATGAATAAGCAACTTTTTGAATTATTGATTGTATAAATCAACACCAGTAGCCAACTGACAATTCGGAAAGCAGAAGTGAGTTTTCTTGTTTCTGCCATGGCCTGGCATTGCCAGTTGTATAAATGTTTCATTTTGGGAGCTTTTCTCAAACCAGGTGTATCGGTGTGTCATTTTATGCACAGCAGTGCAATTCAGGAAACATATTTAAAATATCTGAATACCTTTTCCTTGTTTAGCAGTAACCTTAAAGGTGTAGCGTCTGCGTAGGATCATGCTGGAGTGTTGGACTGTTTATGGCTTAAAAGACCCTTTTAGCCTTTTGACATTTGCATATAAATTACAGTTCTGGTCAGAGATGTTACTTGTATAGGGGTTGTAAATTGCCAAATGGTTCTTCGCCGTCAAAGAAGATTAGAACCAGCCCCCACGAGAATCCTGGAATCTGAGTTCAAAAACATTCCACAAAGAGCTGTGAATGGCCAAACGAACACACACACACACAAACTAACACACACACACACACACACATAAAGACATTTCTTTATTTTAGACTATAATTAATCAGTTATAATTGTATCTGGTATATGCATGTGGTGTGTACATTCCCTTGTTAGATGAGTTACCACTCGTTATTTGTATTAGTTAAAGCCATAAAACACTTATATTCAGGTGTATGTGTGTATCTTTGGTTTAATCTATTCCAGATTATTGTTTCTTGGTATCAATGTCACCCGTTCTTCATTTCTCGGACAATGACGTACAGTATGTGATTGTGAAACGCATCATATGACTCGCACAATATTTTGGGTTAAAACTACGGATGTTCCAGACCGGCCATAAAGCATGCAAATGAGCCATAAAACAAGAGACAAAGAAGATTCTCCCGCTCAAAATCCATGTCTCTCATTGGTCAGAACACACAGAATAGGAACTCTCAAAAACGATTAGCCCAAAATAACTTGTGCTCAAAAAACTTCTTCTTCGTTTGAGACAACACCTTTCAGGACTCTCAAGACCTTCCTCTTGAGTTTTATTTTCCGGCAGTTTTTACTTTCAAGTAACGTTAGTCGCTGTGGACTTCTTCTTCAGAAGAACCAGAAGTAAAAACTTCCAGCTGACTCCTCACGAACTCATCAAAAGACCTCCGTTATCTACCGCATCCGGACTCTTTTTCAGCAATCGAAAACCAATGCAAGTAACCGCTTAAAATTATTCAGATGCGTGTTTAAATCTCAGTCCCTTTTAAGGTGATTATTGGATTCTTTGATGATTTTTCAGAGGTTGTGGTTAAGTGATGTGAAATACTGCCATTCTTTTCTATTCTCTATCTTTTCCTTACTTTGTTTCATTCTGTGTATATATGTTTTAGTTAGTTATATGTTAGATATAGTTTTCAGTTATTAAATCCCTTATATTCACAACGAATTGTCTCTGTTTACTGCTCACAGTTCGAAGTCAATGAATGTTTGAACCCTTGCTACATTTGGCTAAGAATTACTGCTAGCACTGTACAAAGAAGGACAGTTTATTGTTCCGTGGCCAGAAAATAAATATTCCTTGAATTGATAAATGATTATATTGTCTGCTCGGTGGACGGACAGATCAAATAATTGTAATATTGATTCTGCTACAGTTAATTCGAAGATATAATCTAAATATGTATTATGAATCATAACCAGCCAGTTGTGATTCGTCATAAATATTCCCCTTTTTAGAGCTAATAAATAATAATAAACGTTACAAAGGTCATAATTTATTCAAGCATGTTTATAACTAAACAATTTCGGTTCCCACTGACTTCATTGTATGGACAAAAAGTACAATGGCAAATAATGGCAACCAAAACTGTTTGGCTATTGTTACGACCCATGGCTCAAGGGAAGCAACAAACAGGACACACGCAAACCAAACGGGTAGCTCCGAATGTAATTTATTCAAAAGCTACAATCACATAAGTAAAGAAAACAACCATTTACTGGAATGTAGTGTACTGCGTGTTGGAGTGCAAAAGCAAACACAAGCCAAACAAGTCACATAACCAATTATCCAAAACCAGAGCCCCTCCTCTAGCTCAAGCCGAGGCCTCTTTTAAAAGGAGCGTCTGATAGAGAGCAGGTGTCGCAAACGACGGCCAATCAACGTATTCCATGGACTCCTACAGCCATTCCACAAAGTAACGACAGGGGTCGTCACACCCCTCCCCTTAAGACAGGGACTCCCACAAAGATCCCTGTGTAGGATCTGTCTCACAACAGACCCACCTACATGATGGAGACACACACATCAAACCAGCACATTCCATGGAAGGTTTTTGAGGTTCGTCTTCCCCGCATCTGCAGTCGTAAAACTCATGCAGGATTAAGTAAGGTGAAGCATTTCCTGGACTGTTTGGCTATATCTCAAGATAAGATAGACAGCACACCCCTCAAGACCTGACACCACCCGGTTCATAAGGCGCTGAAACATCGCCGGAGCATTTCGCAGGCCAAAACTCATGACCTGATAATATAGCCCCGACGGAATAACGAAAGATGATACTTCCTGCGCTCGCTTAGTAAGAGTCACTTGGTCGCAGGAGAAACACGATAGAAACGCTGTTTAAATCGGCTTTGCGTCCCCCACATCAATATCATGTTCAACCCAATCAGTACGTGAAGGCACATCTCCAAATAATTCAGGAAAACTACGTAATAATTCACATAACTCCTGACATCTTACAGAAGACAGATGACGGAGTATAATTTCTAAATTCTGCAATGACTCAGAATTCTGTAGCCGACCACGAAACACACAATCATCCGGCGAGAGGGTCTCCTCCTCTCCCCCCACCAAGCTACCCCCACCAACAGAAGCTACAGAAAGGGCAGGACGTGAAGGCATCAATTCCGCCAAAGACTTAATTTCGGTTTCATAATAAGGTTTTAGTATATTTATATGACAACGTTTATCAGACTTTCTTCGTGATGGCATTATAACTTCGTAATTTTCGTCACTTAATTTACATTGTACTACAAAAGGACCATCAAATTTAGCCTCAAATGGAGAAGATACAATAGGCCGTAAAACGAGTACTCGATCGCATGGTTTAAAAACTCGATGCTCAACTGTACGGTCGTATAATCGCTTCATGTTTCCCTGACATTTCTTAAGATTTTCCTTAGCTCGCTCCCTCACTTGAAAAAGTTGATTTTTAAAACCCAACACATACGATGCCAAATTTTTAGGAGGTTCAGCAACTTTCCCAGCCTCCTGAAATATGGATAACAAACCACGCACTTTATGGCCGAAAACCAAGTCATTAGGGCTAAAACCCGTACTTTCCTGCACCACTTCACGTGCCGCTAACATCATCCACGGCAAACCTTCTTCCCAGTCTCTATCCAACTGCACACAGTATGCGCGAAGCAGTGACTTTAATGACTGATGGAACCTCTCTTAAGCACCCTGGCTTTGAGCGTGGTACGCGGTAGACTGGTTATGTTTAATGCACAGCCGTTTCAACACTTGCTGGAAGAGGTGAGAAGTAAGGTTTGAGCCTTGATCGCTCGGAATTACTTTTGGAATTCCAAAAACTGATATAAATTGGGTTAAAGCTTTGACAATAGAGCGAGAAGTAATACTGTGCAATGGGTATGCCGCAGGGAAACGTGTATTTAAACATAACAGTGAACAAATAAATGCTTCCCGACTTTGAGCGAGGTAATGGCCCTACACAATCAACAATAAGATGTTCAAAAGGTTCACCAGTAGCTTCAATTGGTGGCAAAGAAAAAGGTTTTAACACCTGATTTGGTTTGCCAGTTAGTTGGCAGGTCTTACACCTTTTAACATAAGCAGAAATCTCTCGCTTCAAACGTGGCCAAAAAAAAAAAATATCGCAACAAGCGATCATAGGTTTTACGCACCCCTTGGTGACCCAATTGATCTTGCGCAATTTCAATCATCATTTGTCGATACTTTACAGGAACAACTACTTGAAAAACAGGATCTCCAACAAAATCATCCTTGTGAGGAACATATTTTCACAGCCACACCCCATCGTGAACAAAATAGCCACGAGCCACACTATCCACTTCACCTAGAGAAACAACACTCTGGAACAGTTCATCCAACGAGGAGTTACTGTGCTGTTCTTTTCCCAATTCCACTGCAGAGACAGGAAAAGACAAAGCAGACAAGTCAGGCATTGACACATTGGTACATATTTTAATTTGGCTATCCTTCGGAGTACATGTCTTTTCACCACACGACTCCTCATTTTCACGTTCCCTTGCACGAGTCACAACACACACAGAATCCGGACACAAAATATTCGACTCAGTAGTGGTTTTACTATTTGGATTAACCACAGGAAACACTGAACTATCAGCCCACACCCGATCACCTACTAGTCCATTTCCCAGAATCAAATTAATTCCGTCCACTGGTAAAGCAGGGCGTACTCCCACTACCACCTGTCCTTGCACCAAATCAGACTGAATCTCAATCTTATGAAGTGGCACAGATAGAGTATTTAATCCTATTCCCCGAATTAACAGATCCTCACCCATATAAGACTGTGGGGAAAAAGGCTAAACTGATTCCAAGATAAATTAATCTATGGCTCCAGTGTCCCTTAGAATTTTAAC
>NW_015505496.1:653110-654383 GCF_001515645.1 Sinocyclocheilus grahami
AGCCACGCTATCCACTTCACCTGGAGAAACAACACTCTGGAACAGTTCATCCAACGAAGAGTCACTGTGCTGTTCTTTTCCCAATTCCACTGCAGAGACAGGAAAAGACAAAGCAGACAAGTCAGGCATTGACACATTGGTACATATTTTAATTTGGCTATCCTTCGGAGTACATGTCTTTTCACCACACGACTCCTCATTTTCACGTTCCCTTGCACGAGTCACAACACACACAGAATCCGGACACAAAATATTCGACTCAGTAGTGGTTTTACTATTTGAATTAACCACAGGAAACACTGAACTATCAGCCCACACCCGATCACCTACTAGTCCATTTCCCAGAATCAAATGAATTCCGTCCACTGGTAAAGCAGGGCGTACTCCCACTACCACCTGTCCTTGCACCAAATCAGACTGAATCTCAATCTTATGAAGTGGCACAGATAGAGTATTTAATCCTATTCCCCGAATTAACAGATCCTCACCCATATAAGACTGTGGGGAAAAAGGCTAAACTGATTCCAAGATAAATGAATCTATGGCTCCAGTGTCCCTTAGAATTTTAACCGGAATCTCTTTTTTCTCACCAACAAGAGACACAAGACCTTCTGTAACTAAAGGAGAGTAAGAAGAAAAAAAAACATCAGGGTTTTTATTCCCAACAGATTTACCTTCCACAACCTGAATTGGCGCCGCAAGAACTGTGGGCTTAACATATGAACCCTGTGTAAGACGTTTGGACTTATTAAGAACAAAACAATCTGCTTTCCAATGTCGTTTCTCATGACAATAATTGCAAATTTTATTTGCGTCAAATTTCCCCGTGAAAACATGACTGCATTTAGGCGAAGACTTCACCGGCACTGCAACCTGCATATCACGAGCACGCCAATCAGCAAAAAAAATTATATGCGTCAATACAAAATCATCTGCCAATACAGCTGCTTCTTCCGGCTTTTTAACAATGCTCAACGATGTATGTAGCGACACGCCCTGGGACTGAATTTTTTAATTGCTCTAAAATCATTAGGTTACTTAAATCATCCAATGTTTTGACATTCATTGCTGTGTACCAACGATTAATTCTAAGTGTCTCTTCTTTCTTCTGTAATCGAAAACGCTGTCTATACGCTTCAGGAACACACTCCTATACTTTCAAAACTTCAAAACTAACGATGTGGTAATCTTTACAATCATCAAGTGACAAAGAAAAAGCAACTTGGGCTTTTCCAATTAGAACACACTGTAACAGCGCAACGCGATTCTCATC
>NW_015505496.1:656051-673291 GCF_001515645.1 Sinocyclocheilus grahami
ATTAACCACAGGAAACACTGAACTATCAGCCCACACCCGATCACCTACTAGTCCATTTCCCAGAATCAAATTAATTCCGTCCACTGGTAAAGCAGGGCGTACTCCCACTACCACCTGTCCTTGCACCAAATCAGACTGAATCTCAATCTTATGAAGTGGCACAGATAGAGTATATGGCTCCAGTGTCCCTTAGAATTTTAACTGGAATCTCTTCTTTCTCGCCAACGAGAGACACAAGACCTTCTGTAACAAAAGGAGTGTAAGAAGAAAAAAAACCATCAGGGTTTTTATTCCCAACAGATTTACCTTCCACAACCTGAATTGGCGCCGCAAGAACTGTGGGCTTAACATATGAACCCTGTGTAAGACGTTTGGACTTATTAAGAACAAAACAATCTGCTTTCCAATGTCCTTTCTCATGACAATAATTGCAAATTTTATTTGCGTCAAATTTCCCCGTGAAAACATGACTGCATTTAGGCGAAGACTTCACCGGCACTGCAACCTGCATATCACGAGCACGCCAATCAGCAAAAAAAATTATATGCGTCAATACAAAATCATCTGCCAATACAGCTGCTTCTTCCGGCTTTTTAACAATGCTCAACGATGTATGTAGCGACACGCCCTGGGACTGAATTTTTTAATTGCTCTAAAATCATTAGGTTACTTAAATCATCCAATGTTTTGACATTCATTGCTGTGTACCAACGATTAAAATGTTTCTTCAGGTCATGCACAAATTCTAAGTGAGTCTGCGTCTCTTCTTTCTTCTGTAATCGAAAACGCTGTCTATACGCTTCAGGAACACACTCCTATACTTTCAAAACTGCAGCCTTAACGATGTGGTAATCTTTACAATCATCAAGTGACAAAGAAAAAGCAACTTGGGCTTTTCCAATTAGAACACACTGTAACAGCGCAACGCGATTCTCATCGGACCAGTTTCTTAATTCCACCACACGTTCAAAAAGAGTGAAAAAAGTATCAGGATCTTCATTACATTTCGGAACCAGTTTTAAACATGAAACGAGTGAAAAAGACATACCTCGTTCCTCCGTGCAGTCAGAATATGTACCCTCCCTCATCAAGTTCAATTTGAGAGCTTCTACTTCCAACTTTGCTTTTTCCAATTCGATTTTAGCCTGGTCAGAACGATGTCTCAATTTCTCATGCTCCATCTGTAAAAGCAGTAGTTCTTTTTGTTGTTCAAATGACAGATTAATTTGCAATGAAGACAGACTCTTCCATTTTTAAAATGCCTTTTTCAACCAAATTTGTTCTTAAGATTACTTTAATATTTTCTTTGAGCCTCTTATCGGAAATGTCAATTTCATATTGATCCACAATTTTTAACAATTGTTCTTTCGTACATTTTTCCAAAAGATTACAAGAGGGCGATTTAACAAAAAAAAAAATCAATATCAGCCATGAAAACAAATCACCAGAAATCAATTATAAAGTGAAATTTAATAACGATCATTTTCCCTCTACCTCATTTTAAACAACTATCTACCTCAACCCTAGTCTTCATGCGATTACTTGTGGGGGGTACTTACGCACTGTAGCCCGCTGGGTGAAAAAACGCAACTGGTAAAACCAGCGACGCCTTACACACCACGGATGTGCTCCCAAGATAAATACTACTACCCACGTTCACCGCAACACTACAAAAAACAACAAACTCGACATGTTTCAAAAGAAACATGCCGCTATGCCTAACAGGGAAAATCACGTTCAAACATCATAATTACTCACCACCTGGCGACTTCACACGGCGACTAATTTACTCCGGCACAAACTAACTCACGTGTCTCAATTATCAAACCCTATTCAAAATGAAATACAATTAACAAAAGAAATTAAACAAGGACGAGCCCCCAATTTGTTACGACCCATGGCTCAAGGGAAGCAACAAACAGGACACACGCGAACCAAACGGGTACCTTCGAATGTAATTTATTCAAAAGCTACAATCACATAACAAATTAAAGAAAACAACTATGTACTGGAAACATCAGTAATGCCAAGGTGTAATGCGAAATGTATGGATGTGGTGGAATGTAGTGTACTGCGTGTTGGAGTGCAAAAGCAAACACAAGCCAAACAAATCACAAAACCAATTATCCAAAACCAGAGCCCCTCCTCTAGCTCAAGCGGAGGCCTCTTTTAAAAGGAGCGTCTGATAGAGAGCAGGTGTCCCAAACGACGGCCAATCAACGTAGTCCATGGACTCCTACAGCCATTCCACAAAGTAACGACAGGGGTCATCACACTATCAACATTCTTCAAAATATCTTCTTCTGTGTTACACAAATAAAGTCAATCATACAGATTTGGAATGACATGAGGGTCACTAAATTATGACAGAATTTTCATTTTCAGATGAAGTATCCTTTATCCCACTACGTGTGACTATGTGTTTCCTTCCTCTGCACATTTCCTATAGCATGTGTACTGTTCTTGATATTGCTCAGGACTCATTTTAGTCCCAATAGGTTGATGACGCTGTACCATACTCTTACCAGGGAGTTTGGAGATGGACTCTGGAGTGCCATCAGTGTTAATGGAGGCTTCTGTGTAAAAGGCTAAAAAGCCAATAAAATGTATGTGTGTGTGTGTGGGAGGGGGGGGGGCCTTCCACTTAAGTCTTAATGGTGCCTTCAGTGGGATAAAGCACTTCCCATAGCTTTGAGTTCTGGTTGAGTTCTGGTTGGTGTGACCAAGATGGGGAAGGGAAACAGTTATTTAGCCCCTGATAGATAAGCTTCAAGAGTAGTACACACGTCACTGAGAGTCAAAGGTAGACTAGAGGTTTATAGGCCAACCTTCGAGTTCTTATGAGTTTCTCGCTGCTGATACGTCCACTGTGTCCAAACACTCTCAAAAAAATCATAATTGAACTATAATCATGCCTCTTTCACTTCATTTCTCAGCTTGTGGGCAAATTAATCATTTCCCATTTTGCCATATCTTTGCCATTCACTACAAGTCATTTTTGCAATGCAGCTTGGTGGATAAAGAGATCACAGACCATGCACAAAGGTGACATATGACCTATATTGATGCTATAGGAAGCTTGTATTTTCATGCTGATTTTCCTGAAAATGGTTCCGCTTCCCGTTTTATCAAGGGATATCAGTGACATGATTGTTTGGTTTTAAGAACTTCCTATGTCAATTTGCTGTTTCCTTAAAGAATAACCTTGTCTTGATAACATGATTTAACTCCAGGTGCAAATTCTGCACATGTGGTTCCTCTGTGATGCGTTTGGCCAAAATGACAAAGCGCATTTGAATTCATTTTAATGGGAGCAGGGTCCAATAAATTATACTATTTTACAATTTTCTATTTCATATCATTGTTACAATTTGATGTTTTATTTCACAACCTACCTACCCAGATAAGGTGTAGTCAAATGCTGTTTTCATTTAAAAAAAATTTTAGAGGTGGTGACTGTGATGTTGTTAAATAATAATAATAATAATATTCAAATAATTATATTATATTACATTATAGTATAATATAGTACACATTATGTACAGTTGATTCTGAAATTTGACTGTTTATATTTGTTTTAAATGAATAAGACTTTTTGGATGACGTAAACTAACAGTGAAATGTATCACATAACTATTGATGCTCAAAATTTGTTTGCAGGACACTTTTAATGAACAGTATGAACAAATATTCCATTATATGCATCTATTGTTTTTACATTTTAATTTGTATTTTACCGTTGACATAATAATGCAGGTCAATAGAGAGAATGAAATCCTCAACTAGTTCATCAGTTATCTGAAGAATGTCAAGAAACCCAAGAGTGTATCACACACTGCTGAACAGGAATATTTGCTGTGACAAATCCTTCTGTCAGGGCATGTTTCCTTTCTACAAGATATTGTTTAACACACACAACAGTTTCTAATTACCCTTTGTACTTTGATACAAGATAAGGGAGGAGAAACGGTTAACTCCCGCCTTCTATTTATTCAAATGCCTTATCCTATGTGTTTGTCAACACATCGTTAGTGAGTCACAGAAGCTAATTAGCTGTTTTAACACTAAGGTGATTAAAGGCAAAATTCACATTGTTTTTCACAATGACATGGAGGCATAGACGTCCAGCCTTCGCTCATAACTGCTCATTTCCCTCTTTATTATTTTTCAGATTAAGACAAAACACAGGAAACAAGTTACCCAATGAAAGCTCACTGACACGAATCAAAGTGTGGCAAGTTTATAATATAGTATAAAAATGTTGTATCAAAATATTTTTACAAAATGTTAACACTCTGCATTAGTAGTGTGTACTGTTTGTGGCCAAAGAAGAAAAAAAAGGATTTTAGATTGTCAAACATATGTATGTTCAGTTGTCTAGCTGTATAGCTGTTGTATAGCTGCTTACTGATGTTGGTTTTCTAAAATTTAGATTATTATGTTTTATTTGTTATATGTATAATGATTACAATAAAAAAAAGAAAGGAAACTGTTGACCCTCTCCTACAGGAAACCATTGGGATGCTGTGTGTCTGCATGATAATTTCAATGGATAATTGACAAATCATTATTTTAATTTTCCATCTATAACCAAGATTATGTTTTTGCATGAAATGTGCAAATCTTGTAAATGTTGTAGAATAACAACCAATATTAGCCTTGGATTTTCAATACAATTATTATTTTTTGAACTGGTGCCCATGAAGTTAGACAAGCATTTCATTGATTTGCTCTCATTCTAAGCAAATAATATCTCACGTTTGGAGGCCAGGGATGCAAACAGATATAAATGCTCCAGAGACAGCAATGAAGAGCCAAATATCCCAGATAGAGATACAACTGTATTACAACTTCAAATGAAGAATAATGACCAAAAACACAGGAATAGCCATCACAGCAATATGTACAAATATAATTATTCTAATTAAGATTATATTATCTTAATTAATTATCATATATAATATATATATATATATATATATATATATATATATATATATTTATTTAAAAAGTATGTATGTTTAGAAGGACTGTAGTATTAAGTAGTGTGTAATTTATTAAGCTCAAAAGGAAGATACAGGGTCCTCATTATCTCAGTAAGATGTTGGGATGAATTGCACAGAAGGTTTGAACAACGTGATGGATGTCTTTGTTTTGATTGCAGCTCCTCTATGCTCAATTGTTGGTGTGCAGCTGAGCTTAAAGACTTGTGAACAAGAGCTACCTGGGCAAATACAATTAACTCTAGGGGCTGAGTTTGCTCATTCACATGGAGCTCAATCTGTTTTTCCCACTTCTGTATGTGTTAAATATTAGCTTGCACTAACTTTGTCATGAGTTAAATTCAGCTAAACTGTGGATCCTTTCAATCCTGAAAATAGTAAATTAAACCAATAAAAACACATGAGGCATTATGTTGGATTATGTTTACCGTCAGCTAACTGGACTGATTTAATCAAGTGGAATTGCTTGTTATTTTACAGAGATATTTTTGCTTAAAGTGGATGGCATGCACTGCTGTGAACGCATGACCACCGTGTTTTCCCCTCCAACCGTGGAAAAGCTCAGCTCTATATTTTCAACGGCGAGACTTGACTTCCTGTTTGTAATGATCTAGATGACTGATACTTCCAGGTAATTACCTTTATCGGATAATGTTTTGACTGTGATAAGAAGGTAACTGTTTAAATTGTGTCCGATATGTGACATGTTGAATTCTGCATAGGTTGCACTGCATTTAGAACAACATTTCTCAGATATGGTCATTAGACATGTACTATATTGTATGAGATTTCATCCTGCCTACTTCTCAAAATTCCCATGCCAACCTGCTCACATATAACCAGTTATCAACTTCGTTGTTCCTTCCTGATCCCGCACTTGAGAATTCATCATAGTCTGAGAATTCATCTGTGTTTTGCTCTGCATTTTCTAAACCACAGTTGACCAGTGCAGGAGAAAATAGCAGTTTCATTGAAGACATGACAGCACCAGACAGCTGTGCCGCTACTCAGTAATATTCATTTTTAATAGATAAACTTTTAAAAGATTATTTCTTTGAGTGTGTGTACAGTATATAGACATTGCGAACACGTGTGTAATTTGCACTTGTAAGAAACACTGATGTGTGAATTGCATGACAAACTTGACTGATATGTGTGCATTATTGTTTTTCGTCTCTCTTTTTGTTCTCTAACTACAGTTCTTTCATGATTTGATGCCCTGAAATGCACAACATATTAGATTTATATTATATTTACATACAGTATATTTATATATATATATATATATATATATAGACACACATACATACGCACGCACGCACGCACAGTTTTTAGATATAGATTACCATCGCCATCTAACACTGACTTAAAATTGATCTTTAAAAATACAAATTTAATGACATTAAATAGAAAATGTCAAAATGAATGTGCCTTTTTAATTATGCACAATATAATGCTGTGATTGTTAAATCGATTTTAGTTTTCATGTTTTTACTTTATTTATTTGGACATTTTAATATTGGACATTTATCTCTTATTGGCCAAATAATCATCTGCATAACTGTATCGGACAGAATTTTAGTATTGGTGCATTCCTACATGTATCTTTCAAAAAGAGTCTACTAGTGGTCCTTTTTCTTTTCTGTTATGGTTGTGGTTAAAGACATGCGCCAGAAATCATCTTCTGCTCTCTCAAGAGCTGTCTTTTTCTGGGGTCTTTTAACTCTTAGAATAGCTCACTTTGACTCTTTGACCCCAGACAAGAGATCAGAACTAGCCTAACTTCTTGTTGGCACCTCTGAGCACCATATGCTTCGATGACAAGCTTCCCAAGACCCCATTTCCTTATCCCAGAAAGGATGAGTATCTCACCCTGAGAGTTAGATGAAACATAATTCTGTCAGAATCTCTGGTTATCTCTCGAAAACAAAACTTAAGAGAAACCATTCATACAGCACTAGAAATATATTCAGCTATTCAAATAAAAGGATGCATTACACTGCATTTAACACAAAGCTTTAACCCCCCAATATGATTTGGCATTTGTTCTCTGCGTTGAACATGCTGGTGCTTTCAGGTGAAAATTGCAACATTTTACAACTGCTTTTGTTTAGGTTAAGGATTCAAGCTTTGCTCTTCATGAATACAAATGGAATAACTTTACCCAGCAAATTGTGTCTACTCTTAACAATAATGAAGCTCAAGTTCTGGTTCTTCAGCGACTCAGAATTACCTTAACATACTAAACAATCAGCTATCATTTCAAGACAGCTTTAAAATGGGAATTCTTTTTATTATTCCTTTTATAACAGGAAGATGCATAATGTAACTTCTGCGAATGAAGATGTGTGTCCTGTCTTTCTGTGATGACAGCACATTTGTATGCACACCCAGACTGTAAAATCCATTTAGAATTTGGTTATCTGACGAGTGACGACTGTCCTTAAGGTCTCGGGCGCTCTTTCAAATATCACCCGAGCGCATTTTAACAGCATTGCAACATCGCAGCGCCTCACACTGCTCGCTGGCAGCATTACGGATGACTCTGAGATGCCTCGCTTCTGTGAGATCTCCACTGAGAAGCCTTTGCTTATGTTTAAATTGAACACGGACACACACAAAAGGGTTTAGATAGGATCCTGTAGCAGAAACTGTTTGCTAAAAATGGAAAAATGCTTAATATTGTCTGATTATATTATTCATTATCTACAGTAAATTACAAGTATCTGCCTTTGGAATGGTTTGTTCTTTTAAAAAAATGGTAAGGTGTGTTGCATGTATCCTTTAAAGTGCAAAACAGAAACACACTATGTACCAAATTATAAAGAAAGAAAGTAACGTGACATGTGGCCAAGTATGGTGACCCATACTCGGAATTAGTGCTCTGCATTTATCCCATCCAAAGTGCACACACACAGCAGTGAACACACACACACCGTGAACAAACACCCGGAGCAGTGGGCAGCCATTTTTTGCTGCGGCGCCCGGGGAGCATTTGGGGGTTCGGTGCCTTGCTCAAGGGCACCTCAGTCGTGGTATTGAGGGTGGGAGAGAGCGCTGTACATTCCCTCCCCCCACCTACAATCCCTGCCGGTACGAGACTCAAACCCGCAACCTTTGGGTTACGAGTCCAACTCTCTAACCATTAGGCCACGACTTCCCCAAAAATTATACTTATTGCCGTCAGTGCTTTTGCTTTGCACAAAAGACAGGGTACACCTTTTCCTCCCTTTTTTTGTCAAGGCAGGGGCTGTGCCTCCCTGTAGACACATCTACTTGTGTCTCCTACATCTCTTAACCCAAAAAGATTACCCGAACAACACTATTATGACAACTCTCATGGTAAACGGCTAAAAGCATCAGCGAATTTTGGCATCTCTGCACCCTCTCCTCTATAAAAAGCCTCTTCTGGGCTGAGCCTGCGTTGTGCAAATAGCTGTTTCTTGCATAGAGGGTGATACCCCTCAAATAAAGAAGACAGAAACTCAAGCTGTAGGGTATGTGGAATCTATTGTCAGGCTAAACAATAGACAAAAACCAGCATGGCTGGCAGTGGAAATTGGAGTCAGCAATCTGTTAGACTTTATGCACTGATAAGAGATAGGATTCGGCAGCGCTTATTGAGGAGAATACAGTAAACACAACAATCCAGCCAGTGCAGGTCATTGAGAGTCTCCCTCGCCTTGGGCTTAACATGACACTTAAGTACTACTACAAGGAAAGAGAAAAGGCAATTCTGCACACATTACAAACTGCCTTTATTCTGCGCTTGGATGCTGAATGTCAGAGGAGGTCTTTCACGATAAAAATGCAGACAAAAGGAGGGGGATAGTCTGTGGTGATTTGTTGCATTTTCATTACAACTACTTTGTAGGCAGTAATCGCAGACCTAAATAGCTCTGAGAGTAACTGTTTTCTAACCGTGAAATTCAAGCCAGCGCCCCCCTTCAACAAATGAGGCAGTGTTTTCTTCTTGAAAATCCTTGCATTGAAAGTCAAGGCACTGCTCTGAAAACATTCACTTATCAAAATGAACTCAAGAGGAATGCTGTGACAACAACCTCGATTTAATTCTCCTTTTCTTGTTTTCACAGCAACTGATTGTACTGGCCATTCCCAAGTGAAAATTCCACTTGCTTAGTAATCCTGCTCCACTAGTCATCTATGTGGGGGAATAAGACCTAATAAGAAGTGGACTAGTTTGTAATCATTTGTAATCTTTGTTCATGAATCACATTCTTAATCGAATCCCTAAAACTGTAAAATAAATGGATAAATAAAAGATATGGTAACACTTTCTATGAAGCCCATATTTATAATACATTATAAGGGTATTCATGTTCAACAGAAGAAAATAAACTTATACAGGTCTGAGGGTGAGGAAATGATGACAGAATGTTTATTTTGGGGTGAACTATGCCCTTAAGGTAATTGTAAGTCATTGAAGATCCAGAGCCTAATTATTGTACAAAAGAAGACATACTTTGCTGGTTAAAGCTATTCCATCTATATTCATGATCTTAAAACCTACATGTCCAGGTTTGAGCAGACTGGTGGTCTTCACTGTCTCAGGGCTTGTAATGACACTACAGCAAGTGGTAGCAGATCTGGATCCAATGTGTCCCTACATTCTTACTTTAACCCAATTCCTAATTCCAACCCTCATCTATGAATACACATTGAGGAACTACATCTAATCCAACACCATCGGCTGATCCAGTGAAGAGGACTTAATTAGTCTAATGAATGAATCCCTAATTAGTCTAACTGGAATGCCATTTGTTGTTGTGCATGCTGTGTGTTTTACTGAACAAATTAGCTCACATAGTTGGGCTAATTTGTCCAGGTGGGTCTGTTTCCTCACATACAGATCACAGCATTCGTTTAAAAAAATGTTGCAGCTTACTGCCTTGTTTTTTAGTCTGTTTGTGTAATTTATGTATTTTCCTTGCAGTTGGCTAAATTAGCTGGTAACACTTTACAATAAGGTTCATTAGTTAACAGTTAACTGTATTAGTTAACATGAACTAAACATGAACAATACTTCTACAGCATTTATTGATCTTAGTTAAAGGGGTCATATGATGCGATTTCAAGTTTTCCTTTCTCAAAGATGCGTTACACCAAATACACAAAATAATGATCTTTAAAAAAGCATCATATGACCCCTTTAATGTTTCTAAAACATTATTAAAATCAAAAGTTGTATTTGTTAACATTAGTTAATGCACTGTGAACTAACATGAACAAACAATGAATAACTTTATTTTCATTAACTAATATTAACAAAGATTAATAAATACTGTAACAAATGTATTGCTCATTGTTAGTTCATGTTAGTTAATACATTAACTAATGTTAACAAATGACGCCTTATTGTAAAGTGTTACCAATTAGCCTTTTGTTGCAAACATTACTTCTTCATAGAGAAAATGAATTACTCAATCGAGTGGTTCATTTTCATAAGTTCTTGTCTTATGTTGCTGAAGTCAGACTAATCCCAATTTCAGCCTTCATTTCCACATTTTCACAATCTCTGTTGCATGTGTGAATGATTGTGTTTTGAATTGTGATTATTAGCATCTAAGCATTTATTTGAACTCTATAAACTCTGCACATGATGTAATTTAATGTTGATTTGTGTAAAAAAAAAAAAAGATATTTTAAAATGTTTCAAGTTGAGTCAAATGTATTTTTATAGCGTTTTTCATAATACAAATTGTTCCAAAGCAGCTTCATAGAAAATCATGATGTTAATGTTGATAATATATATTATGAATAATATATTCATGCCTTATAGTCACATTTAACAGATTAGAGCATTTTGCAATGATACAGTGATATTATTTTTATTTAAAAATTTGTTACATTTTGCAATGATTTGCAATGATATATATCACCCAATGCGACTATACTGTATGCGGCTGAAGCTGGATTTATATATCCAACTTTGTATAAAGAAATGGGCGATAACAGTTACATTTTGCTATATATATATATATATATATATATAAATATATATATTAAAGACCTTGTCATATTGGTAATAATAACATGTATAAAACAACAAAGACAGTGTTCAGTTTATTCCTTTTGTTGGTCTTCATATGAGACCTATATGCGTAACACTGAAAAACAAGGCTAAATAAGGCTCATAAACAAGATCATGATTTAGATATAAACAATAAATAAAGGGAATTAAAAGAATTTCAAAGTGCTATGTAAGTGTGTTCACACACAGAATTCCTAATGTAGTCTTCTCAGTGTCTGTATAGAGGCTCTGTCCAGCCATCACAGTGCTTGTGTCAGGTACAGCCATCAGACAGACATCAGGCTCCTGCTCTCCTGAATGTAGGGCTTCACTACAGAAGGGTCTAATTAATTTGAGTGGAGATGAGCTGACTGGGTCTGCTTGTGGGGTTTATTCCCTTTGTGGGTTTTTGTCAGAGAGGACACTCAGGCCTAAATCTCATTGCTATAATGTGCCTGAAGAGAAAGCAGTGCCTAGCCTGGTAATGAGGGATCAGTAGACTCCCCCTCGTTTGATCTTATCGCTTACACTTCTGTCTTGGCTCTTTTTTCCCTTTTCTTTCTTTTTTAACCCTTGTAACCAAAAACCTATGGCATGGAAATGAGGAAGTGGATGCAAGGTGCTTCACAGAACCTCATTTGTTGCCTCTGATTAATATGGAGAAGTTACTGAACCCCTAGATCCTAGTCAGTATCATTACTTAGCACTCAGAGAGGGAGGGACCCTGTTTTTACGTGCATTTGTCTAAATTAAACACGGGTCATATTTAAGCTAAACTGGACACCCCAGTTTGCCAACTAAGACATTATATCAGCTTGATCTTGATTGTGTTGATTTAACACAAACTTTGTCTAACCATACTTATATCAGTGAAATTTTGTTTATACAGTAGTGTGCAAAATGTTTTTAAAAGTCTATAACAAAACTATTCAAAACAGCACTGGATGCATCTAAAATAGAACTTTCCTGAATTAACAATGAAGATAAAATTAGAATGTGCAATTCTGTATTTACTTGTATGCACAGGCTGAGACATATTATAATATAATATTACAATAATAATTGTAACAGGACTGTGTCCAAAAGCTCACAGACAGCGGTGAAAAGAGTTGTTTGAGTATGTCTCTCTGTGTCAATACACTGTAGAAATTATTACTGGAGTATGTTTCACAAGAAAATACTATTACCGTTTCTCTACCTCAAAATTTAAATTAATATGTTGGTTAGAGTGAAAATTGTGTATGGTAAAAGTGTATGGTAACTTAATAGTCTATATTCTAGACAGGTTTCTATAGAGAGTGGTGTTACTTTTCAGTGTTTGAAATGTTGCATGGTTTATCAAGCCTGTAAGTAAATATACAGTCTTCTGTGTATGTTTTATGACTTATTATGAGTTTATTTTGAGCATTTTAAAAATGCCTTAGACAAAAGAATGTCTAAGAATAAGAATGTCTTAAACAAAAAGACATTGTAGATTCATTTTCATGTGTGTTAATCAGATACATGTGACACTACAATTGCACAGCAAAGCATCCTGCCTTCCTCTAGCTATTTTCCTACAGCAATCCACCATACAGTCAAACTAATACGCAGTGCTTTTTAAGTGATTTTGATTCCAATATGTTTAATGTAGCAAACAGAATAGGTTTTTTCCTTGATTGGAATGCCAACAAGAGTAAATATACATATTTGATCTATTTATAGTATAAAATCATATAGGTGTTTTTATTGTAATAAGACATAATTCCATTTCTTTAAACCTAGATATATAAATTCCGTTATATTTGAGATTCAATGTGAGCAAATAACGCAAGGCATGAGCTGTGCTAAAATGCCAATCTTAATGGACAGGTGTCCACTTAAAATCAGAGGCAAAGCTGACACTAATGGATTGCTTTGTATGCAGCATCCAGAGAATGAAACAGGATTGGAAGAGCTTAAGTGTTGAAGCACCCTGCATGTGCTGGCTTTTTGCATAAAAGGACTTTAATTTCTACAACTTGTGCATTTGCCAGATTTAACCTTTTACTGACTCTCTGTCTCGGGGCGATGGAAATTAACCTCCTCGTCATATAGGTGAAGCAAGACATATTACATGACTAAAGATCACTCAGTGTTGTTCTTTAAAATCTATCTTAACTACAGTTCACCCCCTCAGGTGAATGTGTGAATGTTTATTGTGCAATTTCATGAGAATAACTTACTTTTCGTTCAAACTGCCTTTTTTTTTTTGTCGGCGGGGGTAGGGGAGATCTATTATTCATGTCATTCAGAACAGTGATAATTCTGTGTGCCACATAATGTAAATGGTGCTTCCCTAACCTGAGATATTAAAGACATATTGATGAGTTCAATGCAGGGGAAAGGAATGAAAATAACTGTACTACTACAACAACAACAGTGTTTCTTCTATTGTTGTGTATATGTATAGATGTGTATATGTGTGTGTGTTTTATTCTTTAAAAAAATAATAAAAATTCTGAATTGTAGTTTTATGCATTGCATTATATAAAACAATTAGTGTGTATAAGTGTGTAGTATATGTGTATAACTAGCATATTGGAATTAGTAATTACCATAGTAGAGTATATATTTCATTAATTAATTAATTTGAAATCATAACTGCGGTTTTGCGGTTTTGAAGCGGTTTTTCTAATGATGATTCAATATTTAATTTGGTTCTGTGTATGAGAATAATCATCCTCAATCTTTCAAAGAATTACTAACCTACCCATACTTGCAGTTTTTCCATGAATTACAACAATTTAAGATATATTTTGACATGAAATCACCCAGCATGGTATGTCCTACCCAGCTTGGAAAGGTCTTGTTTTCATTTGAAGCGGTGAAAAATGTCGGCCAGTGCTATGAAATTCCCACCTGGACAATGATGTCTGAAATTCTATTCAATTAATTCCCATGGCAACAGGGATAAAACACAAAAGAGGGTGAAAAGATGGCAGGAGCGGGCTGACTAAATCTGCTGCCATAGTGGTCCCCGTGTCTCATGAATTCGCAGCCTCTCTCTCCACATATACTTCAGGGCCAGAAGCCTACAAGGTAATTATATGCTTTGGAACACTCCACTTAAGTGCACCCAACAATAAAGTGAGTGCATATTCTCTGTAATCTCTTACCTGCTGAGTGAATGAAGATGTGAACTGAAAATTCATTTTTTTTAATAAATCCTACCATTAGTCTTAGAGATCTGACTTGGAAGTCTTTGCCGTAGTGTAAATCATTTGTAACAGCCATATGGATCGACATTGTTCATTTAGGGTTTTTGCCCAGCGCGCAGATTCATATGCATGCATTCCCCTTAATAAAAAAAAGTCCTAAATAATACTGATTTCAATGCCATCCATTATATTTTCAGTGTAATAATTAGCAATCCCTTTTTAATGGTTGATCGCTTTAATAAATCAATAAATTCCATGCAATCATGGTGTCATCTAGTGGCGAGCATCTATAACTGCATTGATCAAGGCTCTTCCGTGGCCCCGCTTTGCCCTTTTTGGACTTGTTTATTTTAAGTCCATTTGCTTTCCTTCCTTTTTCCTCCCTCTCAGCTGATTTGAGGGTCAAGTCAGCAACAGCAAGATCCCCTCTTTGCCCATCAACCTGTCCCTCTGACAGAGGCAGTTCCTGGGTCAGTGCGTGTCACAAAGGAGTTCGGCTGACATGCTGGGGTGTGAGGCCACCGTCCACCCCCTATTTAGACGATCCTGGCTGAGTGACTAGGTGTTGTTAAGGGACATCCGCTGTTAGTGGAGAAGGCTGCTCACGCTTGAGAGAGTGGCACTCAAGGGAGGCCAGCAGATTGAGTTGACATGCTAACAATCTGATTGCAGATGGCAGCGAAGAGAAAAGGCTGATGGGGAGGGAAGGTCTCGACTGACCCTGCTGTGAGACAGGAAGGGCAGAATGGACAAGAAAAAGTTCCACATTCAAATCTAAAGACTTTTGAGCATGTTTTTTGTAGAAAAACCTGTCAAAATGAAATGTGGCGGAGCAGTACAATGATCCAGATCCGGTATGTAAAAGGCAGCTTTGTGTTTTCAGTCATACCAATGAACGCTGTTATTATATGATAGTCTGTCAGCCTATTCTGTGCGGCACGGTTCCATAGCGCTAGGGATGGGGGGTGGTTTGTGCTCTGGATGTGACATGCTAATTAGGACAGCTTTGTCTACCATTGTTCATGTGGGCTTCCAGTGAACAGGGGGGGTTTATGGGGGGAGGCGTGAAATCAGAATGTCACATTCAGCAGGGATCAGCAGCAACATGTACCGTGTGCAGTCTTCCTTAAAATTATACTTCCAGGTAGACTTGGACTGTCAGTGCACATGGAGCTTACAAATTCTTCATTTTTACAATAATGTTGCTGACAAGAATTTGACTTGTTTTTGCAATTGTGAATCAATGCATGTGAGCATCCTCTAAGTTTTAATGGGCAGTAATAAGTAGCAGCCGAATTAGAGGGATCAGTTTTCCAGGGTACCACCAGCTGTTACAGATTCATGTTGAAACAGAATCTCTCTGTCATGAGGGCAGATCATGATACACACCTTTCATTTTTTTCATTATGCCAGCATGTAAGAAAGCACATCCTGACAATGTCAGATGAATCGAGAACATTTACGTGCCATGAAAAAGCACTGTGTGTTTTTTTTCCTATGACAATGGGATTATTTAACTGTTTTCATGTGTGTTTAGTCATATTAGTGACAATGTCATTTTGTCATCATATAAGACATGAGACAGTCTCTCTATCAAACTGCACTAAAATAAAAATATATATGTTTTATTTTGTTGGCTTAATGTGAGGACTATATTTGCACTATGTATGAAATTAGATCTACACTACCATTAAAAAAAGAAGGCTGCATTTATTTGATTAAAATACAGTAAAAACAGTAATATTGTGAAATGTCATTACAATTTAAACCAGCTGTCTGCATCTTTTCAGTCTTCCTTGAAATGTTAAGCAGTATGTTCTTCAGTACACTTTCAAAGCCATTCAATCCATATTTTAAAGTCTTCTCAGACATTCTGATATTACATGTTTAGACAAAAGTGCCTAAACATGGAGCTAAAAGCTTAAGCTGTGAATGCAGTATGGTGTGAATAATATAACAATGATCATGTAGCATTTATCACCCTGATCTGCTGCTCTATTGGAGTGCTATTCTTCTTTGACCCATCTTTGTATAAATGCGGTTGCTGCTTTGTTGTGAGCAGGAATTATGTTCTTGTTTCAAAATCAATCACAGAAGGCATAAAACAGCCTGAATATGTACAACATTTATGCATAGTGGAGCATGATCATCAAGAACCCCTTGACATATCTGATTAGCAGCAATTTGAGGAGTGTGATGAATGAGCCTGCTGTCATTTTGACCCTGCTTAACCTCTTGATTTTCTGGGTTCAAGTCCAGTTAACCTTTGGGAGGGATACAACAGCAAGTGTACCACCCAGTCCAGTCAATAAGACCCAATAGTAATCATTAAATTTTCTGGTTCATCAAATGAGGTTTGGCCCAATTCACTCATCTCAGTCAATGGCAGTCGTTTATCAATGTTCAGCTAACACCACAACAATAGAGTATTTGGTCACTAGTGGCTCTCAGAGGAATATTCTCCTCAGACAGGACCGTCACATTCACTTTTGCCTCACCATTAAACTGCACGGCTAGCTCAAGGTGTTGTGACAGGTTCCTTGAAGTCTTTTTTGTGAGAATTCCATAAGTGCTTTTTCGGAAAGTCTGCAGCATCTAATGAAAAGACGACTGACCCACGGGTCATTGCAAATAAAGTTGGAGGTTTTCATTAGACCTGGTAAGAAATACAGAATGCACAGGAGCGATGTGTGATAGATTACAGCTAGTGATTTGGATTGGATCAGCAGTGGCTAGCAGTGTCTTGCAAATGAAATCGAGGCACTTTCTTTGCATGTTGAGGCTTGCAAATCCATTTATGAAATATCAACAAAAATGAAAATGTTTAAAATTTATAAAAAAAAAATTTTTATTTAATTGTGACTTGGATTCGAACAGAGTAAATAAATATTACTACATACATTTATATAAATTATTATTAATAAATAATAATAATAAAAGTAATAATAAACAGAAGTAGAGGTTAAAGTAATGCAAGGCAGACTTAAAGCAGGCCAAAAATTTTATTTAACATTAAAATATTAAAAT
>NW_015505496.1:674769-721525 GCF_001515645.1 Sinocyclocheilus grahami
TATATATATATATATATATACACACACACACACACCATTATTAATTAATTAATTTATTTATTTTGTCACATTCTAAACACCAGTACTGCAGTTCTTTGTCCTTCTGTTTTCTGTATGACTTTTCTTCAGTACAGGCAATCAAGTGTGTAAAGATCCTTAGCAATACATCACAACATATGTTTTTAGTGGAGATTGAAGCAATACTAGACCATCTACAATTGCCCAGAGCACTGTTTGTTTTGTTTTGAACTGAGGGAGGGGAAAGCTACATGTCAAATTATGACTGAGCAGTCCTACAGTTGCAACTTCTTCAACCCCTAGATCCAATCTAAATAAACTGTGCCCATCTGGTGTGCTCAGAGGGTCATAATGAACCACCTCCCTGGGACCTGAAATCATCAGGTCCAGGGACACAAATTCACAGAAAGCCTTGATTCTTGCACCACTGTGCAGACCGCAAGTCAGCCCGTGCCTTGCTGTGTGCTAACAATGCACTGCTGCATGGGTGGCTGTGGGGAGGGAAGAGGACTCTCTCCTTTCATGTGCCACATGGCTGGAGTCTGAATATGGGCCAGAAGGGGCTTGTTAATACCATTGTTTCATTGCACAGTGGCATACGTCCTCACCATATAAACTTTGTTCCGATAGTTTGCCCTTTTCCCCCAGCCCTAATTCCCCAGTGGCAGATGCACTTTTATTCAAGTATGTGTTCTTTAGTTGTTAATCTCAAGAGCTCAATAGGATTAGTGTGAGTTAGTGTTTTCGTTTATCAACATCACTATGTAAGGGCTGTATGTCTGTTTTACAGTATAAGCCTAGTGCATGTGATATATATATATATATATATATATATATATATATATATATATATATATATATATATATATATATATATATATATATATATATATATAGATTCTGATTCTATTTGGACAGAGATTTGTTTAATGTTTTTGAAAGAAGTATCTTATGCTCGCAAAGGGTAGATTTATTTGATCAAAAATACAGTAAAACAGTATTGTGAAATATTATAACAATTTAAAATAACTGCTTTCTATTTTAATATATTTTAAAATATAATTTCCTCCTGCAATGGGGAAATTTGCAACAACAATCAGCATGGCACTTTATTCTATTGGCACAACAAGATATCAGAATATCAGACCATTTCAACAGAGCCAATCTCTGAAAGTAACCTTATGTTCAGAGACTTTCTCCCCTCCAAACTATGGGCAAAGTGTGTCATTCCATCCACTCTGTCAAATTGGGAATCACAATAGAGATTGCTCACATTCACCCACTGTACATGACAATGGTGCAATTGCTGTCTGATTATGTGGACGAGATGCCTTTAAAAGGCAAATTACAAGCAATCCCATCTGATGAGTGGGCCACCAGGCTTGTAGCTCCACATGTGTGTGTCCCTCTCCACACCCACCCAGAAGGGCTGAAAACAAGCATGACTATTCAAACAACCCCACACTACATCTTTATGGCTCACAGCAGCTGATTCATTTTAAAGACATCAGAGGGAACATGGGGTTCAATTACACAGCTGATATCATGAATGGCAGTCACCCTCTCGGCTCCACTGCATCTGTACAAGAGCTACAGTGCCAATAAAAGAAGTGGATGGAAGTAAGAAAAGTGCCTGGAAGAATGTCAAATAAATTCAAAGTTTGATCAGTAAAACTTCATTTAATTTAAAATGCAAATGTTATGAAATAGATTTTTTTTTTCTGTGAATGCATTATTTTTATTTTTCCTGTATCTTTATGTCTGTCATCTCACATGAAAAAAATAACATTTACTATTCAGTTAATTTTTTAAATGTAAAAAAACATTGACTTACAAATAAATCCAATATTACAGTGGATTATTTTTACACATCGTTTTTCTATCAGAAACAACAACATCAGGTTGTTATGATTCTGTACAAGGAAGTTATAGAAATACAGGCCTTTGGATCTCATTTCACCCGTTATGGAGTTTAAGATCCAAAAGAATTTAAATCAAAACCTCTTCATACCCTAAATGCATCTCAGTCAATAAATTGGCAACACTTGTGACATCTGAAAAATGAATATGAAGTTTTATTTATTGAACTTTTGCTCCCATTCTGGCCGCCTTTATATTTTCTCACCTTTGATCCCTGAGCTCCCATGAAAAAAAAAAAAGATGAATTATTTTTGGCACTGATCCTAAACAAGACTAATAAAATGAAGAAGTGCTTTAATGAAAGACTACTATCTGGTGAAGTGACCCGGTGGCCATTAACCCTGCTGCTACGGAGTCCAGGGAAGATCGGTGGAGTCCATGGTCAAATCAACTCTGCAAAGCAAATTAGTGAACACCATAAAGTATTAAAGTGCTCCTGCTAGGAGCCCCAGTTTGACCTTTGCTTAAGGATTGTGTTACATTTGACCTGCTGAGGAAATCGATCAAAATATTTCAATTAAAGGCTGGCAGGCACACAAGGCAGGTGGCCATCCTTCTGCATTTGACCTTGCATCCAAGACTACTTTATATTTGTGCTTTCTAGCAAATCCAACATTGACCGCACTGCCCTTTACATAGTAAAGATACCAGTTAAAACAGGTTTTAATCAGACTCAGAGCCTTTGAAATGTTCGACATAGCAGTATTTCAGTCATATTTTCCTTTTAATCTTCCTCTCCAGAATTTCAAAATTCTCAAAAGGCATGATAACCGGCAGATGAAAACTAATCTTTCAGAACATATACTCTCACTACAAGTGCTTCTCGTAAGGACCTGTAGTGATGTGCTCGCTGTAGATATCATCTTGAATCATGCAGGTCATAACTGGGCAGAGGGCCAGCTTCTTATCAGCCTGGTCAATTGAGGTGTTGAGATGTGTCCAAACAAATGAGTGTCCAATTTCCCCCTTTTGTCAGGCTGACCTGAGGGGTAACGGAGACTCTCTCAAAGGGCTTGTTTGTAGAGGCTGTCTATCATAGCCAAAAGTCTCCACTTGTTTCCCTTAAAGAGACTCCATCCTTCTCAGTCATCAAGGGTGGGAGGTGTTCTCATAGCCTACTTGTATTGTAGGTCTCTCCTGTCCCCCAATTGTTGCCTTTATCAGGTGGTCAGTTAAACAGTGACCACGAGATGACAGACACATCCTTTCAGAAGCAGAGGAAGGAGAGATACAGAGTTTAACAGTGCTATCTATAGGTACAAGCCATTCTTACCGTGGCTCCACAAATTCTTCAGTAAAACAATAGAGAGGATGCAGCAAATGAGTCTGCCATCACAGCCCAACTACCAGTGCATTTTCCTGGTTGTTGTTAGGTTGGTTTTTAGCATTTTTTTCACCCATCTAAAAATATATTTTGCCAAATTTGTACCTTTTTAGCAATATTATCTTATAAGAATGCTCTCTTGTCTAAAGCTCCAGTGTGTTTTCTTTTCATTCACAAAAAGAACAGTGTTTAAATCCATAATAATAATACTCTAATAAGTGTATTACCGTGTGTGCAGTCAAATTTATTCTCATTATAAAATTAGGAAATACTGTTAAAATTATGTACACTCATGTGTGAATCTTCATTTACATCAGTAGCCTAATAAAAATGGTTTATTATATATGGAGGGTTCCATCATGGGGACTGACATGTTGAGACCACATGGCCAGCCTAAAATTGTTTGCCATAATTTTGTTATTGGATACTTACTCTAATCATGCCTAATAATGGATTTAAACAATGGCATTAGTAAACCTGAAACTGAAAACCTCTTTCACAGCGACTGTCAAAAAAGTCAACTGTCGACAAGACAACTGTTGTTGGCCAGCACAACAATGCTAAATTTAATATTAGGGAGTCAAGAATTAGCTCATTAGTGTCATTCCCTTTGCCTCTGCGTGCAGATGCTGTGCCTTCACCATTAGCATGGCTGCAAGTATCTTTCTCCATTGATGGCCATTTAAATTAGCCATTTATTCTGATTTTTTTTTTCAAGCAGCATTTTATTATTGTAGATGTTTTACAAGTGATAGGTATTTTTTCCTGTCTGCTTCATTAGTTACATGACAATTGTTCCCTGAACTGAGTGCCCATGAGCAAAGGTGGCAGCCTCTAGTTTATGTACTCTTAGGGGTTTATGAGCTAGTCCAGTGACTGGCATTGAGATGAATAGGAATGCTAACGAATAGCTTTCTCCAGGTGTTATAGACCTCTTTGTGTATACAGTAGCACAACTGTATCAGTATCAAAGTCATTGTTTTTACAATCTTAAACAGAATAATACATTAGTATGCCAATTTAAGGAACACAAAACACCCATAAACATTTCATTTGTAACATTTGTTGTGTGTGGTTTTGGTATTTATATCTCCAAAAAGCCATTTTTAATCTGGATAACATTCTTTACTCAAGCAAGGATTATACTGGTAATCTTGTGCTAAAAAAATGACCCCTTTCATTAACGGCAGAGATTTTACTTTTCTGAATGCAGGCTCTTGTCGTTTACTCTGTTTTAGAAGTGGGTCCCACCTGCCAAACAGCCTGTGAATCACAAAGAGGAATGCAGTCTGACAAAGGGCATATTACCTTCCATTGTAAGCCTGCTGAGTGCTTATTTATTTAGTTTAGTGCCTTCGCTCCGTTTCTTTCTGTTACATAGACCTGCACACACATTCATGGATTTTTCTAATTATGTTTTTTTTTCAGATGAAGGAGGTGTGCTGTTCAATACCAGGGACTGAATAACCCTATCACAAAGTAATGCTAGATTGTTGAACAATGCTCAACATCACTCTTTACGTGAGACAGTGCCTGTATGGCAGCTGCAACTAATGATACATACTCTGAGCAAATCTGCCAGTAAATTCTTGTGAAACTGCAGTGGCTGCTCTGACATTTTTATCAATCATTTGTATCATTAAATCAAGACAGGCTTGCTGGTCTTAGGTTTAAACTGGTCTCCCAGCATGGTCAAGATGATGTTTAGCTGGTCATCGAGGTGGTCTGCAAGCCTGAACAGATGAAAATTGTCCAAAATATTCCTAAATACACCATAAAAGACCAACTTGGTTCCAATTGTTTTTTGTTTTTTTGTTTTCAGGCAGGTTAATGCAATAATGAAATGAAAGATATTTAGACCACAAAATCTTTTCACACTGATTTTCCTATTTACTGATTCCTTAATATTTACTCACTGCTCTGCATGACAGTGCTTGTGCGCACTGCACCGTGAGCTAAATATTGTATTAGTATTAGCCATATTATCAAGTGGCATATGAATTTGCATCATCATAGAGTTTTGATGTCAATATGTTACACATTTTCTAGTTCCTTTTAAAAGTTGACTCACGATGCATGATTATATGGTTAGATGAATTCTGAGATCTGTTTCAGAACAGATCTGCGACCCTGATATACAACTGATATAAATACATGTATAAGCCTCTGCTTTACCCACTATGATTCATGGCAGCCCATCATGTGCTGTGCTTTACGCTCATGAAACCCTTGCTTCCTCCCTTAGAAGTGTTATTGTTAGTTCACCTAATGATACCGTGGACCCGTCCTTAGTCTGAACCCACAGCTCATGACCTAAAAACAACATGTTTATACAAATGTTCTTTTTTAAAACTTTAGTAAAATGTGAACACGAATCAGGCCACAAACGAGGTCCTGAGATGGAGAAAGACTCGGCTTGGGCTTTTTTGTACAAATACCCTCTCAGATGTATCTTTGCCACTGTATCCACCAAATCAAGGTGCTTTCTGCAATTCACTCAGGTGGCTTTCTGCCTCCTCCCAACATGAAAGGAGAAAGCCTCCATCTGCCGGGTCATATTGAAAAGACGGATAGCGTCGTGTTCCTCAGAATCAACAATGGCCTAGCCTGCAGAGGGGTATTCCTTGATGATTATTCCAGGTCAGACCTAGAGCCAGCTGTGAAAACTCACTCTTTTAGCACTGCGTCTATGATTAGAGGGGAAGGCTGCAGGCTATGTCCTCCGTGACCCACAACTTTTTTCGATATCACCGCATAGGGGGGTTTGGCCTTGCGTCTGTGGCCCACGACTGACTCGTACGGCCTTCCTCCGAGCTCGGCAGATTGAATCTGTCAGGCCGTGCTAAACAATGATAAAGAGAGCTGAACCCCGGCAGGTTGTGTCATTTTTTCCCTCTGTTCATTCAATCTACATTTAATCAATAAGAGTAAATTTTGCAAGTACAGATCAAGAAGGCAGACCCAGCAGGTTTTTGAATCCGAGCAGCCTGACAACAGGATGCCTTGCTTTGTAAAGGCCCACCCGTGACCTCTCCACGGATGGTGAGCGCGCTCTGAGTCACACGTTTAGTTTGAGATGTTTTATACCAAAAAGACACATTCACAAGTGGTGTTTTGCCGCTAAGTCACCCTTTCAATTTTGGGATGTATCTGTGGCATTAGAAAAAAAAAACAGTTCTATTTATCAATGGCAAATTCACTCAGGTGCGCAAGCCGTGGGGTTACGCGATCTCAGACCCCTGTGAATAAAACATAGGCTATCAGTAATATTGTGAGTAGGCAGCAATGACTTATGCAAGTTCAAGGACTTTATTGATCTGTGAGCCGGGCTTAATCAAAGTCTGTCTTCCCCACCACTCTTTGTGATTAAATAAGTCAGACAAAAAGTCTTTGACCCTTTCATTGCTTTTCAATCACGGCTGCTGCTCTCAGCATCTCTGAATGCTTTTGTTCACAGGGCAAAAAAAAGTAAAGAACGGTCCAAAAAATCCTTTTAATGAACACACACACACACACACACACAGCTGCTCTCCAAATAGTTTTTACAAACTGCAAAATGCTAACATTTTCAATTCCCTGGACAGTCGACTGGTTATAGCGAAAGCAACAATCCAACAGAGATGATCAGCAAACATGCTTGTAAGGAATGTAAATAGTTCTCTCTGAAGGATGAAAGATTGAAAAGATAGACGCGGTGTTGTTCAAATCTGATCAATTAGACTTGTTTCATGTCTGTTGTGTTGGTTCTGATTGACAGCTTTAAAATATCTGCTGAGCGCGAAGCTTCCTGAGAGATTTCAAAATATCTGTTTAAAGACAAACACTCACACAGCATCTGACCCTCTCATAACAACTTACAGATCACTAGCCGATAGTATCTTGCTTTATCAATGAAACTGTAACCTCACCACAATCAGACGAAGCATCAGTTGTGTCTCTCGCTCGTCTTTGTCATGCACAGATGTGAGGAGAGGAATAAATGCAGTGTTACATCTCTGTTTCACCTTTTCATCCAGTCATAGGGGATGGTGGTAGTTCATCTGATAATCAGATTTTTGATAGGGCTTCAAGGTGTCACACAGAACAATCCAAAACAGGTAAAGAATGGGGGTTTTCACACAACATAACCGCATCATCATCATCTTTTGAAAGTTATACAAGCCATATTTCTCAACTCATGATGAACGGTTTTAGGATTGGCACTATGAATGTACCGCAATACTGTAGAATATTTTGTTGTATAAAACAAACATGTGGTTGATGAGCTTGATTGTAGGGAAAACAAACTTTTGTACCAAATGTATATTTTCAAAAATGATATGGGTTATTGGTGATGACTGTCCTTAAAATAAGTGTAAACAGTCTTGTAAGGGAATCTAGCCACATAGCCACATAGCTATTGTGTAGCCTATACACATAGGCTACACAATGGTTAAACTTGGAAATCCTTTCATGCCACTGAGTCTCTCGCTATTGTATAGAAAATAGGAATGGCATCAGTTTGGAAAAACAAACCTATTGTTCCCTTTCAGTCAGTCACGTTCTACGTTACGTCAGTCGTGACTGACAAATTGGGATCTCGCCCGAGAGCCCAATCACCTTCGAGTGTTAACTAAATAAGCCAATGACAGTTGGCGTGTGTGTTTCGCCACGCGCACCCTGCCCGCAGCGTGGGTATAAAAGGAGAGCGCACATCAGCTTTTCGCTTCTGAGCCGAGCCTTCTACGGGACAAATCTCAGCGAGTGTTCGAGAGAAACAGCTGCCGTTGGTGTGACGGCGTATCAGCGGGGGCCTGTCAGTAAAGACAGCGCTCTTCACCGCTTTTGTGCTCCTCAATCAGTCCCCCATGGCGAACCCTGGTGGAGTTCCTCCCGCACCCTCGGCGGTCAGGCGTGGCGGAGCGCCAGACGCCAGGCTCAGCACTCGTGTGCATGCCCAAGGTCAGCCCTTGTGCTGGGCTAGGTGCCCGTGTGTAGTGATTCCCCCTTCGGGTGATCCCACATGTGTATTCTTCCACGGTACGGCTCCCCTCTCGGTGAGCCCGTGTCTTTCCCTGGCAGTCGTTCACTGCCATCTCTGCAGTGTAGTGATCTCACCCCAGGTGGGTTGAGTCTACCGCAGAGACTTCCATATGTAGTACTGCCCTGGGCCAGTCCATATGTGTAATTCCACATGATACCTCCTATGTGCGGGATGTGGCTTCCGTAGCGTCCCAACTGGGTACGCTTTCCCAGTGTTATCCAATGTACCACTGTATGGAACAGCAGTGGCGGACACCTCTGCCTAGCCGCTGTCCTATCTTCCGCCCCAGCTGGTGTGGGGGGACTTGCCGGCTTCCGCAGGGCACTGGAGGGGGTCAGCAATAGTGGCGTTTTCCATACGGATCCCAATTCGTCAGTCACGACTGACGTAACGTAGAACGTGACTGACTGAAAGGGAACGTCTAGGTTACTTGTGTAACCCTCGTTCCCTGAAGGAGGGACCGGAGACATTACGTTCCGTCGCCACGGTTGCTGTACCACCGCTGTACGGCCGGGGCACGTAGTCTCGGCTCCTCAGCGAAAAACTGATGTGCGTTTACACGCGCTCTCCTTTTATACCCGCGCTGCGGGGCGGGGTGCGCGTGGCGAAACACGCACGGCAACTGTCATTGGCTTGTTTAGTTAACACTCGAAGGTGATTGGGCTCTCGGGCGAGATCCCAATTCGTCAGTCATGACTGACGTAACGTCTCCGTTCCCTCCTTCAGGGAACGAGGGTTACACAAGTAACCTAGACGTTCCCCTTCATTGAAAAAACAACCAGAAGCTTGTGATAAGAGGGACAAGTCCTCACATATTACATATACTTTATCACTAGCATTCAAAACAGTGTTTGGACTCTTGATAAAACAGAAATGTTATGATTTAAGATCATTCAAATTTGTCCATTTTATTCAGCTTAAGCTAATCAGTTGTTGATCAATAATAACATACCTGCTGCATAATTGAAAATAACAGCATGCACCTATTTCCACATATTATGCGAGGTGTTGATGTGTCCTTGCTCTTTTTATTTATTTAATGGTGCATTTTTCTCCAAATTTGTTCAGCCCTACTTTTAACCTGACAGATCGTCTTATAGTATTTTTTTGTGTGTGAGTTGACTGGAATATGACTGGAGAATAAATCCACCTTATTGTCAGCCAAGATGTGCTTGTACGTGTTCCAGAACTGCTTGGGAAAAAAAACAAAATTTTTAATTTTACCAAAAAATTACCATGACAGGCAGAGACCCCAAAAAATTATTATTAGGCAATGTGTGAGAGACTGACAAATGTGTGTGTAAGAGTGTGATCCTGAGATAATATACTCTGTGCCCATGAAAGACACTGTTTATTTCCTTTGTTTCTTTTTTGAGAGCACTTAACTGGGATATATGAACTACTCAGCCACGGCCACTAAAACCGTGTTTTATTCCCCACTGTTCCATCTCTTCACATGAACAACCATTCATTCTGCAAATTACACCTAGAGCAGGACATACCATATGTAAAATAAGAATAGCAAAGCAAAATACTTTCATTATTGATTCACCACCATATTCTAAAGTTTCTTTTAGGTAACTAAGTAGAGTCCAAGTGAGTAAATGATCTTGAGGTGATATCATTACGCACTTAAAAGTTCCTTTTTTTCAGCTGTGTATCATTTCTGAGAAGTCTGAGTCAGCTAAATGACAATGAGGCATTTGTAATCTCAAGTCTATTGACAAAATATAGCTTTAGATTTCTCTGAAAGGATTTACAATGTGAATAAAGTATTAAAGTACATTCACGTTATCTGGCAGACACTTCAAAAGGGATTGAAAGCAGTGCGTTGAACATATAGAATTAATTGGTGGAAGGTTTACTCGCAGCCTTGTACTTAATTAAAGTTTGTAATCTGTGCACAGAAATGTTCCTGCTTGTAAAATATACATCTATACACATTTATTTTACATTTTCTTGTTTTGTCTAATACCATAATGAAAACACACTCACACGAACACAAAACAACTCTAAAACCATGATAAAACATTTTTTTAGCCTGTTGCCATTTTTATGATTTTTTTAAGTGTTATTTTATTGAAGTGCATTGACATACAGTATATACACCGATCAGGCATAACATTATGACCACCTTCCTAATATTGTGATGGTCCCCGCTTTGCTGCCAAAACAGCCCTGACCCGTCGAGTCATGGACTCCATTAGAGTCACCAAGATGTTACCAGCAGATCCATTAAGTCCTGTAAGTTGTGAGGTGGGGCCTCCATGGATCAGACTAGTTTGTTCAGCACATCCCACAGATGCTCGATTGGATTGAGATCTGAGGAATTTGGAGGCCAAGTCAACACCTCAAACTCGTTGTTGTGCTCCTCAAACCATTCCTGAACCATTTTTTGCTTTGTGGCAGGGCGTATTATCCTGTTGAAAGAGGCCACAGCCACCAGGGAATCATTCCCATGAAAGGGTGTACATGGCCTGCAACAATGCTTAGGTATTTGATACGTTTCAAAGTAACATCCACATGGATGGCAGGACCCAAGTTTTCCCAGCAGAACATTGCCCAAAGCATCACACTGCCTCCACCGGCTTGCCTTATTCCCATAGTGCATCCTGGTGCCATGTGTTCCCCAGGTAAGCGATGCACACGCACCCGGCCATCCACGTGATGTAAAAGAAAATGTGATTCTTCAGACCAGGCCACCTTCTTCCATTGCTTCGTGGTCCAGTTCGGATGCTCACGTGCCCACTGTTGGCGCTTTTGGCAGTGGACGGGTGAGCATGGGCACCCTTACTGGTCTGCGGCTATGTAGCCCCATACACAACAAACTGCGATGCACTGTGTATTCTGACACCTTTCCATCAGAACCAGCATTAAAGGGTCAGTTCACCTAAAAATGAAAATTCTGTCATTAATTTCTCTCCCTTGTGTTGTTCGAAACCCGTAAGACCTTTGTTCATCTTTGGAACACAATTTAAGATATTTTTGATGAAATCTGAGGGCTCTCTGACCCTCCCATAGACAGCAAGGTAACTATCATGCTCAAGGTCCAGAAAAGTACCAAGATGATCGACAAAGTAGTCCGTGTGACATCAGTGGTGACATCAGACTACTAATTTTCATTTTTGGGTGAACTAACCCTTTAACTTCTTGAGCAATTTGAGCTACAGTAGCTCATCTGTTGGATTGGACCACACGGGCCAGCCTTTGCTCCCCACGTGCATCAATGAGCCTTGGCTGCCCATGACCCTGTCGCCGGTTCACCACTGTTCTTTCCTTGGACCACTTTTGATAGACACTGACCACTGCAGACCGGGAGCTCCCCACAAGAGCTGCAGTTTTGGAAATGCTCTGACCCAGTCGTCAAGCCATCACAATTAGGCCCTTGTAAAACTCGCTCAAATCCTTATGCTTGCCCATTTTTCCTGCTTCTAACATATCAACTTTGAGGACAAAATGTCCACTTGCTGCCTAATATATCCCAACCACTAACAGGTGCCGTGATGAAGAGATAATCAGTGTTATTGTATGCAGGAGCGGATTTAGTGAATTGGGGGCCCCAGGCAAAATATAGGAATGGGGCCCTATACATTTGCACACATTTTCCTAGATCAACCTTGAGGTTCCATCTTGTTGTTTTCAGCGTAAGCCTGTGTGCTGTCTAATTCTAAACTTTAAAATACATTTATTTTTAGTTGTTTTAACTACAAATTTAAATAAAACTGAAAAAAATAATGAAACGGCAATTATACATTTATACGCCATATATACGCCTACCTTTGCCTAATGGGTAAGTCCGCCCCGATTGTATGTAATCATTTTAATATTTGAAATGTATTATTTGTTGTTTGTTTGACATATCCTATTGGTGATAATATATTTAATGATAATTTTAACATTTTAAATTTATGGTATTTTGTTATTTGCATGAAATCATATCCTGTTAGGGATAATATATTTAATAATTATTTTATTTTGAGTTGATTGTTTTGAATTGTTTGACATACTGTTAGTGATTAATATATTTAATAATAATTTTAACATACTGAATGTAGTATAATGTATTTGTTTGACATCCTGTGAGTTATATATATACAATTTTAAATGTAAAATTTGTTTATACAATATGTGTGCGTGTGTTCACGACATCTTATTCTGTTGCCAATAATATATTAAAAATAATTTGAATAATATATTTTTTATTTTATTTTTGAATTTACCATCATGTGTCATTGTATTCGTTGCTGTCATTCTGCATGCTCAATCTAGTGTACCGCACTTTTACACATTTGCAGTGCAATGAAATAGTGGAAGGCTCCTGTGCGTGTTTATGTCTGAGCTCAGTGCAGTGCTATGGAATATCCTTATGCAATTCGACCAACAAAGTTGTAGCTTCTTACATTATTCATTTTCATCAGCCATCTTTTTTTTACCCCCAAAACACAAACTCTCAATTAAGAGAAACGAGAAGCTCTGCATGCCTGGCCATGGCAAACGATGAGTAGCTCAGATTTCTCCACTCTTTTCTCTCCTGTCATAAGGTTAGCAATGCACAAACACGGTTTCCCCTTAGTCCAGCACTTACACAGAAACTCTATCTCAAGCAGATGTGCGAACAATTTAATGCTACCAGACCTGAAGTGCTTGAAGCTCTATGTCCTTTTTTTTTCCACATGCGATTTTTTCTCTCTAACTCGCTCTTAAGAGCAAGACAGAACATGTTGGACTAAAACCAGTGACCTTCACATTCGGCAAACATTTCAGACCTCCGCCAGTGGCTCTTCTTTTCTTTTGTAGTGTTTGTAATGTGCTCTAGGAACAGGTGCCTGCCGACTCAATGGCCTCTAGTTGGTTTTGTGTTTTCGTTTTGTCTCTGATGAAAGCATGTATTAAGAGACATGCGTCCATCATTAAACAGCAAGAGAAAGATAATTTTCTTTGAATCCTCTATATGAATCTGAAAGTAGGTGCATTTTCCACTTCTGTTTCTCTATAACAGAACCTTTCTCTATAATCTTCATTTAATATTATGTTTCCAATACTTTCCTAAACATGCAGATAAAAGATCATGTATTACCGCTACATCTGAAGCCTATTTAAATGGCCTGCATGCCTGAAGGTGAAATGCGTGCATTGTTCTCCCGTGGAAAGAGCACCTGCTATTTTCTGCACTCGCAGGTTTCTTTTTGACAACTACCAGCATTGGGACCAGAAACTGAATTATTAACTTCAAAAATCCCAAAGAGACAGTACAATGAGCCCTATCCAGGTTGAATACACAGGTAGGGCTCAGGAGAGACAAGAAAGGGGGGCTCTTCAGTTTCCATTCTCCTCTTCTCGGGTCATATTTTTGTGGCCTTGAAGTCTGTATAGAGTGGGTCTCCTGCTCTCCTGGTTTTGTTTATGGATCATTGGTTGTTTACTATAAAGCCAGCAGCGGCCTGGAGAGATGTGGGAGATGTTTTATCTCTTGTCAGGGCCTGCTTCAATTAAATTAATGGATCCATTCAGCTCGCTCTTTCCTCCTTTCAGGCACAGCCAGAGAATACATTAAAAGATCTTATGCCTCAAGATGGTGCATCACGGTATTAGCTGGGCCATCCATTTTCCTCCCAGCCTGCTTGCATTTTCTGTCCCAAATAATTAATGAGAATTTCATCTTAATAACATTTGGTTATATTAGTCACGGTGTTACATTAACAAAATAAAATGCCTTTAACATATTTGTTTGTTTATGTGTTTTTATAGATTCATTTTGTAGGATATTGCCCCTCTTTATAGGATTTTTTGTTTTTAAATTTAATTAAAAACTTTTGAGGATTTGAATGAATTTACTATATGAAAATAAATTCATTTATACATTTTCATTTATGGTGAAGAGCCTGTGTGAATGAAATGTCACCTTTGTGAGAGTCTGTCCATACATTTCTACATTTTTGGAGCTGTGATGGGTTTTTCTGCTTTAAGTTATTTTTGTCCGAGCACCCACTTTGAGCAATTCACCACTGATGTGTGTGCTTTTGTTTTGTGTTTGCTATATTTTCATATATACATTCAAAAGCTTAAGTTGATATATATTAAGTTGAGAATTTCTATCATGTCCCCAGAAACATTAATGAAAGCAAAGACGAGGCAGAAGTGACAACTAAAAATAGTCCAAGTACCAACAGTCTGTACAAAACAACACTCTGTACATACTGGGGAGAGGGGAAAAAAATGCCTGAATCAGAAATCTTTACTTGTTTCTCTCTTTTAAAATGATACTCCACTTTCACCTTTTGAAGGAAAATCATAGGATAAGCTGCGAAAAACACAGTAAGGAGTGTGAGGTAAACCAAACCAGGATGACCAGCTAAAATTACTAATTGGTTTACTGATCAGTTGTACTTTGTTCGATTGATTTGCAATTAATTCTGGTTTGTGGTTCACAGAAGACAGAGCTTGGCGCCAACCTTGGAGGCGACTGATACTCTATACTCACTAGGAGAATGGAGGAGGTGAATATCAATACATTGTTGTGAATCTGGGCTCAGATTTGCGCTAAGAGTGTCTTCCTTTTTCCTTGAGGGCGGCAGGCACAGTCCGCGGAGAGAGTAGATTCTGTTCGTCATGAAAACATACACTTTGATATGATGAAAGTCATACAGACTTTGTTTGTCCTACTGAGCCCTGCTATTAATGGACATGTGCATATAGCTGCCTTATTCCAATAACCTTGAAATGACACATAAACCTTCTTTAAAGAACCATGTATCTTACATGTAGACAGACTTTTAAACAGTATATTTTTAAGTTTATCTTCCTAAATCACCAGATTTTAAGTGACCCTAACAGAAGTGTTACTCCATTTCACTCGAGCACAAATAGACAGCCTATAGCTACATATATGGTTTATATAAATAAACTACCATTTAAAAGTTTGTGGTTAGGAAGATTTTTTTTTTAAAGAAATTCACTTGCATTAAATTGATCAAAAGTGACAGTAAAGACTGTTAGGCTGTTAGGTGGGAGATTTAGTGGTGTTTAATGTTTTGCTCTACTGATTTAAAAGTGTTTTTGTTATGCTGGTGGGTTTTTTGTGGGGGGGGGGGGGGGGGGGGGGGGGCACGGAGAGTGGGTTACCATCATGGTAAAGCAGCTTGGTTTGAGAACAGACATATGTTAAATATATTTTAAATATCTTATGCATTTTGTTAACAATTAGCAAGTTAGCATTTATTGAATTAGCTTATAGCTAAGTTAAATTGAGATTGCATGATCGCTTAAGCACGTTTATGTATGGGTAAAATGAGATTAAACCTACAGTACACAGCTCTGAAGCTGAAGTTAGCCTACTCAAATATTTCAAGTTAAGAGCATTTAACATACAGTGGGTACAGAAAGTATTCAGACCCCCTTAAATGTTTCACTCTTTGTTATATTGCAGCCATTTGTGTACGAAAAGCTGCCAGTTCTGCTTGCTTAAAAATGTTGATGTTACTGATTACCTCAACTTTTGCGAGTTTTGCAAACTTATTTGGGTTTATAGCATTTACCTATATAAGAATAAATTATATTTATATGTGATGTTATTTTAGAGAGAGAGGGAGAGAATATCTGAATGCATAATATGACGATATGATATGATACGATATGCTACGATACAATATATGATATGATATGATATATGATATGATATATATATAACTGTCTTTAGAATCTGTCGTATAGAAATTATGCATAAATGAATGCTGTGAGAAATGTAAGACATTTTTGCTTCAGTCAAACCAATCTACAGTAGCTCACTAGCACCTTTAACTTGCTAATATGATTTAGTCCTTCTTTCCATCATATTTTTAGACACATTTCAGGAATTTAGATAACTTATGTCACATTAACAGTGTGCTAAGGGGTGCAATACAGAAAAAAATAACAAATTTAAAAATATATATTTTTAATTTATTATAGAACTTATATAGAATATATTCCTCCACTCAGTCTGCGGAGGAAACCAAGATAAGAGAGGAGGGGTCTGACCACAGACGCCTTCACAGTCGAGACTGTTAGCTTTTTAGCGCTGGCTGTATAGTGATCTGGTTACAGCGTCATGAATGTGAGTCCTTAGCCGGCACATTAGAGCCATGCAAGCAGCCTCCCCAGAGAGGAAGGGGCAGGTTTACTGACTCCAGCTCAGAAAGAAGGCACTATCTGTCTCGCTACGGCTGCCACATCTACCAGCGGCCAGGGCTGTGATCCACAATGCAGACTGTCTGAGATGGAGGAAGCTAAAACTCAGCTGACAGGGCCACGCAAACTGTGTCTGGATCCTATCAGCCTGTGGGAATAGTGGGCATCGCCAACCCAAAGATATTGAGGATTGTTAATGGGAAAGGTCTTAGAGCCAGACTGCTATATCGCATGGAGGTTTTAAGCAACAAGTGATAGATAGACAGGGATGAGACGGAAATACACAGTTGAATAAGCATTAATAGTATGCTCTTTTAACCATATGTGGACAGACATGGCTCAGACTTTACATGTTCACCTATATTTAGGAGAGAGCTTTGGCAAAAAATAAAAACGGGCATTGCATAACCTTTTAGACCCAGACATGGTTCTACAAGAGCCTTTCAATCAAAGCAAAGGTAGATGTCAAAATCCACTGAGATTTAATGTTTTTGTACACCCCTGACACATCCGGTGACCCCTGAATCCCAGGTCAAAACATACCAGCTGGTCTTTAAATTCACCCCTCATCATTCTATTGATACTAGTATTGACTAATGTAAGCCTAATTAGTAGCACTGAGGAGTCTAATTGAAAATACACCCATTTTGCAGACAAGATGCAATATAGAGCCCTCCTATGTTGAGTGAATTACACCCTGAGCTAATGATGGATCTGTGATGACCTAATAAACAGGGTGAAGGTACTGAGGGGTAGGGCTGCACGATATTGAAAAAACTCACATTACGCAAATTTTTTTCTGCAATATATATTGCAATATGAAAAAAAATCAGATGACTTCAATATCGCTATTTGGAAAAAAATAATCAATGATTGGGGTGATTTTGTAGGCGAGTAAATCAGCATAGGAAATAAACAAATTACAAGCATAGATCAATAACAGAACAAAGTTACAAATTAAATAAACAGTGCTTTATATTTTTCAGGTAAGTCTAACAGTATTCAGGTACAGAAATGGAATAATCAAATGTAAAATAAAACTGCATAGTTTTCACTATAAATTAAATCTAACAAATATCAGTTAAAGCTACAAAAGTTATTTTTCTTTGTGTTTTGTTGTTTGATTAACGTTCATGACAGAAAAAGCAACAGGAACATTAAACTGCTGTGAACCAATATACTGTAACACATCCATTTTCTTTCTCAATTGTTTACCTTTAGCTAAGCCATAAGCAACTGTGTTTACAAGGATACTTGCAGAGCACAGTATTTCAGGCACAAATAGATGCAGAAGTGAACAGAAGTCAGTGTTCACGTGCATCTGCGTGGCTCTCACCGGGTCTACACCAGACGCGAGCGGCGCGGGCGCGACAACATACAATAGAACCCATTATAATCAGTGATGCTGTCTGTTTACACTGAATGTGGCGCTACACGACAAATCACCGACAGTAAACTGATGCTGCGTTCTCTTTATGACGTACTGACACAAAGTTCAAATGATTTGCAAAGGTCGCTTTGTCGCGTCCACTGTAGACAGACTTTGGGGCCGTTCACATGTCGTGCCTAAAAACGCATGGAAAACAACCAGCTGTGCAGCTTTCTCCTTCTTTCCAAAGCGCTCGGGAGCTTGCGCTTTCGTGGCGTCTGCCGTTGCTAAGTGACCATGACCTGCGCTCTCCTTGACGACGCTGAAGTTTCAACAAAGGATAAATGGATTTCTAACACCGAAAATCCCTGGCAGTATCTCTGCTACTAAATTTATTTAAAATGGGTGTCTCTGTACAGCTGTGGCGTCCGGTGTAGACACCGTGTCTGTGTGTGAGCAAAGAAAACAATCAGTTTTATACATAATAAACATAACGATCAGTATACTAAACATCCCACATCCTGTGATGTGACTATCGCGGATGCACACATCGTGATATCGATGCTGAAACAATATATCGTGCAGCCCTACTGAGGGGTAAGATTTAAAGGTTTTGGGTTAGCTGTGTGGGTTTAATCTCATTTTACCCGTTAATGCTTCTGTGTTTTTGATTTTTTTTTTTTTACACACAAATGTTTAATGCATTGTTTGCAATGAAAACTACTAACTGCTAAAAAGTTGTTTTGGCAGATTGGCATCAATATAAGCCGCTTTTGTTCTGAAACTTACAGGATGTTTTTATAGTACATTGACCTCTTATATGGCAAAAGATCAATTTTGATTTCTCAGTTTTTCTAACACCTTTAAATGCAATTGAAATAAATCTTTTTGCTACTGTCACCTTCACACTTTCTTAGTAACAAAAGACAAACTTTATTAATACATTTTTATTATTGCAAAGCAATTTTACATTATATTCAGGAATGAAACCTTTAAAACAGGATAGGCCTGAATTTATCAATAACTTTGAGCATTCTAAATGATAACATACTATATATATATATATATATGTGTGTGTGTGTGTGTTTGTGGTTTAAAAAGAAGAAGCTTTGCAATGTTTTGAAATATATTTGAGGATTGTGTTTGGGAATTTGTATTGCTTAACTGGACAAATATTTTCTTGTTACCAACACTGATAAATACATTCCAGTTAAAAAGTCTGATCTAAAAGTTGGTCAGTACTGTTGTTAGGTACTAAGATTTGCAGATATCACTGATTCAAAGTCAGTTCAAGAGGTATCTTGTGTGACTGTTTAAATAATGGAATGGATTGTGAAATATAACTATTCCTTAATACTAGTCATTGTGCTGATCAGCTTGATATATATTTGATAAAGATCCCAATAGTCTTAAATGAAATGACACAATGACAGAGACAAAGTGTGAAATCAACAACCTATTGATAGGTGATGCATTAGTGGAGTAGAGATTTTTGAGAGCAAATGGTGCAGTGCAGTGCATATAAAAAGACATGTTCCTGTATCCGTGTCTTGTGTTTCAGAAAAATGGCTCCAAGTCGTGATTCCTGCGATCACATACGATCAAAGTCTGGACAGCTCTCAGGCACCCTCCCTCTGCGCCATCCCCATAATTACGTTGAGTGTACTGCAGATGACCCCACATGGACAAAATTATTGCCTCCACTATTTTCCTCACAGCCCTGAATAGCCAACAAGAAATGTGCATGAAGCAATTGTCTTGTGTTTTCTACCTCAAAGAAAATTGTCCTGATTTTGGTCTCAAGGCCTCTATCTGAAAATTACTTCATTGTGGAAAAATGGCTTTATTATAAGGTACCAATCTTAATTTGATGGTATTTTGTTGTCTTTGAAGAGAGCAGATTCATGTATACAGAAGTATGAGCAAATTACTGCACTTTTTTCATTTTTTGGAACAATTTAAATGGAATTAGATTAAGAGCATGACATCTGTCCTTAGCAATGCAGACATGTGGATCATGCCCAGTTGTGGCTGAACACAAACACACACTCAAAAATCACAGATATATTCCAATATTTTATCTATTTGTATCTTGGCCCCTCATGTGGTTGGACTATTTCAATAAAACAGCCACAAACACTTGAGACAGAGTGCATCTTAAATGCACATCATTGTAGGAGGGTCCTTCTTTATTGAACCATGTGAGAAAAAGGCTGCAAGCAATCCACCCAAGGAAATAATTAAACTGGATTAAAATAAAAACTGTACATGAATGCATTTTAATGAGACGTATGCCATGTAAAAAGGAGGCTGATAAAAATAAAAATATTTAGAAAGCTCAGCTCATTCGCATTGATTTTATACATACATACATACATACATGCATACATACACACACACACACATATATATAACCATTTTATTTGAATTTTTTACTTATTTGGTTTTAAGAATAAAACCACATGCATTTTGCTATATAAGATTTATTTTTATCTATTAAAATACATTTACATTTAGTCATTTAGCAGACGCTTTTATCCAAAGCGACTTACAAATGAGGACAATGGAAGCAATCAAAATCAACAAAAGAGCAATGATATACAAGTGCTATAACAAGCCTTAGTTAGCTTAACGCAGTACACGTAGCAAGAAAATAATAAATAATAATTTAATAAACTAATAATAATAATAAACTAATAAATGTTGACTAGCTTTCAAATTTTCATTTCAAAATATTCACTTTCACAAGTAACTCTCAACAGTTTACACACAACACAATGAAATATCTAAAATAATAAATAATAATTTAATAAACTAATAATAATAATAAACTAATAAATGTTGACTAGCTTTCAAATTTTGAAGAATTCGCATATTTTCATTTCAAAATATTCACTTTCACAAGTAACTCTCAACAGTTTACACACAACACAATGAAATATCTAGCCAGGCTCCATGGCAGCACTGATTACTGTATCTGCTACAGATGATAATGAACTGTATATGCGTATTTCTGACACAGGTTTGAAGTGACTGACTGGCGCAATGCATTCTATGCTCTTTTAAAGAGCGGAAAGTGCCAGATAAGATTCACAGAGCCACTTGGTGAAACGGTCCTGCATAGTGTACTTTTGGAAAAGAGCTATTGGGATGCATTTTGAGCAAGAAGAATTAGCTTTTTTTTTTTGGTTGTTCATATAATGTGCCATGTACTGTAGCATCTACAGAACATGATGTACTGTAGATGCTTAGAATCATTGTAAAATCTCAATGCTAAAACACTCAATGTTTCTTTTAGTTTATCCACTAAAACTGGACACCTACTAAAATGCTTTCATGAAATGTATCAGTAGTGCAAAGTCATTGCAGGCCGTTTTTAAACTAAGATTATTTGATGTATAGGACAGCGAATTGATAGCATCAATATATATAAAATTCTCACTCAGCTTAACTGTGGTTTCCAACATTAATAATTTTAAGGAATTAAAATTTGATTAAATCGGTTAATTGTTAAGATAAAGTAAAGAGCTCTAGTTTTTTAATACCACATGATACTTTGGACAGAACTAAAGAAAATTTGGGAATTTTATACGTTTATAAGGTAATGTTGTTCCTCAAATTAATTCTGAAGGACGTTCCAAATGAAAATGCATCATGCTACATGTGTACTTCACTTTCCTATGGTGTGGAGGGGAATATATAGAATGCAATTTGAAAGTTTTCATTTTTAGTGTCTGATAATGACTTGAAGCACTTTTCATCACTTGGTTATTCATCAAAAGGTGCACATTCTACCTTTGCATCCCCATACATTCTCGATTCTCTTCCCTTTGTCCAAAGAGCGTAAAGAGATCATGATGAAGAGATCATCGACTAATCTTGTTTACATACGGAGCATCACTGTCTCACCTCTAAACCGCCTCTTGATTTTTGGTCTTTCATCGCTGAGAGTAATTCTGCCAGTGTGCAAAGCTTCTTGTTTCTGTGATGTAATAATTTTTTGTGGGAAAGAGAATCTGAATGAAATTTATATTGAAAATATGTAGAGCACAAGAGTAATACTGCCATCTGCTGTATCTGCGGACGTCTGGACACCAGGACTCACGCAGATGGTGTGAGAGAGTGACAGAGATACACAGAACATTTTTAGCCTTGCTCCTCTCATAGCAGTTTATTAAAGAGGTAAAAGAATGGAAAAGAATGGCTTGCCAACTTTAGACTTCCCGACCTTGCAATCATGACGGACCTATTTCATCAAATTTATAGGACAAAGCAGGCTTTTTCTCTGAGAACTGAAAGGTTGTATAGCAGTCATATCAGACCATATCTGTTTGTCAATGCTTTAATGCAGTTTTGTGGTAGGAGTTCAGACTGATCACATTTTTGGCCTTTGGGTCTTGCGTATAAATGCACTGCAATAAGAGAAAGCAGGGAAAAAACACTTTTTGCTCATTTATTCAGAATATGTTTTGAGATTTTGGCAGTGCTAACTCTCCAAATGGGTTTTATTTGAATAAAAAGAGAGCATTTGGACATATATACTTTTCCATGTTACCATCAATTTAAACAACTGCATGTTTGCTTGGAAAGAATCAAAGTGGTACATCTATGAATACAATGGAACATCTGCACATCCAGTGATAAATCTAATACATTCCAGACAATGGCAGTTTAAAGCAGATTAAAGTATCAAAAGCTTTGTCCAGATAAATAATGAAACCCTCAAGTGCCAGTGCGAACCCTTTCACCAAATCAGCTTAAAACATATGTGAGACAAAATATGACAATGTCTCCATTAATCTCTGTCTTCAAGGTCAGGTTAGTTCATATTTAATATTTCTGCAAAATTAAGAGTGTTGTCTGTAAATAGTTACAATTATGATAAAAATTATTCAAATGAAAAATCTCTTGCTGTGCTATGTGATCGAGGAAAAAAAAAATTAAATTGTAATGCTGTTCGTAGTTACAAACTATTGGGAAAACATTACTTGCTCTCTAAGAAACAGCCTGGATATAATTCCAATTTTACACTATATATTTTTAAAGATCTATATCCTTAAACAGTCTTCTCTAGACCTGCCGAGTGAGATGTTGGTGGTGAGATTTGGGTCAGTGCTCAAAACTAGAATGTCATTCGCAAAAGACCAGTGTTTGACCCCTGCATGCCCTTATGCACTTTGCAGGATATGCGATTTGAAGATCAGTGGACAAAAAGCTTTTGGAAAGGATACACAATGTAGCATCCAACGCAGTCTCATGACATGATTTGTTTGCAGGGAAGTTCCCAATTTTGATGAGATATCAAATAGTTTGTGACGAATCGTGACGTGACATGTGGCCAAGTATGGTTACCCATACTAGGAATTAGTGCTCTGCATTTAACCCATCCAAAGTTCACACACACAGCAGTGAACACACACCCGGAGCAGTGGGCAGCCAATTATGCTGCGGCGCCCGGGGAGCAGTTGGGGTTCGGTGCCTTGCTCAAGGGCACCTCAGTCGTGGTATTGAAGGTGGGAGAGAGCGCTGTACATTCATTCCCCCCACCTACAATTCCTGCTGGACCGGAGACTCGAACTCTCTAAACATTAGGCCACGACTTCCCCTAAATAGCAAAGCGAAAGGAATTTAGACTAGACTGGAAATTAACAGCTTTCATACAAAGAAAGTGCTTATATTTCTGATTTACAAAAGAAGGTGCACTTTCCTGTGGACAAAATGTTTCATGGACCATTATTGTTTTCTAAACTAATTTCATTTATCTATTATTCTGTGTAGTTTCATATTAAGCCATCTCCTCTTATTTTCTTTTCTCTTCTCCTAATAAGTTGCTGATACAAAAAGTCTGTCATGTTTCAGCTGATTTAACATTGTATCCTAAGCAGATGTGACTTGATAAAGCAACAACTAACAGTGTTGGGGAAAGTTACTTTTAAAAGTAATGCATTACAATATTGCGTTACTCCATAAAAAGTAACTAATTACGTTACTTAGTTACTTTTTATGGAAAGTAATGCGTTACGTTACTTTTGCATTACTTTTTAAATCTGGACAGGGCTTGCTTGTTTGTTTTTAAAATAAAAAAAGTTATATTTTTGGCAAATATAAAAGCCTTTTCACACCAAAAGTGAAATGAATAAGCCTCAGGCTGAAGGGAAAGTAAATTTACGTCCGTACAGTAGAATGCAGAAGAAATTTCAACACACTTAAAAAAGACAATAAAAAAGACACAAATATTTGTCTAGAGTAATTTGTGCTTATTAGTACGGTTGAACTGGATCATCGAAGGTCAGAAGCAAAGACGTTGGTTAATAGAATGTGATTAAATACATAAAGGATATTTGTGTTGTTTAACATTTAATTATTGCAGGTTTGCGTCATTTGCATTATTTTTATTCATTTTGAGGAATACTGAATCTGTGTTTGTTTTTTTGTGAGTGAGATGAATTAATGCATATTCATATTTATCTTAGAACTACAGTAACATCTTCTAATTTCTCAACATGGGGACAGGAAAGCTGTTAGTCAATAAATTGAAAAAAAAAGTAACTTGCGTTACTTATTTGAAAAAGTAACTCAGATATTCTCTTGAAAATTAAAAAGTAATGCGTTACTTTACTAGTTACTTGAAAAAGTAATCTGATTACATAACTCGCTTTACTTGTAATGAGTTACCCCCAACACTGACAACTAATAAGGTATTATCTGAGTTTTAGTCCTAACTATATATGAGTGTGGGTGGGGCTGCACCACAGAAATAAAAATCACTTGTCATTAGATTTTCTCCATCGCTTGGTTTATATTTGTGTGTCACTGTGCCGGGTAGCCCCACCCACACTCAAATCTCATTGGTCTGAAGTACCGCTCCTAATGTATATTAACCATCATTCATATAAGAAAAGGGCTTGCCACACATAGCTTCTTTGCGCTAAGAAATATTGAATTGTGTGCATGCATTTATATTTAATTCAATATATTATATTGAACATCAAAGATGTATTGCTAAAGTGTAGAATCAGTGTTTGTTTTGGGATTGTGTAGCATCACTCATTGGTGGACTGTGAGATATTACTTTGTATACAGAGATGCTGTTGACTTTCTCATTTTTAAAGAGGAAAAACTTAACATAGACACACAACATAATAGCAAAACTAGAATGGCACTCTAAGTACAAAGACCTTACCCATATGCTCAAATAGCAGTGATCATGCGATACACATACTCTACGTAACTGAAGAGCTATTTTTAAATTCTGTGGTCGTAACCTGCAGGTACAACGGCTTGATTAGACATCACTCCTCTTGTTCTTTGTGTTTCCTCCCGCTGTGATTCTGTAGATTAGCTCTCAATCACAGCATGCGTGGCCACGACTCTAATAACAGTAATCCAGTCAAAGGATTTGGGGCTGAATAAACTCGAGCAAGAGCAGACCTTGTCTTAAAATCAGCTCCGTCTGCATTTGAAGGGGCATACGGAGATTCTGCAGGCAGCTCAATATGTATAACACAGCATGTAATTTGACGGTACTTCATATGTACCTCCGCAGACACAATCAACAGTAAATGAAGGAGATTCTCGACTCACTCAAGAGGTATTCATTACCTCCAAAAGCCTTAAGAAGCCTCTGAACAACTGCAGAATAATAGGGAGAGGAAGAACCAAAGGCTTGTGGCTATTCCTTCCATGATAAGAGACCCTGCATGGGGAGAGATCAAAAAATGCTCCACTTCAAGCTCCTTATGTTTTTTGCATTTATTTTCATATTACTCTTGACCTTGGTTTGAAAATGAAGCGGAATAATGAATATCCTGACCAGTGTGTTTCCAGGTGTACATATCAAAATGAATGTCTACTGACAAAGCCAGTGCCATCTGCAAAATCTTGATATTTGGCCAGGGTAACTAGGCTGACTTGAAAGTACACGGTAGATCAACATAACATTTGGGGGAATGGTGTGCATGTCTAGGTTTGGCTGTGAGCAGGGATGGCAAAAATACAGCTGCTTACCAAGTTGACGTTGCCTCTGCACGTAAACAGTAAAACCCATTTCTTGGTCAAAGTGCTCATCTGGTATTAATGTACAAAAAACAGTGAGTTTGAAAAAATAATGGACAAAAATATCTATGTCTGACTGGTTCAAACTACATTATACTGATAATCAAACAAAAGTAAAATCACTCAAAACCATTTAAAGTGGCATCTCACATGGCATTATTTTAATATAATTTGTTGAAATCCATTTTGTAAATATGCAATGGTTTAAGTCCAGGCTGAAGCCAAATGGTGACAAAGGGCATCAAATCTTCCCTAAGGTCTTGTCAGTACAGCCACAATCTATTGTCAGGCACTGTTGGTGTAACGTTATACTCTCTCAGAACAGCTCTACAGAGGCTTCTTGCATGATAGCATCAAGAAAGGCCAGACAACATGGCTATCTTTTGCTTTTAGTCATCCATCAAACTAAATGACAGGAAGCAGTTTAGCACCAGCTGAGCAATTCTTTAATGTGATGGTTACTATAATATATTGATATATTTTCTTGAAGAAAAGCTTATACTAAATCCACTAATTTAAAACATTGTTATTTTAGTAATATTTCCATATTCAATTATAGGATTCATATTTAGAATTAGCTTTTATTTTTATATTTTCAGCTTTCATTTTAAGTATATTCATTTTTAATATATTTTTTATTTAGCTTTTTATTTATTGTTATTTCAGTAAAAAAAAAAAACAGCTTTGGATCTGGACACCGGTTTTTAAGAAGCATCTTGAATTTTGAGGGCTATGAAAGATCAGCTTGTTTCATTCCATTTACTGGACCACAATATTCAGTGTCCATATGTCCACTCCGTGCTGTCGTTGGCACGGCTCCAGCTGCGGTCACATGGTGGGAAGTTCCACTTGTGGGGGGAACACAAATAAAAAGTGAGGAAAATGCCATAAATGTGTCATGAAGTGGTTTAATGCACTCCTAATACACTTCTCCCTGCAGCTCTTGGGGGAGATTTAATAACAACATAGAGGGAGGGCAACTGAGCAGCTCTGCTAATTCCTGGGATGAACCCCATCTGCATATTGCTCCTCTACAGCTGCACAAAATCCTGAGATTTTAGACTTCATTTTTTTAATTCCTTCTCAAACTGCTCCTATCTGTTGCAATCACATTCTTCCAAGCATCTAATAACTAAATGGCTTTTAATGTATGAAATGGGGATCAATTTAAATATATCTAAGACTCCCCCGAAGGCCATCAAGTTATGATGTTGTAATCCACAGTGTGCGAGTTTTCACAAAAATGAAAAAGCAGCTCTATAACATACATTTGGACAAATTCATAATGATTTTATTTTCTCAGGGATTATAAAGTCAAATTATTGCACAGCCACTGCAAGCTCAACGAGAAAGGATGGCGTGATGAAATGTGGAGATTTCAAATATTGCAGATGTTTCAGCCAAATGAAAAACTAGGATTACTAGTTAAATTAGCTTTCATAAGCAATTTCTCAATTGATAAAATAGTACTAGACAAAATAAAAAAGCATTCATTTTCCAAATATGTTTTGACAGATGTCATGTTAAAACATTACTGTGGTTGTCCAGCGAAGGCAAGTTGAAAAAAAGGTCAGAGATGCAATAGGCCCTGCAAGGACTGATAGGCCCATTGAGTTGAGCAAGAATGTAGATAGATTCTGTTCACATGGTACAAAATTCTGATTTACTTTTGAGCACTGTCATTTAGCAAGTATTAATATTGGATCTCTGTTTTGGATCGCTTTCCATAGTAACTGCATAGACATACAGAAATACGTGGAGTGATCGAAAATGAGTCAGTCCTAGCTAGGAACAATACTGCACAATGTATATGGATCTGCTTTTTTTTTGTTACTCAAACTGCAATAAATAAATACATAAACCATATTTGCTAAATAATATGCCAAAATACCAGATTTATTTGCTGCCTCTCTGAAGAAAGCCTCGGGGATATTCCAAGCATATTGTTTTTACACAAGCCGAGCTTCAGCACCTTTAGCAATTCCCTAGACCATGACTATACAGCAGTGTTAAAAGGTCAATAAATATACAATATTGAGTGTTACTGTAAGAGGATCAGTTGGATGAGTGAGCATCGACTTTTTTTTTTTATTGTTAGAGATTCATATCAGTATCTGTATTGTTCCAAAAGGTGTACATTCAACTATTACTCTCAATCAAAACATATCATGAAATCAATTGTCCACACAGAAAGCCATAGTTCTTTGATGTCTGTTATTCTACTAAGATAAAAGTATCTCTTTCTCTCGTCTCTCTCTCTCTCTCCTCATCCACACAGGGACAAATAAAGAGCACAAGCCAACTGCTACCCCGCATCCCACATTTTTCATGCTGGCTGTCACTCAAACCCTGACCGAGGAAGTCCATTTGATGGTAATATTTTGCTCAGCATGACATCTCATTTATTCTTCCTAATCATCATTTCTTTTTACACACCCTTTCCTCTGCTAACGGGAGCCCAGTCTTCCCCTCCCCTGTCATTTCTGATCTGGGTGGTACACTCCCATTCGGGTCAGCGCCTCTGAGCAATACTATTCATGGGGGAACCGGAGGAGGGATTTACATCTCCAGACCGAGTTTTCCCCTCCATTTGTTAGAATGCCAGGTCACCGCACTCCTCGTGCAATGGAGGCAAGATAATGGCTCTTGGACTAGTTTCTATTTATTACACACTCAGTGAGTCTGACCTTGCTCATAGGCTGGAGATGAAGTGGTGAGGTGTTTTCTGATTTCCAGACTTTAGTCCCATGTAGTATGCCAGACCTGAACCTCCTCCTCCTTCACCTACAAGACCAATATGTAGGGTTACTTTAGACTTCTTTGTTTGGCTGAGGTCTGTAATAGTATCCAGAATGTGAATTTGTGCTAATTCTTGTGTGGGATAATGACTCTTATTAGCTAGGTTTCACAATACACCATGGCAGTCCGGCAGCCTGTGCACTATGTACCAAAACCACTGTGAAAAGAACCCACAACAGTAGCTCTCAGATAACTGTGATGCATTAGGCACTTGGGCTCTTAACCTTCCTCAATAACAGAAATATTAGCCAGGTATGCTAATGCTTTTTGAGGTTTCCATGGCGGCAGTGGTCCCGGCTCAGCACAACAAAGAGATAATAACATAACCATATCATCCGTATGCTATTAACAAAACGGGATCTAAATATCCCTACCTTCCTGCTTTAGATGGATAATGTTAGTCATACTTTGCTTTTTTATGGAATATGAGTGGGTAAGTATTTAGAATTCCCTGGGGCCATTTTGGAAAAGTGCTGGCGAAGCTTCTCAGAGTGGGCCACTTATAGGCTTTCAGATGAGTCTGATGAACGTGTGCCGTATTATGGTGTTATGATGTATTATTATGACGTTTTACCCCCCTTTTCAGCATTTTTGAAGTTTGAAGGTGAGCTATTATGCACCTGCACTTTAACAACCTTTGACCAGTTTAAAAATAGCAATACAGCCATTAAGAGGGTCAAACAGAGTATATTCCACTTGAGAATATATTACATATATGCCTGTGCAGTATGAAACAGGATACCAAAAAATATATAATTAAACACTAAAAGAGCAAGAATGCAGTTTCTTCAAAAAGTCAGTCAAAAGGTGGGATTGTGAATGTTTGTTTTTATCCATTAAATGTCCAGTAAGCAAGAAGTTGAAACTGAGTAATTAGTAAGTTGCTTTGTCTGTTTTTGCTCCACCAATGAAAAGAATTCTAAAAGGCACGGCAGAATTAATCATAGCACATCTCTTAGCAACATGCACAATGGTTGCATTCCTGAATCAATTAGAATCGGTTGGATGAATGATTCAATGACTCACTCATACAAACAGTCACTTGCTTCATCTCTGAATGAATCATCGTTTTTTTTAAGAATTGGTTGTTTTTATTGATCCATTATAGGATTATGTCAATGGAGATAGTAGAAATATCATTAGGAAATGTTTTCATGTGCTTTTCTTATATGTTGTGACTGTTAAACTTTGTGACTATCTAGTCACCAATATGAATATTTATAAATGTTATTGTTTATTTTAGTTTTTATTATTAATTATTTTTATTTATTTTGGGCTTGTTTATATTTATCATCTTTGGAGTTGTTTTTGTAGATAATTTGAAGCAAAACTCATATCATACTATATTTTAAAGACGTGATGTTAAATGTTTGAATTTATGTTTCCTTCAGGAAAGCACATTGTACATTGATCATGGTAATACTGTAAACATGTAAAAAAAATAAATAAAAAATAAACATTTTAAAAAGATTTTATAAAGATTTGGTTGTGTTGTTGGATTGTGTATCAGTGCTCTGCTCTTAGTACACCACTTTCAGCCAAAACAAAATTGATGACTGGAAATAACTCTTGTATAATTTAGCTTGTGCTGTAAACTTTTTTCTGGAAACCATGACTTATTAAAATGATTTTGATACTTTGTTTAAATATTATTCTGTTTTAGAATCTGTAGCATGTCTTAACTTCATTAGCAAGACTCTGTAGTGTGCGTATCCTCTGGAAATATAATAAACTATACAGTGTGTGGCATCAAAGAATCTTCAGCCCTTTTTGAATAACTCATGTGCACCTGTTCCCAAATAGCGACATCAAAAGCAGAGAAAGCAGCAAAGAAATGCTGGACTGTATACAGCTACAACCATCTCACAGCCACAGGACAATCCTCCACTGCGCTCTCCTCTCTCCTTTCGGGTCTTGCTGATTTTCTGTTATCTTACCTTTAATAGCTTTGATCAAATTGTAGCAGAGACGGAGAGACTGCTAGGATGGGAATGACCCCAGCCTTGGCACAGCACTTGTGCAAAAACACTATTATTACTGATCCAAGCTGTTGCCGTGCATCGGGTGCAATTATATTCACTTAAGGGTCCCCATAGTGATGTGGCTGGGTGATTTTGAAGTTGGTGCTTTTAGGCTGTTCCAGTAGGTAGGTGTGTGTGTGTGTGTGTGTGTGTGTGTGTGTGTGTGCGCGCGCATGTGCGTGTTACTCCTGTCAAAAAAATGAAAAAATGTTGAATTGACCTTTTTTTTTTACCTTAAAGTAGTTCTTATTTCATTCATTTCAAATAAATGCCATACTTTAAAAAAAAAATGTAACCAAGATTCTTGAAAGTCAGCATATTAGAATGATTAATTTGCCATCACAGGAATAAATTACATTTTAAAATAACTGTTTATATATATATTTTTTAAATTGTAATAACTTTTCACATTATTACTGTATGAATTTTTTTATCAAATAAATGCAGCGGCATAAATATGTATGTGTTTGTGTGGGACAAAGATTTTATTTTTTAAACACACAAGAAAAAAAAATATGACAGCCGTAAAGCATAAGACCCATATTTTCAAGGTCTACAGAACGAACCACAAATAAGCCTTCTAAAGCAGCACAAATACAACATAGGTAAAATATAAAGCACGTCCTTGCCTCTTATACGGTCCTTCAGTTACGCAGTGTGGCCTCACTCATTAGCAGTGGTGGTGGTTCTATTGTGCAATGACTGTTACGATGGATTCTTATATTTTTTTCTCTTTTTTTCCTTAATGATTCAAAAAGCGGAGTGGGTCTGCATAGCAGACAAGCCCCCTCTGTGAGAGAGCACTTGATTAATGATCTGGAAAACACTTTGCCATTTCAGCTGATTAAATAAAATTGACTGGATTTTTGAATTTTATGATAAAGTGACCCTTGCATGCTTGAAATGACCCAGCAGAGAAAGCACAGCTTTCTCTCTCTTTCAATACAGAATCTATATTTTGTCCCTTACAGATCCACGTGTGAGATGTCTCCTCAAGCAGAAAAACACACTCTGTCACCAGTTGATGACAGTACCTGCCAACCATGTGCACCTCTGTACGGAAATGCAAAGCCTCTGAACAGGAGCGCAAAAGTTTCCTTTCAATTTCCCATCACGTTATTGAGCAATGGGGCATTCTCTCTCTCCATTCATGTGGAGATGGGGTTTTCAAGCTAAATTAGTAATGATGTTGGCATGTTCATCAGACTGGCTTGGTTTATTTCAGTTCGCCTCTGTTCTGTTAGCGCTTCTTGAGTAGATTTCATTAGTTTGCTTTCTGTTTTTGTCATTTTTACAAATTAATTTTCTTGAATTAAAGTACACAATTTGGATGCATACATTTGGATGCTACACCTTAAGCATACAACCGCATGTGACGTCAGAATCTCTACAGCATCACAATAAAAACCTGCATCACGTAACTTAATGTGCCTTGCAAAAACAACCCCACACAAGCCACATCTGTCACTTCCCACAGCCTGCTTTTACATTACGGCTATCTTCTGCATCAAAAAGCTGGTGGTGAGATGAAAATTATATAAACCAGAGAACTTTGCGCCATCTCTTTAGACATAGCCACCCCCCCACTCAGCCACACAAATAATTACTGTCCGTTCCCGGCAGCATCGATCATCCACAGTGCAGATCGTTGCGCTTTCAAAGGAGGTCTCTCTTCATCAACATCAAACCCATTTGAGTGGAAAAACTGCAGTGTCCAAATGATGTTTACACTTGGGCTCTGATGTCTCTACTTAGTGATATACCCAGTGTAGCAGGCATACGTCCCTCACCAAGGCTGGAGGCAGCTTCATGGCCCATTGAGTACAGGGCTTCAATAGAATTATGTTCCATTTACAGAATGGCTAAACAGCCCCAGCTGGAACGTGCTGGATTTTCGGAGATGCTGTTGATGAATTACTACAGGAAAGGAAGCTGTTTAATGTTCTGGTCAACCTGCATTTAAAATGTAAATCTTAAATTAATTGGGATGTGAAGTTCGGCGTCATTGATTGTTTAAAGTCATTAGACTTGCATGTAGCTTGAATAATGTCTTACATATGATGCATATGTATTATAAAAACAAAACCATTTATAAAACAGTGTGGCGAAAACAAATTTTTTGTGGAAAAGGACATTTTTTTACTGTCAGAGCAATTTAAGTGTGGACTACCATCTTTTTTACATTAGCTTTTAAAGGGGTCATATGACGTTGCTAAAAAAGAACATTATTTGGCATAATGAAATGTGTTTATGCGGTTTAAAGCAGCACTATGTAACTTTTGGCGCTCAAGCAGTTAATAAACAGAACTGCACACATCCCGCGGAAGAACATTCCAACCGGAGCTACTTCTAAGTTTATGTTTATGGCGATTCACGCAGGTATGTGTTACTCCGCAACAGTGACGACCCGACCAGGCTACAATAGTCCAAATATAAGTACTTATTATAAGTGTACTGTAGTGATTCGGAATAAGACAAAAACACGGTTTGGAAGATGAATTCATGATGTACTCGCTCATTATATACATTTAGCAAATTTTGAACACAGAAAAAGTTACATAGTGCTGTTTTAAGGTTCAAAAAACACATTATTTTCCACATACTGTACATTATTGTTTCTCCTCTATGCCCCACCTTTCTGAAACGCATCGATTTTTACAAAGCTCATCGTTCTGAAAAGCGAGGTGTGCTCTGATTGGTCAGCTATCCAGTGCGTTGTGATTGGCCAAATTCCTCAAGTGTGTGACGGAAATGTTACGCCCCTTACCATACTGTGATGCCGTGTCATTCGACGAGACAAAACCAATAAAACCCATAACAAACGAGGCATTTGTAGCATCCAGTGGGGACATAATTACGGATTATAAGGATTTACACTGTCTTTTTACGCGTTGCATCGCGCAGCGTAAAAATAAAACCATGTCTACATTTGTGATGGGAGAAACAACAAACGCTACTCTACACTGCCCAAAACTTGCGTTTGAATCATCAGTGGCAAATCCTTTAAATATGAAAACGTACTTACAGGCTGTGAGTCAGCATTATTTGTCAGAACACCGGCATTGTAGGCTACTCTCACAGGAAACAGTCCTCGTCCTCCATAAAATGCGTTGCACACATCTGAATATTTGGGTTAAACTGTTCTGGAACAGTGTTGTAAATAAAACTTAACCACTGATTTCTAGTTGTGTCCTCTTTCGGAAGACCAAACAAAGTAGTTTCGCTTTCACAACGAAACACACAGCGTCTCCATGACATGACGGCGGTGGCGGCAACAACAATACTACAGCGAGAATCAAAGTTACGCTTTCTTTCTTGAGAAGTGAACATTTGGGCGGTGTTATGCAAATCTTCCCACACAGTGATGTAGACATGTGGGGGCGTGATTAAACGAGGCATTTTAGGAGGGCGTGGACGAGTCTTAATTTTTATGAAGAATATCTCTTTTGGTTTGAGACTTTAGTCGTTGCAACTTTAGGGATCTTATCTATTCACAAACAGCTTGTAACACTCCAAAGAGAAAGGAAAACATGAAATCGCATCATATGACCCCTTTAATTTTGTCTGAACTTAAACCTGTGGTGCAAAACACTGACAAACAGCGAAATGTTCGATAATATTGAAATAGAACAGAATATATAGAGATTTTAAAGCAGCTTTTTGTTTGTTTAATCTGCCACAATGTCTCTGAATTATCTTAATTTTTGTGGACTTTTCTTAGCAAATACTGATATGCAATTAAGTGTGATTCATTTGATAAATTAATTGGCATATTATGCATTTAATTTGATAAAATCATCTAATCAATTGGCAACCCTGCTAACCATAGATTTTAATTACAGCTTTCAGTTTAAGTGACTGTTACAAAGAATTTAATTAACGTGCAGAATCGGTTACATTACCTATCTGAACTCAAATCAATTAGAACTTAAACTGATTCCTTAGATTTAGAAGAACAGGTGTCAATGTGTTCCTAAAGCATTGATCTCTGGTGAATTCATTCTTGTACGAGACCACCTGGACTGGTGCTGTATTTAAATATGTAATGATGGAGCTGATGCTATGAGACGAGGGAATGCTGAGCTTCTAACAGAAAGCTGCTTTGCGACACGGCTGCTTAATGGCATCCTGACAAACAGCTGCCAATCTGCTGGCAAATATTTATTCAGTATGCAAACCTGACATCACCTGGGCTTATCACTACATAAACAGCTTGTGTAAACAGCCAGAGGATGGCTTGATTGTGAAGGTTTAGTTGTACGAAGAAATGCAGTGAAGCACATTTCCATTCTGTTCATTATCGAGAAACTATCGGCAAAACCATGTAATAGCCATTTAAGTGAAACCCCACCCTTTTTGCTCTTGTTGAATCTAACTCGAATAGGTTACGGGGAGGTCACACACCATTGCACTTCATACAAATGAATAAAAATCTCATTTACACTAATGTAGGTATATCAACATAATTCTATGAACTTAACACAGATTTATGAACTTGCATTGAAAATATTATTAATATATTGTTCATATACATTATCATTCAAATGTTTGGGGTCTGTATATTTTAAATAGTTCTCTTATGCTTACCAAGGCTACCTTTATTTGATCAAAACTACAGTAAAAACAATAATATAGTGAAATATAATAGTGCAATAATTGTTTACTATTTGAATATATTTTCAAATGTAATTTATTCCTGTGATGGCAAAATTTTCAGCAGCCATTACTTCAGTCTTCAGTGTCACATGATCCTTCAGAAATCATTCAAATATACTGATTTGGTGCTTAAAATACATTTATTATGGTTTTATTACTATTGTTGAAAATATTAATAATAATTAACATGGAAACCATGATATAGGACTCTTTGATGAATAGAAAGTAAAGCGGAGCATTAACAAAAAAACATTTGTAACATTGTCTTTATTATCTCTTTTGATCGATTTAATGTGTCCTTGCTGAATAAAAGTATTCATTTCTTTCAAAAAAATTAAAATAAAATAAAAAATCTTACCAACCCCAAACTTTTGAGCGGTAGTGTATTTCGTCATTCATGTTCATTTATTCATTGCAAAAGTAACAGGAATAGTCCGCATGATGATTTGTTGAAATACCTTATAGGATACTAATACATGAAGGTTATAAATTGTGAAAAGATGCATCATCTTCACCTTTTGTGTCTTCAGTCTCATTCTTGAGTGTGTATCTCTCTCAATAACCAGCACAGATGCTGCATTTCAGTCAAATGGCCTACAAAGCAAACTCCAACACTCTAATCCTATGTGTAGCCAGCATTAAAAAATTGGATTGGGGAGGGATAAGATTAGATTAGGCCTGCTGAATTTAAAATCTAGAAAAAGTAAAAGCTCCATTTATGCTGGAACATAATCTCCTTTCACTATACGTGGGAGCATCATGTCACCCAACAGATGCCAGTCACATATATACAGATATTTGTATTTTGCTGGTTCCACCTCTCTGTAGTTAAATTGTATTCGGATTATTGCAATTCCTTTCTATTCTTCAAAATGTTTGTTTTCATTGTATGTTTCTTTCCTTCCCCTTGCTTCATCTTCAGATGGATTCATCTCAACAGAAGCTTTGTTTAAACCTTAATAGTGCCATCTATATGTTTCAGGTCTGCCAGCTTTAACACTGATTCCCTGTTTCTTCACAACTAGAAATCGGATTCATGTCCATGACTGTTACATCACCTGTATAACCAAATAATTCAGAGTGCTTTTAGGAAATTACCTCTCCCTGGGATCTAATCCGTAGTATGAAGCGCCTCCCCTAATACAATGCAATCCAGGAAGCAATCATATCAAGAGACTGGAATTTATTCATTTATTTATTTATTTTACTCTACAAGCATTTTACCAATCAAAACATACTTTTTCCCAAAAGAAAATACATTTATTTTTGCTTTATGCAACAATCACGATGACCATCAGTTTAAAGGCAACTTGTTTTCTCTCCAAGGACTGACATAAAGCATTTTAAGAAAGCTCTTCTCCGAAATTCATTATAAATTCCCTCCAGCTGTAAAACCCTGTTAAAGTGCCCTGCTGGTAATACTGTCCTGGCAGATCGCCCTGTATTGCCTGCCACCAAGTCTTTAAAAGCATATTCAACCATGTCAGACTCACAAGATCTCTTGGGTTACATCTTAATCCCTCGCATCCAATCTAGACAACATCTGCAACCCTGGAATTAGACTGATATGCTCATGACACTCAGCGACTGCTCGCACATCTTGCATGCCACCACCATAGTGACAGACATTTGAAGCATGATGCTTTTATTATATTTCAGGCCAATGTTTACATTTCTATAAAGCATTGTTCATCAGCACAAAATGAAAAAAAAGGACCATCCAATTATGTAATTTAGATCTAATTAATGGAATATTCTGGGTAAAATACAAGTTAAGCTCAATAAACAGCATTTGCTGCATAATTTTGATTAACACACAAAAATGGAGATTACAGTGAGGCACTCACAATGGAAGTGAAGGAGGCTAACATGCGACTATATACATTTGTAACAGTGAGAATTAAATGTTTACAGATTGGCCCCATTCACTTCCACTGAAAATGCCTCACTGTAACACAGACTTTTGCTGGAACAAGTTCATTTTTCATTTAAATTTCTGTGGTAATCAACTTAGCACCACAAGTACTATTTATTAAACTTGTACTGAACCCAGAATATTCCCTAAATAACAGACATTCACCACATGTTCAATGCCCAACAGAAATAAATACTATCTGTGCTGTTCCCTTTGCTGTGTTTTTCATTTTTGAGCCATGCTTAATTGTTGATCCTCTCATGACTACATGTACTTAAAAATGACAAAGAGAGGGATTTTGATCCATTTCAAAGGCTTTTCCTCTCCTTCTGTTGTAACTCCAGCCCTGTGTAAGAGCCCCGTCCCCTGCCAGGGATCACTAATCTATATCTGCAGTATTTAGCTAACTTGCTATGGCACATGTTTTTGCTCTCTGACATGAGGGCTCAGCCGCCTAGGAGGGCCAGCGGGGCCAGCTGTCTGCAAGGAACTGGACCCCATAGGACCCACCTTCAACCATATGGCACTTATCCACATCTCAGCACTGGGGTCATGGGCACAGTGAGGGATCTGTTTTCAGGCAGCAGCCCAGTCAAAAGCCCTGCAGGCTAACACCACTAATCTGTGCTGGAAGCCTCAGTGTTCCTCTGGATTAAGAGCACACGAGGGGAGGGGAGCAGGAGCCTGTGGGTCAGAAGAGCCTCTGGCACAATCTGACCTTTATCTGTTTGATGTCAGGAAAATCTATAGAGTTTGTAGTTTGCAGACTATCAACATGACCATTCGAAGGAATGAGTGGAAACTATATTTGGGTGGGTTTCTTCAACTCTGGCCATTTAACCTAGGGATTAATATTTAGAAAAACTAACAGATTTCAACTTCCTTCTTTTTGTTATTCAGTATGAAGGCCACATAAACTTGGAAACTTTTTATCATTTCATCTTTATTTAGCATTTAAATGCTTTTTAGAGATTATTTTTGGCTAAAAGTGCCAGTAGATTTTAAAAAAACATGTAGAAGCCTTCAACACCTTTACATTGTAAAACAATATAAAGATATTTATTGAACCTGTAAAACTGTGCACAAAGATAATTAAAATATTAATATATCTAATTCAACCTAACTAATTATGTTACACCATAAAAAGTCATTTTTAAGATTTAGGTAAGGTAGAAATAGCTACTGAAAATAGAAACAGGTGGTAAATGCCTTCATACTTTCATTTCACTTTGGTTTGTAAGCCAAAGAAAGATTTTAGCAGATGAATAGTAGATCCATCTCTTAGTTTGAATGTGTAAAAGTCTCTCTGAGAGCATTCTGTCCTATGAACTTTCTCTTTCTCTGTCTTGTCCTAGGACTTTAACCTAACAGGTTATTTTAATTTTATTCACCCAGACCCCTCTGGCTTTCAGTCTGTCTACTGCACAGGTACATTAGTGTTGGGTAGGGTGTGTCTGATGAAAGATTCCCTGAGCGTGGTGAGAAATTCTTGGCTACTGTAATTGAGATCAGTTGTCTGCTGGTATCAAAGGTTTATTTTTCTTTCCGTGATGGGGGTGGATCTGAACCCTCCATTCATATTGCTCGTAAATGTTTCCCATAAGCATTCTTGATCACAATTCCATCCTAGTCCCAACCAACTAAACCTTCAGAACTAATAAGAGGCATCAGCTGAATGTTAGACAGATTGATCAATGTATCCCGTAACCAAAACAACAGTCATTAGTGATCATGAAATTTTCGTTCTAAACTTTACTTTAGATGCCGCTTCTGTGCCACATTTGCAGCATCAAGGTGGTATAGTCAGTCAGGACAGTCAGTAATATGAATGATGCACTATACTCTGCACCTAGCACAAAATTATGGGTATGAAAAGACACAAATCCCTCCCTCAGGCAACAGGTTGTAGGACGCCTGCCACATCTTTGAAGCTGATATTGCACAGAGATTACCCTGGACAAAGTACATTAATATGGTGTGATATACCAGCGCTGTTCATGGTGCCTGTATTGTGATGGGTCTTTCACCTGTGATTTATTGCCGTTTCTGTATATGGGCATAATGGACGATCCACTCTGTGTGAGTTTAGATTACAAAAACTACACTAAACAGAATGTTTTGCTGATCTCTTCAAAGGTGAACAAGGAGGAAACAGCACACCAAAGATTAGTGATGAAGAATGATATCAGGCGGGTAAGCTTCATTGTTCTTCCATATGCCAACAATTCACTCTTCTTACAAAAAACAAACAGTCAGTTAATGCCATTCCAGACAGAGAGACTGATAGAGGCTATTATATTTTCTTAAAGCTTCCTCAAAGTAAAAAAATAATCTGCCTAGAACCACAATGAACACTGCAAAAACAGAGCCACAAGGCGGCGGCAACTTGCATTATTAAAGAGAGAAAGTAGCAGCCATTTCAGTGTTCCCATGGATGAATATTAGTAACATGCCACTACTGACCAATCAAAATCAATTATTCCAGAGAGATGTGTAATAAATGCACATATTTATGTATAGATTCACCTCCTATGTGACTTAATTTGGAAAATGCTGGTGAGTGCAACACAAAAAGAATGAAATGTAGAATCTGTCTCCGATACAATTTCCAATATCTGTTACACCCAGAAAAAAACAGGTGGATTTCTGATACATTAATATTGTATTAGAGAATATGTTGGTTAAAAAAAATAAAATAATACAAAACCTCTTGTGTATGTTTGTCTTCCTGAGATGGCACGAAACACAAGGGGATACAAGTATACGCAGGCCACCTCTCCACTCCTCTTGACCTCCAGCAGAAAAGCATCTTATTCCTCACCCTGAAGAAGAGTATGGCTGAGATTCAGAGGTAATGGGTCTCTAGTGCCACCCTTTGGCTGATTTGGTTAGTGACCCGCTCAGAAGCCACAGCACAATTTGCCTAACGAACAGACGCCCTGAGAAGTCACTATTCAGTTCTCTCCATGCAACACTTAATTTCTTTAACTATACAGTTTATTAGTTTTTTTCGGTTCAGCACGCCCCAACGCATCCTTCGTGTGTTGTTGTCTCTGAGTGTCAAGAATGGCAAACTCCAATCAAAGAAAATTCAATTCCATTAAATAGCAGCCAGTGAAGCCGTTTGAGTTCTTAATGAGAAAGCTCACACAGGGGGCCACTAATGTTGTGTGTTTGCTTTCCTGTTTTCTCTTTCTCTCTTACTTTAATTGTATGAGAATGCATTTGCTTTACTTGGTGAGCTAATTATGGATTAGACCTCTTCTCCTGCATCACAGTGGGAAGAGCCTTAATTATAGACTTGAGCATTATTGGAAATGTGTCAACAAAGCCATGAACTGCAACATGTACACAAACAATTGTAGCAGTTTCCCTCCATTCTTTTTTCCAATGAGTTATTTTATACTGTAAAGAAGTGTTTTTTTGTACATTCATTGTACGTTTTATTGAATTGTGTTAGGTATAAATTATGATAACATGTTAATTTTTTAGTTCCCCAACACATTAACCCTGTGTTACACAAGATATTAGAGGAGGGTATTTCTATATCTTCCTCATTCCAAGGCATGGAATAAGAGACAAATAATTGATTGCTCATTTATGGGAAGATTTATTTATTTGTTTTATTTTATTTAATTTTTTGTTTAGCTTAGAAAATAAAAATAAGAATCACACTCCACACTGATGGTTGTTTGTTTTCTCCTGTCCTGCCTCTTTGTCATTACAGAATGTTACTGTTACATTTTCAAATACAATTTCTATGTGATGTCCAGTGTACTGGATTTCACAGTGAAATATTTTCTACTTCAGTGACTATATTACACACTTTGAATGTTAACAACAGGGCTAACTATAACAATGTGTAAGCTGCTCCAGGAAAGTATATTAAATGGATTAGAATGGTTAGAATTAATCACAAATTTACTATTGTAAATTTTACTATAGTGTAAACTATAATATAGAATAGTATATTATATAGTATAGAACTAATTAGGCCATTAAGCAGGCATTAATTATTTAATTTGATAAACCTGTTGGGTTTGTAGCCCCCTCCCACCATCTCCTAAACAATGATTGCATTTTGATACTTAACATGTAGCCATTAACAATTTTCATAAATACATTTCACATTTCAGGATTGATTATTATATAAGGACAATGCATTCATTTTAAAAGAATCATTTCATTGTTATTCTTAAGTGTTTTACCTTCGGTCTTCAGAATAAGTACTAGGTAATCTTTTTTCTTCACTTGATTGAATCTGTGAAATACATGTTTTTTGTTTTTTGCATCCCCCTATTTACTGTATGTAATGACCTGTTTGTATTTCTTTTTTTATATTTTGAGTTTCAGCATATACCTTGTAAACTCTCACAGCTGTAATACCAATTTCACAGAAGACGTCAGGCCTAGCAGTACAGTATGTTTTCTTTCATTTTTCCTTACTATGATATTTCTTAACAGTAGTTTGTACCTTGCACTGTATAGAGTATATCTATACTGTGAAGATCTACATATGTTTGCTGCCAATCCTGTAAGATGAAGGCCAGCTCCTCTCCATAATGAAATTACTTCTGGTAGTACTGTAGCTGTACTGTATGCTTCTGGTAGTACTGCATGACATATCACAGTCACACCACTGAAAAAGCAAATTAGCAATGGTTTGCCCTCTGTTAATGGCCTTTAGCCCTTCAGTGGTCTCTCATTGCTATTAAACCATATACTGTACATAATGAATCAAACGTATTACTGCACGAACCATATAACCTCTTCCCAGAATGTTTTTCTTCTTCTTCTCTAAGTGAGAGTAAGTGAGAGACTGAAGAAAGGTGCAGTCTCACTGGGAACCACGTCAGTCACCAATTGATGATTTCTTCATCAGAAATAAGATTTAACAATTTGTGCTCCTGTCATCATTACACGGCGGATCCCAGCCAAGAGTTGTATTGGTTGATTAACCACACTGCCAATGAACTAACAAATACTGACCTTTTGAAGTCCACAGGGCATGTGCCAAAAAAGAGAAAAAAGTCTTTACTACATTGATTATTTAATGGAACCTCAAAATGATGCTTATCACACAGTGTTTTGTCACTCGTCAAGATCAATAGGCCCTCAATACTTTGACCTTTCTAGAGATCAGCTAGTGATATTCTAATGTATTTAGATGCTGTTTACTTCAGTTGCTGCAATTTAAAACCAAATCTGTTTTTCAAAGAAAATGTTAGCAAATTGTCATTGATCATCAGTTCCAAGCTAACAGGACCAGCCTACTGTGCAATCTCAACAAAACTGTAGATGTTAGACTGTTTAAAGCAATAGAAATATTCTGAAACACAACCTGTTTTGTTCTTATAAAGTAGTCTGCAGGCACATGGGCTTCCTGTTAAATTCTAAGCCCATAAGTAACTGTAAAAAAACACTGGCCTTGTACATTCAACCCATCACTACACTGTAGACTGTCCCATCTGGTCAGTTTGTCAAATCAACTGAATGCACATGATAAAAGGAACAACATTGTGGATTATCCATACATTTTTATCGTTGGCTGAGTGGACTGAGGTATGAAACGTCTGGAGCAGAACTGGCTTTCTCAATAGACATCAGCCACATTGAGACAAATGGGAAATGACATGGAACATAATGCACCAACTAGATCCCACACAGGGCTGCAGTAATGGGTCAGAAATCCAGGAGCCTGGAGCAGAAGCTGTCAAAGCTAGGCAGCGCACGAACGGCTAATGTTTTTCATCCGTTTTCCCTTGCAGCTAAAAGCGCATGTCCAGCGTCATGCCTGTTCGCTATCCTGAATCTAATGCACCCCTCCCTCTCTCTCTCGCTTTCCCTTTTTCTAATCCACGCTGTTCCACCCTGCAGTGCGAATCAGCCAGCCGTGCTAGAAAACGTTTTCTTTTTAATTAATCACCCTGATAGGCCTAGTCGCTCCCTCCCTCCCTCCCTAAATTTAAATCAATTGCGCAAGCCACAGCTTCCTGTCAATATTTTCCTTAGTGCAAAATAATGCTCAGAGTTACGGCCTGGCTTGACCTAATAATGCACCCTGAGGGGGAGCTGGCACAATAGTGCCTTCACCTCCCTATGTTGATCAGACTCCATTGTCCATGCTAGTTCAGTGTTGACTACAGGCTATAGTGGAAATCAACCCATCCAGAGCTCACAGAGAAAAGTCTTTGACCAACTGTCATGCACAGATACCATCCTGCCAGACATAAGAGACATGTTTTGTAGTTCTATTTTAGGAACAAATACTAAAGTTGTATTGTCATTATATACATGAGCCAGTCATATTCTTTTGTATAAATAATGGAATGTAAAGTAAAAATTTTATTCCAACAATGGAGTAAAAATCACTTTCATTTAGTTTTGTTTATTTATTCAAGTATTAAGTGTTACTATTAAGTATTTAGAGTAGCATCTGTAAAAAAAAAATTCACATGAGTCTTTCACATGTGCACAAGAAAATATTGGCGAATGCAAGGGTCACCTTTATATGCGAAAACTCTGGTACAAACAAGAAAGATTTCATTTCGCTCATGAAATCGTTCACATCCGCATGTGTTAAAATGTGGTCACATTAACGAAATGTCAGTGAAATTTCAAGAGCAAAAGAGATCCATTGTTTATTGTCAATAGTGTAGCGACGCACAGTAACTAATTTTTGTTGGTCACTGCAGCAAATAAAGAGACCAACTTGAACACGAAAAACTCTGCATGGGGAACTTTCTCCCCTCATGCAAAGAACAGAACTCCCGATTGCACAAATTCCATTTTTTTATGAACCACGAAATTTTGCCGAACAAAGGTAAGTGTGACTGCACCTTTACCGTTTCATGTATTTGTAATTTTCTCATTTTTTTTCTGCAGTGTCAATTTAGGAGGTCTGTATGTCTCACATTTTATATATTTGCCAATCAGGAATTTACAGGTTTTGATTGACACTTCTCACAGACAAAGTGTTGCTGATCTAAAATCGAGTACACCCCTGTTCGTGAATGTATTTATTTAAATAGGTGCATCAAATGTTCTCAATCACTGTTACACAACTGCTGGGTGAACGAGATTAACACTAGGCAATATTAACCTTAGGCTACTGGTCTGGATACCAGATATCAGCTAACTGCTCAAGAGAAATGTGAAGGTGACTACAAGAAAAGTCGGAGGAAGTCAGAACAACACCTCACAAGTGATCTAAAATTCTTCTTTTGATGAGGACTAATAACTTCTTGCAGCTGCATGTACCTTTTGAACTGAAACTCTGTCAACTGAAATGCATGGTCATGGAAGCAATAATGTGTAGACCAGATTATCTCACATGGTGGATTTATCTTTTATTGACCTTGTCAGGCCAACAGCTGACAGAGACTGATTTCAGCTTGTTTTTCCTAGGAAATGGTATCCTTGTGGAACACCACGGGAATCGTTCAGCTCCCTGATCAATGCTGTGGGTACCCGTGTCAAAGAGCATCAGGGTGACATTGTGTATTATTTAGTCTGTGGGGTGTCTGGTGCTCCTTACCTCATTACCACAGATGTCTGAGTCACAATTAGGTGGAAGGCATGACTGTTCCATAATGATTCACCTCATCAATAGAATTAGTAGTAGATTTGTCTGCTCTAATAATCAATAAAAAAAAGCTATGATTCCTAAAATAGACCTGTGTCCATTCTAGGCAGAGACCTTTTGTTTGATGCCTTAAATGTTGATAAATGCTGCCATCTATGGGAATCTATCACTGCATTGGTCTTAGACATGTTGAAGTGAGACATCTTTTTTCCCCCCCTAGGCATTATATATATGTGTATATATAAGTGTATATGTCAAATATGTGGTCGTTTTTGTATATTTTCTGCACTGATGTTTTGAAAAAAATGTGATGGGAGGGGGGGGGGGATTCAGATTTTCTATATCCAAAACTTATCAGATATTTACTAGGAGAAAAATTTAAGAGAATAAGCAGCTTAAATTATATGGGTCCACATTAGAAAAGGTATCTAAATTTCCCTTTCAGTCGGTCACTCCGAGTCACATCGGTGACCGACGAATTGGGATATCGCTTCGATAGACCAATCTACTTTGAGTGTAAACTAAACGAGCCAATGCACATTGGCATGAAATTATTGCATCCAGCTGCCGCTGATCACAGCGCGAGTATAATAAGGCAGCAGGTGCAATGCATACCAGCTTTTCGCTTCGGAGCCGAGCGACAACATCGTTCTGCTCTACATATATTTCGAGAACTACGAGTTCAGCACGCTCTTGGAAGCTTTCTTTGTTGGCGAGACGGCGCTTCAGCGGTAGTCGTTCCAGTGTCGAGTGGGTTGCTCACTTCAGGCTGCACTACCCCCTGTCGTGTTGCAAGCGGCCATCTTCCCTGTGCGCCTCAGCACTAAAAGAGCATTTCCTAAAAGTGCAAATTTCTCTAAAAGAGCTCCACGGGTGCGTCTTTATAAAGATGACGGATCATCCTTATAAGGATGCCATTTCAGCCGTGCGTTTCTGGGTGCGGTCGTTTCCTGGCACCGGGTGATGGTCAAGATCACTGCCTCACGTGTCTGGGCATCAAGCACGCTGAGGTGGCCTTTGTGGATGAGTCATGTTCTCATTGCGGGAAGATGACCATCTCGGAGCTGCGAACCAGGCTCCGCTACTCGCAAGGGGGCAGAGTCCCGTTGCCGCTGCCGCGATCTGGGGCTCGTTCTGGTGGACAGACGAGAACCACTTCCAGCAGTAGCGCGGGCGGTTTGAGGGTTACAGTGATGGCAAACCCCGCAGGGAACCAACCCTCTGGGTACCATCACTCCTCTTGCTCCTCCGATCCAGTGGAGCGACCCACGGAACGCGGTGGGCCCTCTTTAAAGAGCGTACCAGCGGTATCCAGTGGACTTCCCCCCAGCCAGATATCAATCTCAGCATTTGAGGGAGAGCTGTCCGATGAAGATTTGGCCGCGCTACCGCCCTCTGGGATGGTGGCAAGGCCTGAATCGGATCCGGAGATGACAGCTATGCTTTCCCATCACTCCTCTTGCTCCTCCGATCCAGTGGAGCGACCCACGGAACGCGGTGGGCCCTCTTTAAAGAGCGTACCAGCGGTATCCAGTGGACTTCCCCCCAGCCAGATATCAATCTCAGCATTTGAGGGAGAGCTGTCCGATGAAGATTTGGCCGCGCTACCGCCCTCTGGGACGGTGGCAAGGCCTGAATCGGATCCGGAGATGACAGCTATGCTTTCCCGGGCCGCCGAAAGGGTCGGGCTTGATCGGGAATCCTCCACCGTGTCCTGAGCCCTCAAGGCTGGATGATTGGTTTCTCGGGGTGGCTCGCGCTGGTTCTTAGCGCCCCGCCCCGGTGCCTTTCTTCCCAGAAGTTCATGATGAGTTCACCAAGTCGTGGACGGCACCTTTTACTGCCAGAAACTGGCCGGCGGGCTCCTCCTCCCTCACCACCCTCGACGGCGGTGCAGCGAAGGGG
>NW_015505496.1:722286-722621 GCF_001515645.1 Sinocyclocheilus grahami
GAGCCCTCAAGGCTGGATGATTGGTTTCTCGGGGTGGCTCGCGCTGGTTCTTAGCGCCCCGCCCCGGTGCCTTTCTTCCCAGAAGTTCATGATGAGTTCACCAAGTCGTGGACGGCACCTTTTACTACCAGAAACTGGCCGGCGGGCTCCTCCTCTCTCACCACCCTCGACGGCGGTGCAGCGAAGGGGTATTCAGCGATCCCCCCGGTGGAGCGGGCGGTAGCGATGCAATTGTGTCCCAAGTCCACCTCCTCCTGGCGGGGGGACCCGGTACTTCCTTCCCGGGCCTGTAGGCATTCGTCTGGTCTAACCGGCAGTGCCTATACGGCTTTCGG
>NW_015505496.1:723043-729891 GCF_001515645.1 Sinocyclocheilus grahami
CTCACCACCCTCGACGGCGGTGCAGCGAAGGGGTATTCAGCGATCCCCCCGGTGGAGCGGGCGGTAGCGATGCAATTGTGTCCCAAGTCCACCTCCTCCTGGCGGGGAGACCCGGTACTTCCTTCCCGGGCCTGTAGGCATTTGTCTGGTCTATCCGGCAGTGCCTATACGGCTTGCGGGGAAGCTGCTTCTGCCTTACACGCTATGGCATTACTGCAGGTGCACCAGGCTAAGGCACTGAAGGACCTGCACGAGGGTGGTAAGGATCCGGAAGTTCTGAAAGAGCTCCGAACCGCCACACTCACATACCTCTCCGGCCCGCTCACAAGCTGCCCGAGTTGGGTCCCTGTGTTCCACCTCGCTGCCCCACTGCGGGTACGGCTGTGGTTCCGCTGGTCCCGCTTGTACGGTTTCTGGGCGCTTGGTCAGCGCTACCCAGCCCGTCTCGCTGGCTTCTGCAGACCATCAGCCTCGGCTATGCGATTGAGTTTGCCGGCCGATGCCCCTGTTCTGCGGGCAGAGATCGCAGTCCTACTGGCGAAGGATGCGATAGAGCCGGTCCCTCCGGCCGATATGAGGTCGGGGTTTTACAGCCCTTACTTCATTGTACCCAAGAAAGGCGGTGGGTTACGGCCAATCTTGGATCTGCGAGTTTTGAAACGGGCCCTTCATCGCCTACCGTTCAAGATGTTGACGCAGAAACGCATCTTCGGGTGCATCCGTCCCCAAGATTGGTTTGCAGACTTGAAGGATGCGTACTTTCATGTGTCGATCCTTCCGCACCACAGACCATTTCTGCGGTTTGCGTTCGAAGGACGGGCATATCAGTACAAGGTCCTGCCCTTCGGGCTGTCCCTGTCTCCCCGTGTCTTGGTTACGGCCAATCTTGGATCTGCGAGTTTTGAACCGGGCCCTTCATCGCCTACCGTTCAAGATGTTGATGCAGAAACGCATCTTCGGGTGCATCCGTCCAAGATTGGTTTGCAGACTTGAAGGACGCGTACTTTCATGTGTCGATCCTTCCGCACCACAGACCATTTCTGCGGTTTGCGTTCGAAGGACGGGCATATCAGTACAAGGTCCTGCCCTTCGGGCTGTCCCTGTCTCCCCGTGTCTTTACGAAAGTCGCGGAGGCAGCTCTTGTTCCCCTCAGAGAGCAGGGTGTTCACGTTCTCAACCATCTAGACCAGTGTTTCCCAACCTTTTTTTAGTCGCGTTATAGTATTGGCCCACTCAGACCTGGTTCCCCGAGCTAGTGCTCCTCGCAACAGCCCCTCCTTGGCCGATTCCTCTGAGGAAGGATCTACTGACTCTGAGACGGGGCACTGTTTGGCACCCGCGTCCAGACCTTTGGAAACTCCATGTCTGGTCCCTGGATGGGACACGGAGGTTCTAGGTGACCTACCCCAGGAGATAGTGAACACCATCACTTTGGCAAGAGCACCGTCTACGAGACATGCTTACGCCTTGAAGTGGAACCTGTTCGTCCCGGAGGAGGCAGACCCAGCCCTGGCTTTGCTCTGTCCCGTCTGAGCATTAAGGGCTTATCAGGCACAGGGTGTGCCTTCCCATTCAGGCTGCAAGCTCACTCAACTAGAAGTGTTGCATCCTCCTGGGCGCTGACTCGTGGCGCCTCGCTGACAGATATTTGTAGGGCTGCGGGCTGGGCGACCCCCAACACGTTTGCTAGATTCTATAGCCTCCGTGTGGAGCCGGTATCCTCCTGTGTTCTCACCTCAAATGGGTAGTGGCGCCGAGAGGCCCCGGTTAGTGTCGGCTTGCTGAAACTGCTCCAGTGTCCTACAGTAGACCCTGTTGTGATCCTCCATCTCCGCGGGTACGTCCGGTGCCGGGCCTTCACGATGAATCCGCGGTAACCATGGAAGACTGTGTTCCATATTGAGACCTAAGTGGTTCTCGCATGTGTATAGCCCACGGTATAGCCATAGAGCCCGACGTTTTCCCAGTGTTATCCAAGCTCACTCAGTAAGGTTGTGCTTTGAAAAATGATGAGTGGAACTACTTGTCCCGAGCCCTGGCCAACACCAGATAGGGCGCAGGCGGCTCGCACAGGGCACTGGAAGGGGCAGCACCATGGCGCTTTGGTAGGGATCCCAATTCGTCGGTCACCGACGTGACTCGGAGTTACCAACTGAAAGGGAATGTCTCGGTTACGTATGGTAACCCTCGTTCCCTGAAGGAGGGAACGGAGACATCACGTCCCATCACCACGGTTGCTGTACCACCACTGAGCGGCCGGCTCGGCTCCTCAGTGAAAACCTGGTATGCACTGCACCTTCTGCCTTATTATAATCACGCTGTGATCAGCGGCAGCTGGATGCAATAATTGCATGCCAATGTGCATTGGCTCGTTTAGTTTACACTCGAAGTAGATTGTTCTGTCGAAGCGATATCCCAATTCGTCGGTCACCGACGTGATGTCTCCATTACGTAACAGAAACGTTAAATATTTGGAATCTGGTTTATGATAAGTTAACTTGGAAAGACCATATAGGCTATTTTATAAAGAAGTGTAGTTAAGTATTACATTTAATGAGAGGACAAAACAAGATTGGGGTGCAAACAAACAATCATTAAAGGGCATATGGGTCTCATGCGATCAGTCACAGATTACGAATGTATTGTGTATGAATCTGCATCTTTGTTAAAGAAGTTAGATATTATGCAAGCTAAAGAACAAAGAAAAAATCTGAAAAAAATTATTCCTATTGTTTCCCCCCAAAAAACAACTGAACAGCAGTGTTATAAAGGGATTTTGGTAATATGTAGGACCACATACTGTACACATAGTAGGATTGCAGAATTTGCTCTGAGCATGTATGTCAAACTGTCTGTGTGTGTGTCTGAGAGAGAGAGAGAGAGAGAGAGAGAGAGAACACATTTCAGCTTATGAATGTTTTTTGTTGTTGCACGTTTTGATGCCTTGATGAAAGGGGTCGGGGCTCCCACTTAAAGCACTGTGGCTTCCCCACTCAAAAGAAGATGCAGAGAGAGTGTTCTCCATGATGGTTTTACACAAAACCAAAACTAGGAACAGTTTGGCTCTGGACGGAACGCTATCATCCAACAAAAATAGCTGGCTTTGAGCCACAGTGCTTTAAGTGGGAGACCCTACCCCTGTCATCAAGGCATCAAAATTAGAGAGAAAAGTACTGCACCATGGTACAACAGTAATACTCAGGCTCTCAAGAGAGATACTCGTAACCTAGAACGCAAATGGAAACAAACTCATTTAGAGGTCTTTAAAATCACATGGAAAGAAAGCATATCCCACTACAAAAAGGCTCTAGCAGCCAGGGCCGAGCATTTTCACAAACTCATATAAAATAACCAAAACAATCCAAGGTAACAAATAAACAGACATCAACTGAACTGAATATTTCATCACAGTTTAGTAGTAATGACTTTATGAATTTCTTCACAGAGAAAATCGAAACTATTTGAAATACAATTATAAATGTACAACCTTTGACTGACTTTTATGATCCAGCCTCCGTTACTGCCCCTAAAGAACGATTACAGTGCTTTACAACTATAGGACAAGAAGAACTAAAACTAATCATTTAATCTAAAACAACAACATGCTTACTAGATCCCATTCCCACTAAACTATTGAAAGAGTTTTTACCTGTAGCAGAGAGCCTCTTCTCAATATTATTAATTCATCTCCATCTCTAGGTCATGTTCCAAAACGTTTAAAATGGCAGTTATTATGCCTCTCATTAAGAAACCGCAACTAGATCCAAATAAATTGGAAAATTACAGACCCATTTCAAATCTTCCACTTATGTCTAAAATATTAGAAGAAGTTGTGTCCACTCAATTGTACTCCTTCCTGCAAAAAAATAAAAAATTTCAGTCAAGATTCAGGCCTCATCATAGCACAGAAACTGCTCTCGTTAGAATTTCAAATGACTTGCTTCTAGCTTCTGACCAAGGATGTGTCTCAATACTTTTACTTGATCTTAGTGCCGTGTTCGACACTATAGACCATGACATACTCTTAGGCCGACTACAAAATTTCACTGGTATTCAGGGACAGGCATTACTGTGGTTTAGATCGTACTTAGCAGACCGTCACTATTTTGTCTACTTAAATGGTGAAAAATCCAAGTTAACATCAGTAAATTATGGGGTGCCGCAAGGACCCGTATTAGGCCCGCTATTATTTTCAATATACATACTGCCACTTGGCAACGTTATCAGAAAACATGGAATTAGTTTCCACTGCTATGCCGATGATACTCAGTTATATATTTTTTATATATATCAAGACCAAATGAAATTTCTAAACTATCCAAGTTGACAAGAATATGTTAAAGATATAAAACAATGGATGACTGGTAATTTTCTTCTATTAAATTCAGACAAGACTGAAGTATTACTTACTGGACCAAAAACCTGCACACAGAATCTCTTAGAATACAATTTGCAACTTGAAGGATGTACTGTAATGTCATCATCTGCAGTTAAAGACCTGGGTGTTATATTAGACAGCAACTTATCTTTCGAAAATCATATTTCATACGTTACAAAAACAGTCTTCTTCCACCTCAGAAACATTGCTAAGCTACGGAACATGTTTTCTGTTTCCGACGCAGAAAAGCTAGTTCATGCATTCATGACCTCTCAACTGGATTACTGTAATGCACTACTAGCTGGTCTTCTTATCTTCAATAAATAAGCAACATTAATCCAAAATGCAGCTGCTAGAGTTCTTACCAGGTCAAAAAAATATGATAATATTACCCCAATATATCATCTCTACACTGGTTACCTATTAAGTACCGTATTGATTTCTAAATATTGCTACGGACCTATAAGGCACCAAATGGTTTAGCTCCTGTATATTTAACTGATCTTCTTATGACTGTAACGAATCAGCTCATGAGGAAATATGAATAATTAACCATAACTAGTTATAATTAATTATTCATATTTTAGATCCGCTGTAGATATTTAGCTGACCTCTCAGGGTCAACTGTCTTGTCAATTCTAAGAACGTTAGTTTCCTGGTTAAGGGAAATAACTTTCTTACTGTACAATTCTACAAAAGCTTGTAGCATAAATCTGCATGATTAAGTGACTCCAGTTATGAGCAAACAATGAGCAACGTCAAGTGTGATACAAGTAAGGTTTTATTAACTACATAAACACTTAAACTAGTCTAACATACTACATAAACACATAAACTGGTCTAACATACACACACACACAGTTGGTATAGGAAAGGGTTAAAGCTTAACTCAGTACAGAAAGAGAAATAAGGACTATGAAGTTATAGAACCATTTGCATATTCAGCAGATCTACACCTGAGTGAAACGTCAGATTCTTAGTTCAAACACACCTTTGTAAAAAGGTGTCACTGATACTTAATGTCTGAAAATGTCTGATGTCTGAAAATAGATCCCTGATGCAATCTTAAGGCCCAAGATCTTGCTGAAGTTGGTTGATGAGAAAGAACCAGTTTGAGTACCTACAATTCATCATGTTCTTTCAGGTCACTCTGGACTTTTAGTAATACCTAGGATATAGAAGTCCACTAAAGAAGGGAGAGCATTTTCCCATTTGGCTCCTAGTCTGGAATAGTCTTCCTGATAATGTCCGGGGTTCAAACACACTCTCTGTTTAAATCTAGATTAAAGACGCATCTCTTCAGCCAAGCAAGCATTTACATAATGAATGTAATGTTCATAATGAACTCAATCTCGCCCTTGTTCCCAAATTGATTAGATAAAAGTCACAAACATATTTTTTGCGTAAAATGTTATGAACAGCAGCTACCCTAATTATTTATAGAAGTTGAGCATTTGTCTTTCTGTTATACCCCGGGATGCCCATCTCGAGGTAACTAGAGATTACGCCAGCTCCAGTGTGGATATAGCCTCATAGAAAGACTTCAGATGACCCAACACCTGTGAAAAGATGATGCTGACCCCTGCGAGGACCTCAGATGACGCCAACTTGAATCGACATGCACAACTGCCAAAATTTCTCTGTATTGTAATCATTATGATCACACCTGTAATAATCACTTTAATGAGCTTCTGCCTAAAAATTAATGTTAGCTAACTTCTGATTCTATTATCTCGAAACTGTTCATTTGTGAATTGAACATTACTTGAACACATTCACTTCTGCTTTGCAATGTAGACATGCATTTTCTGTAAAGCTGCTTTGAAACAATGTGTATAGTGAAAAATACTATACAAATAAATTTTAATTGAATTGAATATTCTCATATCGTATATAAATGTGATGTTCTTCAAAGCAACAAGCTTTAAAACACTTTTTTTCTTGCTGAAAATTAGATCTCTTTCTGTGAAATCTGTTTTCTCTCATGTACTTCACTAGTGTAAGCTGTAATACTCAGTGTAATACTCTAATGGCGCTTTTCCACTGCATGGTAGGGCATGGTACGGTTCACTTTTGGGGGTTTTCCACTGGGTACAGTACTTAGTACCTGGTACTTTTTTTAGTAACACCTCGGTTGGGGTTCCAAGTGAACCGTACCGTTACCAAAATGTGACGTGTAAACTCTGCTGATCACAGATTGGCCGGAGAGAATCGTCACTACCTGTGACACAAACACAAAAGAACCGCTAGGTTTAAAATCAGCACAGCCAGCGAAGGATCGAACGCAACTGTTTTGAACAAGCGCACCTTTTTTTAACAACCAAAAAGTTTTGTTGTCTGTTGCGGAGGTACAGATGTTCCTCTCGTTAATCGCAGAGGAGCGGATCCAGCGGGAGCTTGATGGGGCGACGCGGAATGAAAGTTTTTTTTTCTTTTAGGAGTCGTGGTAGTAGAGGCGGCGCAACTATAA
>NW_015505496.1:730408-733271 GCF_001515645.1 Sinocyclocheilus grahami
CATAAGGAATTAAATTTATGGAACCATTTGCATATTCAGCAGATCTACACCTGAGGGATACGTCAGATTCTTAGTTCAAACACACCTTTGTAAAAAGGTGTAACTGATACTTAATATATCAATTAATAAGACTAAGTTTGATACTTGCAAGTCTCGTCTGTCTGAAAATAGATTCCTGATGCAATCTTAAGGCCCAAGATCTTGCTGAAGTTGGTTGATGAGAAAGAACCAGTTTGCGTCAGAGTAACTTGATGAATGGAAAGGACAAGGCCGAAACCTGGCACGTAACTTGGGATGTTCTGGAGCGTTGGAACTCACATCTTATCGGAACCTAGCAGGACCACCGACTGGGAGGGTCCCTGGAGCAGGGCCTTTAAGGTCGGAGAAGATCCCCGCCTTTCACGATGGGCTTGTCCAATGAGAAAGATGGAAATTCCGAGCGGGAGGTGGCAATTGCTGGAGGGTTTACGACCCTTTGTCTCTAAGCATGGTAATTTGCAAATGGACTTGAATCGAAATTACTAAAGATTCTCAGGACCCTAATATATATTGCCTATGTACCAATATATAATATACACGCTTGTTTCGATCATAAGAAGGCGAATTCATAGATACTACACATGGTAGAGATATATGTGTAAGCTGACAGGAGTGTGTTTCGATTATAAGTCTGCATAACAGTATACAATTTCAAAGACCAAATACACGATGACAATAATATACCCAATGACCTGAAGGATCATGTGTGTTCATTCAAAGAAAGGTTTTCCTATGAATTAATTAGTAGAAAAGTCAATTTCTACTCTGCCTCTTGCCCTGGGACATGCAGGGATTTTCCCTGCTTTGCATTCTTTTGGCCAATAAACCCAGTGATATCAGCGTTGGTTGCCATGCAACCAGGGGCCTGTTCGGCTTCCTGGGGTGTTACGCATTTCGGGGGGAAGGGTTCATGGGTCCTCATATGGCTTGTTAACTGAGGGGGGTTACAGAGTATTTGTTAAATATAAAAACAAAATATATATTGTGTGTTTGATTGGTCCAGACGCTACATGACCTACAATTCATCATGTTCTTTCAGGTCACTCTGGACTTTTAGTAATACCTAGGATATAGAAGTCCACTAAAGAAGGGAGAGCATTTTCCCATTTGGCTCCTAGTCTGGAATAGTCTTCCTGATAATGTCCGGGGTTCAAACACACTCTCTGTTTAAATCTAGATTAAAGACGCATCTCTTCAGCCAAGCAAGCATTTACATAATGAATGTAATGTTCATAATGAACTCAATCTCGCCCTTGTTCCCAAATTGATTAGATAAAAGTCACAAACATATTTTTTGCGTAAAATGTTATGAACAGCAGCTACCCTAATTATTTATAGAAGTTGAGCATTTGTCTTTCTGTTATACCCCGGGATGCCCATCTCGAGGTAACTAGAGATTACGCCAGCTCCAGTGTGGATATAGCCTCATAGAAAGACTTCAGATGACCCAACACCTGTGAAAAGATGATGCTGACCCCTGCGAGGACCTCAGATGACACCAACTTGAATCGACATGCACAACTGCCAAAATTTCTCTGTATTGTAATCATTATGATCACACCTGTAATAATCACTTTAATGAGCTTCTGCCTAAAAATTAATGTTAGCTAACTTCTGATTCTATTATCTCGAAACTGTTCATTTGTGAATTGAACATTACTTGAACACATTCACTTCTGCTTTGCAATGTAGACATGCATTTTCTGTAAAGCTGCTTTGAAACAATGTGTATAGTGAAAAATACTATACAAATAAATTTTAATTGAATTGAATATTCTCATATCGTATATAAATGTGAAGTTCTTCAAAGCAACAAGCTTTAAAACACTTTTTTTCTTGCTGAAAATTAGATCTCTTTCTGTGAAATCTGTTTTCTCTCATGTACTTCACTAGTGTAAGCTGTAATACTCAGTGTAATACTCTAATGGCGCTTTTCCACTGCATGGTAGGGCATGGTACGGTTCACTTTTGGGGGTTTTCCACTGGGTACAGTACTTAGTACCTGGTACTTTTTTTAGTAACACCTCGGTTGGGGCTCCAAGTGAACCGTACCGTTACCAAAATGTGACGTGTAAACTCTGCTGATCACAGATTGGCCGGAGAGAATCGTCACCACCTGTGACATAAACACAAACCTGTGACATAAACACAAAAGAACCGCTAGGTTTAAAATCAGCACAGCCAGCGAAGGATCGAACGCAACTGTTTTGAACAAGCGCACCTTTTTTTAACAACCAAAAAGTTTTGTTGTCTGTTGCGGAAGTACAGATGTTCCTCTCGTTAATCGCAGAGGAGCGGATCCAGCGGGAGCTTGATGGGGCGACGCGGAATGAAAGTTTTTTTTTCTTTTAGGAGTCGTGGTAGTAGAGGCGGCGCAACTATAATGACGTGAATAATCCCGCCCACTCTAAAGCGGTACTGAACTGCAGTGGAAACGCAAAACCGTGCCGAGCCAAACCGTGCTGCTCTGTACTGAGCCGTACCGAGCTGAGTCGTACCACGCATTGGAAAAGCGCCATAATGTAATCACTCGTCAACATAATCCATGGTTAAAAAAAATTATTTCTTGACTTAATCTAGTGGTTATTTTGGGAAAAACAGGTGTTTTCCCCCACTCTTGCCCTAGCGCTCAGTAATGCGCACAAAGTCCTATTTTGGGCATAAACAGGAAAAATAATAATTTTATAATACTCTTTAAAGGAATCTGAAGTAAACATATGATAATCCATGTTTATACAGGTGCATCTCAATAAATTACAATGTCGTGGAAAAGTTCAGTTATTTCAGTAATTCAACTCAAATTGTGAAACTCGTGTATTAAATA
>NW_015505496.1:735406-774520 GCF_001515645.1 Sinocyclocheilus grahami
CGTGAATAATCCCGCCCACTCTAAAGCGGTACTGAACTGCAGTGGAAACGCAAAACCGTGCCGAGCCAAACCGTGCTGCTCTGTACTGAGCCGTACCGAGCTGAGTCGTACCACGCATTGGAAAAGCGCCATAATGTAATCACTCGTCAACATAATCCATGGTTAAAAAAAATTATTTCTTGACTTAATCTAGTGGTTATTTTGGGAAAAACAGGTGTTTTCCCCCACTCTTGCCCTAGCGCTCAGTAATGCGCACAAAGTCCTATTTTGGGCATAAACAGGAAAAATAATAATTTTATAATACTCTTTAAAGGAATCTGAAGTAAACATATGATAATCCATGTTTATACAGGTGCATCTCAATAAATTACAATGTCGTGGAAAAGTTCATTAGATCAGCAGTCTTCCCCATGATTGTGTAGCCTAGTGAACCAAACTGAGAGACCATTTTGAAGGCTCAGGAAACCTTTGCAGGTGTTTTGAGTTGATTAGCTGATTGGCATGTCACCATATTCTAATTTGTTGAGAGTGAATTGGTGGGTTTTTGTTCAATGTGAGCCAAAATCATCACAATTAAAAGAACCAAAGACTTAAACTACTTCAGTCTGTGTGCATTGAATTGATCTAATACACAAGTTTCACAATTTGAGTTGAATTTCTGAAATACAATGAACTTTTTCACGACATTCTAATTTATTGAGATGCACCTGTATATATATATTATAACAGAAGTTATTTGCTTCTAAAGTTGTAATACCTCCAATAGCACCTTGTTATTACACCAACCTGAAGTTGACATCAGGAAATTAAGGAAATAAGGGATGGGATTGATTTAGCTTATGTAAAAAAATATAGAAAACGTATGCATTATTCATTTGTCCAATTATTGCAAACAAATAGAAGTTACATTTTATCAGAAATCATGATTACATTATACAGTATAAAACAGATAGGAATAATAACTTGTTTTATATGGGAACCAGCACATGTGGGAATTCAGGGTAATGATGAGGTAAATGGCCAAAGAATCTTTAAAGGGGCCATGAACTGCCTTTTTTTTATTAATTATTTTGTACTGTTCTCTGAGGTCCACTTATAATGTGATCAATATTTTTAGCTAGAAAAACATCATAATTTAGAAGTAAAAGGCTATTTTCTGTCCTGTTTTGACTCCCTCATCGAAACGCTCTGTTTGAATAGGTGTGGCAGATTGTAGACTCGGAAGTAAACTCCCACTGCTATGACTGGCTACCAGTTGTTTATGTTTGACAGCCAAATCCTTCACAGATGGACGCTGCTGTTATTTAGGTTAAAAACGCATAAATACTCAGTACATATCAAACAATCTGTAATAACAGACAAAGCACTAGTGACCACATAATAAAAACAGTTACTCACACTTGTGTGTTGCGACATTACTGTCAGGTCAAATATAGTCACACAGATTCATCTTTTGGTTTCAGTCTTTTTGAAAATCCTTCGTCGAATCGTGCCTTGTTTGTAAATGAACCACAGTAAAATTAAGTGAATAAAGGACAAAGTTCTTACTGACACTTCTGGAACTTCATTAAAAATGAAGTTCATCCAGTCTTTCCTAATGTTTGGATCAGAAGGAAGGGGGTGCAAAGACTGATTGTCTTGTTGTCTTCAGAGCCATCTTTATCATTTGGCTTCTGCACAGACCTGGGGCCTGTTCTTCGTACGTCGCTAATTTAGGATTTGATTGTTGACGATTTGGCATGATCTTGGATTATTTGGTTCTTCGAAGCACATCCTGGACTTGCTGTCATAGCAACAGGTCCATAAACTTAAAGGGTTAGTTCAACCAAAAATTCTAAAAGAAAATTATGTCATTAATTACTCACCCTCATGTCGTTTCAAACCTGTAAGACCTTCGTTCATCTTCGGAACAAAAACATCTTAATTTCTGTTCCGAAGATGAACAAAGGTCTTACGGATTTGAAACGACATGAGGGCGAGTAATTAAATGACAGAATTTTCATTTTTGGGTGAACTATCCCTTTAAACCTGCTCGGTAGAAGGCTTATTTCATGTAAACATGATTGGAATGCATCTTTTAAGTGGAATTGATATTTAAAATCTATCCCAGCCATTGCTACTTTATTACAAGAGTACCCTACTAATACGGGTTCAATAATTTAAAATAATAATAATTAAAACATTAATTTGAAAATAATATTATAATGTTAAAATAATTACTTTTTAATTGTATTAGAGTCTTACACACATGCTATACAGTTAATCTGAGTTGTGCATTAATTTGAGTGGTGACAGCTATAATAATAATAATAATAATGCATTTTAACGGCGCCTTTCATAACACCCAAGGTCACCTTACAAGCAAACAAAAATAGTCTAAAAGAGTAAATAGATGAATAACAATAAACAAATCCCATTAGCATCACAACAACTTAAAAGCACACATGCATCATAGAAACAGTATAATACAGTACAGGTCATAAAAAAGCCATGGTAAAAAGATAGGTCTTAAGACGGGATTTGAAAGTATGCAGACTGTCACTATTACAAATTTTGAGAGGGAAATAGTTCCACAGGCGAGGGGCCACATGGCTAAAATTTCTAGCTCCCATGGTAGTTAATTTATACTCCTCCACGCCCCTCTGAGATCTTCACACTTGCTCTCCCTGGTGTCACCACGTATACGCATAGTATAAGAGTGCGTGGAGGGGTATAAATATGAAGAAGATCAGTAAGGTATGGAGGAGCGAGATTGTAAAGTGCCTTGAATGTGAGAAACAGAATTTTGAATTCAATGCGGTACTTCACTGGCAGCCAGTGTAGTCGCTGGAGAGCTGGTGAAATGTGCACAGTAGAAGGAGTTCTAGTAAGAACACAAGCCGCAGAGTTCTGAACCAGCTGAAGTTTATAGAGAAGTTTAGAAGGAAGACCAGTAATGTTGCAATAATCAATACGTGAAGTAACCAGTGCATGGATGGGAGTTGCAGTGTTGCGGGAAGGACGGAGACGATTAATATTACGCAGATGAAAGTATGCAGTAGGCCTACGTGTAATATTATTATGGGTGTGGCTTGATGGAGGGAAGGAGATGCAGATAACTTGACCCTTAAGAAACTTTAATTAATGCTGTCACATAACAAATCTGCTTCAAAGATAAAATTACATGAATTGCTAATTACAACATTGAAATAAAAATGTAAAGCCTGTTCAAATACTAGAAATTGGGAATATAAATAATTGGGAATCATGTAAAATATATATATAATAAAATAAAAACAGTGCACATTTAATTTATCTAGCCTATTATAACATTTATGTAGTTTGGTTTACTTGGCTGTTTCCTTATAAAGGTCCAGAAATTTGTCAAGTTTTTCGTCAGGTGTCTTTTTTTAATTATATAATGTAATTACGTTGCGGTCTTGCCCCCAGCCAATCGCTGCATTGCTGATCGTGGTTTCGAGTATTGATACAGCTGCCCTTTACGGGGAACATGAGAATGCGCAATAATCTTAGACAACTTAATCCAGATATTTTAATCAAATACGCAAATTAGCCAGAGATCAGTTATCACAATTAGAAGATCTGGCATCTTTCAAATAATCTCAGCTGTATTAAGCGAGGTACGAAGAACGGGCCCATGCATTTGTGTCTCTCGTTATTAACACTATATGCTCATATCGGTAGGCGGGGATAAACAGGCAGTGATGTAGAAGCAGGTGTTGATCATCTTCTGCGGAGGCGATGTTTAGCCACACTATTCCGTCATAAAGTGGCACATTCCACAACCTGTCGTTTTGGCAGATTGGCTTCAGCATAAGGTGTTTTTAGATGAACACGAAAGTTTTGAGTTCTGAAACTTAAAGGACATTTTTATAGTGCAATAACCTCTTATATGTCAAAAGATCAAGGGAATTGTTAGCCAGAGATCAGTTATCACAATTAGAAGATCTGGCATCTTTCAAATAATCTCAGCTGTATTAAGCGAGGTACGAAGAACGGGCCCATGCATTTGTGTCTCTCGTTATTAACACTATATGCTCATATCGGTAGGCGGGGATAAACAGGCAGTGATGTAGAAGCAGGTGTTGATCATCTTCTGCGGAGGCGATGTTTAGCCACACTATTCCGTCATAAAGTGGCACATTCCACAACCTGTCGTTTTGGCAGATTGGCTTCAGCATAAGGTGTTTTTAGATGAACACGAAAGTTTTGAGTTCTGAAACTTAAAGGACATTTTTATAGTGCAATAACCTCTTATATGTCAAAAGATCAAGGGAATTGATTTCTCAGTTCATGACCCCTTTGAAGATGGATGATCCAAGTATAAAAATTGCACTCAGCAGAACAGAAGGAAATCGTCTGATATTAAAAGCATGCAATATAAAATGGCATATTTGGACTCATGTCAAACAGGTTGACATCATGAAGTACTGTACAAAGGAGCATAAAGAGAAGTAAAATCACTCATAACATAAGTAGGAGGGAACATTTTCACAAGTCATTTTCACACATTTACGAACAGGACATTCAAATCTTAACCAAACATTATGCATTATAGGAAAACATAATACAGGTTTATGTGATGTATATTTAAGGAGACAGTGGAACACGTTTTGATGATATGTAGTGCATATGAAAGGGAAAGGGAACTTCTTAATGAAGTACTGCAATCCTTAGGAATTAAATAAATAATAAATCATGGTCCAAATGTAGGAAAACCAATGAGTGCGTTAAGAGGCAGGATATAGGGATTATGTGAGAAACAGGAATCATTCAGGTTGGTTCGCAACCCGCCACAAAACCAAAAGAAGAAGACGAAGAAACACAACCTTTGCCCCCCCCAAATGTACAAACAAACAGCAATACAACACGACTACACACAGCTGGCGCATCAGACAGCTCGCTCAAGTATGGACGAATCAGATAGTAGCTAGCATTACAACAACAGCATATCTTGATTCTGTGAGACGCCAATGTTACTCACGTGTTGAGCAGAAACAAAGCAACCTTGGCTCAGCGTCCTTTTCAGGTCTTCCTGCTCTCTAATGTCTCTCCATCCCTGGAAATGGTTGTAGTTCTTGTCTGATCGTAAATCCTTCTTTTTCCAATGATATTTCATCTTACATTTTCCTCTTTGATAATGTGTCAGCCATCTCTCTTGCTACATTCTTTCTACAAATCTCCCGCTTTCTCACACTCTCTCCTCCCCATCATGAGCATAAACATCCCCTTATAATTGCTGATTGGCTACAAGTGTGTTTTGGTGCTCGTTTGGATCACTCCGATCCACTTTGTTTCCCCCCTGTTTACACAACCAGGGCTATGTAGAAAACCACTATTTTTTTCAGCATACACACAGAATAGACAGCTGGCAAATATTAACAAAATTGTTTGTGTGTTGATTTCAATCAACTGCAACTTTAAGGCCAACACTATTTTTAACTTACAATGGAAAATCATGATTGTTTCGCTTTACTTGCTTTACTTTACCTCTGCTGCATTGCAGCGTGAAATCACAAGTACTCTGTAATTATTTTTGTATGATACTGTTTCACTGTGTAATTACTAATTGGGAAAATGTGCATTCGGTTTTTGGTATTTGTATTTTGTTCCATAAACACTTAATAAGTAATAATTACTTGTCAGGCAACCAGTCTAGAGTAGTCATTACCTTTTAGTGCCAGCTCATAATACACACACACACACACAAAGAGAGAGTGAGATTGTGAGAGAGAGCATATGTGTGAGACACATTCAGTAGTTTTTGAAGACTTGATAAATCTGCTTCATATGGTGGCTTGACAATCTTAATAACATTATAAATGAATGTAGATGATATCAGAGGTGTAAAGAGTACCTAAAAACCATACTTGAGTAAAAGTACTGATACCTTACAGTGAAAATTACTCCACTACACGTTACAAGTCACCAATTCCAAAACAACTTGAGTAAAAGTCTTAGAGTATCTGATTTTAACAGTACTTAAGTATTTTACTTATACTAAACATAGGCTCAAAGATGCACAAGTCAAAGAGACACACCAGTCAAAAACTAATGTTGTGGAGAAGCTTCGGAAAACAGGCAGAGGCAAGGATCTATGTGATGGTATTTCATGGAAAAACTAGAACAAACAAAAAGCCAAAAACCAAAGGGAAGAACGAATAGAATGACTGGCAAACAGACAACCATTACATTCAACAACTCAAGTCAAAGAGACACACCAGTCAAAAACTAATGTTGTGGAGAAGCTTCGGAAAACAGGCAGAGGCAAGGATCTATGTGATGGTATTTCATGGAAAAACTAGAACAAACAAAAAGCCAAAAACCAAAGGGAAGAACGAATAGAATGACTGGCAAACAGACAACCATTACATTCAACAACTCACAAGGAACTAAAGAAAAACTAGGGCTATATATACACACAGGGGAATAACAAGCTTAACAAGATAAGACACACCTGGGGAGACTAATCAAGGGGAACCAATGAACAAACGGACTACAAACTGACTATAAACACCACGGGAGACAGGAAGTGACATAAAAGTCCAGGGCAAGGCACAGAGCGCATGAAACAAAAACAAGAAAGATTGATTTGTGAGGAGAGCAATCACATTTATTTATTTTGTTGCAACCTCAAAATTGCAACAAAAAAAAGGTCTCTTCAGTATAATGGATAAATAAAATAATGTTAAGTAAAATTAAAAAGCCGAAGCCTTCTTGCAGTGGATGCGCTGGTTTGGGCCTCATTGCCGGCTGCAGTCTTTTCCTCATCTCATATATAAAACAGCTGTGATTCACAAATACTTGCTAAGGAACTCGCATTCACATAAAGTAGCCTTGTTGACAAGTTTGGGTGAGTAAGGGCAAAACGCACAAGATGCAGTACTTTCAGTGACCTGTAATAGGCAATATCACGTCTTTTGTAGCAGAAATAAAGTGCTGCAGAAAAAGCTAGGTCCATGCAAAATGTAATGTGTAACTGCAACACTCATTTCAAATGTAGTGGAGTAAAGAGTACAGATACTCATTCAAAAATGTAGTGAAGTAAAGAGTAAAAGTTGCTAATATCTTTGATACTCAGTACAACTACAAAGTACCCGAAAAGATACTCAAGTACAGTAACTAATTACATTTACTCCAATACTTTACACCTCTGGCTGATATATAACATGTACCACCTCTGGACATCATGTTTATGTTACGAAATGAACGAATGCTTTTGACCAAATCTAAGACCCGACTGACAGATAGTTGTACCCTGATATACTAATAATTTGTTACAATAAATGATGTTTTATATTAAAATAATATTAGATATACAAATAGTTACGGATACAAAATGTTAAAGTAGCTATTCAGAGGTAATAAAAAAACTTAAATGACGTCTCTGGAGGGAAGACCTCTGTGTTTCCTTCTATCATCCACTAGATGGTGCTCTTGGAACTGGTTTTGCTTTTTGTGTTCAAGTGCACCAGTCTGGAAGTGGACTTGATTTGTTTCTCTGTTTACGTTCCACTTTTATATTGGGTTTTCAATTGGTCTCTCACTGATGTTGACCTATGGTTTTCCAAGTACTGTTTTCCAAGGCTGTGAACAGAGTTGAGTGCAGAGTCCATTAATAAACTTACTAACACTATTTATTACTGTGAACAATAATGCATTAATAAGGAATGAGCTGCCACAGATTTTAAAAGGGCTTTGAAAGCAGCTCATTAACTATCTGCTTAATAAATGCTTTTGAGCTCAGTGTACAGTTGCAGATAACAGCTTGTTAGGGTTTAAGTCTTGTCTTTACTAATTTTTCTCCTGAACTGCATGCACACTGGTTGTTATTTGTTTTACACTGCTTATACTGCATACTTTTTCTTAAGGCAAAACAACAGAATTACTCAGCCAAAGACAATCAGATATAAAATATTCATATATTATAATATATGTAATATATATATATTTCTGTCATGACAACTCTCGGGGGGATTGGCATGGTAATGTACATGGCAATGGTAATGTATTTGGTCTTGGCGGAATAGATCTGCTACACTGCTGCTGCGGCAAAGCAATATATATATATTTTTTTTTTTTGCTTAGTCCCATGTTCCTGAACTGCATAAATAATGGGCTGTGTCATGACAAGAGGTTGAGAAATTATTGAAAAATATGTGCAGAGAGCACAAGAATATTCAGAACCTTTCATTTTACTGAACCTTATTCTAGCATGTCTTTATTTAAAAAAAACAAAAAAAAACATTGCTATTGTTCAACTGTTTAAACTCCTTTCCCCCAGTATTTAATTATCTGTATTTTCTCAAAGTTTTAGATTCAAAATAACAATATTTCCTGAACAAATGTTCCTTAGGTGTATGCAAGTCTATTATGGACATATTCTATTAAATGTTCAGAAAATACCTCAGAATGATATTGAACAGCTTATGGGAACCATAACTCACATCTTGACCTTTTTACCTTTTCAGGTGCCTTTAGCTATTATTTATTTACAGAACAATGTGTTTCAGAACATTTTGTTTGTTTTGATTGGTTTAAAAAGCCACATGCTATGTTAAAGTTATTTATACTTGTTCCTGGTGCCATGTATTAAAGCCAGTTTTCAGTATTTTGGAAGCAATCTAGTGGATGCTGGAAGCATGACTAATACATTCTGTTCCAGATCTGATCTCAGTAGGTGCTTTGGATAAGGTAATTTCATTTATTTATCGTTTATCTTCTAATTTTGTGAGTTACTGTCAAATAACTCCAAAGCCATGTTATTATGTCCAGGGCTGCGTTTCCCAAAAGCATCGTAAGCTATGTAGATTGTAGTTCCAATGCCACCAATGGCCTATACGATCAATTTATCTCACAATGCTTTTGAGAAAAACAGCCCAGGGACCTGTACCAAGAAGCCGGATTAGCTGGCTAGCCAGGTAAGTTTCAGTTTAGTTTGCACCAATCCTGGGTTTTAGGTACCATGAAAGTGGCTTGGCTTTTAGCAGCGTTCATTGCCATAGTAACTTACACTCCACAGCTAACCTGCTCGGGGGCAGGTTATGTTCTGAGTTAGAGATCTCAAACTGAAATTGGACCAATCAGATGTGAGCAAAGTGACACATGTCTGACACAAAAAAGTCACTCCCCCAGTTTAACTTGCTCCAAATTAAAGTTCACTAGTACAAAAAAAAATGTCTGGCTTTAATGATACGAGAGTTATTTTATATGATTTATATAATTATATGATTTATATTATTCCATTCCACACAAGCAATTTTAGTTTAACAGTTATTATAAATTTATTTTCAATGAATGTTAATATATACAGATCGTATGTAATATAAATAAGCTGTAGAATCAATAGATAATGCTTTAAAAATGACTATGTGACCTTACAAGTTTCACTTGTGACTGCACCGATAAAGCAAGATAATTTATTGTATTTGTCCTCTTTCATGAACAAGTACTTTTTCATTGTAAATGCGTTTAAATTCATCATATTATTCAATCTCTTAACCTTCAGCAAAACCATTAACCTTTGACCAAGGCTCGTGATTGGCTGTTCGCCAGTGATGTCACACATTCATGCGCACATGCTCCACAAACTGCAGGATCAAAGCCTGAGTTGACAAAGAAAGTTGATGATCAGCATCATGGTACCAACAAAGCCGGATTGGAGTGGTTTGGTTTTGTCAACTCGAAACTAATCCTGTAACTCTGAATTTGTCCATCTACCATCATGGTACAGGCCCCATGTTCTTCAGCATATAGCAACAACTGTACAAGCACTGCACTACCACTAGATGTCACCATATCATTTACAATTTAATACAACACGGTAACAAGATACAAGAACAAGATACCTTTTGAAGGTTGTGACTTTTTACCCCCAATAAATATGCCTATTATGGAAAACTATCAAATGAATTAAATTAAGCATTTTCAGGAAGTGTCTTACTTTAAAATAACAATAGTATTTTTTTTTTTTAAATCCTGTCCTCCACAGCTCACCTCGCCTTTTCACTAAATCAACAAATGTAACTCCAGCTATAAGGTTTCCAGCTAAAATCATAAGTAGGCTACTTTTTTTATTGACTTTGGTTTCCACAATATTTTAATAACGCTTAGGCGTTTTAATAACGACAGGCTATATTTATTTATCATTTAGCGTAAATCTGGGGAACACAGGACATCATCTTGACAGTTAGAACATCAACAAAATATTATATCAACCAAATATTATTTATTCAAAACCAAGAGGGATTAAATACACAAACAGCTAATGATACTGTGGAAAAAAGAACACACACACACACACACACACACACACACACAAATGCGGATTTTGTTTTGGATACGTGTTTTTGAAACCAAGCAATGCTTAAAGTTGCCTCAAAGTGCACCACATGACACGGACAAACACTGCAGCCAAGGAACTTGTAATGTTACACTCAGTCATTATGGTTGTCATCCGGCTGGCTCATATTGTAACTGACAGGTGAAACTAAGACATGTAGATTTAACATTTCCTGGTTTAAACTAAAGGTATTACATGCTTTGATCAGACATTGAGATTTTATGTGTCACACTAATCAAATGCAGATAATAGGCTCCTAATATTTAAATCAGTTCACTGCCAAAGTCCTGGGAAACGTTTTGTATAAAGTTAGTATGGCCAATGCCAAAAGTTAACCATAAGGCTACAATATGCTCTTCTAGAGTAATAATATTTAACGTCCACATTTAAAAGTGAAGTTAAAGGTGTCCTTAGAAAATTATGGAGAATAGAAACGCATCAGTGCTGAATGGCAAACTTATGCTACATAAAAATTGCACCGATCTGATAGGCTACTAATAAACTTTAATCTGGTGATCTTGTGGGCTTCCTCCAATTTCCTCATACTGGCTATTTTGCACCATGTAAATTCTCTTCATTATCGGATCTTCATACGTTCTATAATTGTTGGGTTATGCGCAGCTTAATTAAAGCCATCCATGATTTGACGGAAAATAAAAGGCTTAAAAATATCTATACAGAAAGTGTAGATTAATTTGCGATTCTTTTGCAATTATTATACACACATTTGTTCTATAATAATGACTGACAAATGTCATTTTTCACATTTCAAATGTCAAATTTGATTACCAAATGCAAATAAAACAGGAAATAAAATGGAACGAATTGTTAAAGTCGAAACAAAATAAAACCGAAAAAAAGATAGCCTACTTCGAAACCTCGTGTGTTCGCTACAGGCTCCTTCATACGAAACTCCCTCTCTCTAAAACAGCATGCAATAATTGATCTTAGGCGGATGTGCACATACATGTGTGTGTTTTGTGTGGTTCAAGTCTCTTGCAGAAGAGGTCGCACGTGCACCTCCGCCACAGAGAGAAAATCCTCCTCCAGTCAGTCTCGCGTGTCTCACTTCTATGGAAATGAATTCCGTGTAGTCTGCCTCGCGCCACCGCCGTCCGGAAATTGAATGGGATATAGATTGTGATCCCGGAGGGAAACCGCAACACCTGTCTTGTCTAATAATAGTCTTTCTCTCCTTTATTCTGTAATCCATTGTCTCCTTGCGCAGATCAAATTTCAACAGTAACCTTGTATTAAATGAACACCCTCTACTGTTAATCAGACCTGTCATGGCCTAGAAAGTTGTGACATTTCTCAACTCGGCAAAGGTTTGTGGTGACACTCGCAGGCTATCAATGCGTGGTTGAATTTGCTTATATTTAATCATACACCTACAAACACGTTCCCCTTTTGTTTACACTAAAACCACAATATTCATTGGAATCTGGGGTTTTAGGGTGGGATTAAATAGCCTATGTTGTTTGCTTATGTCAAGATATTGTTTTCCTGGGCAACTGGACTAGTCACATCCACGCCTGGTCAGTTCTGGATATCCATAAGGTTACAAAATACAAATTGGGCCATTTTTTTCAATTTAAGCCTCCTGCGACTTGGTATTCAGCAAAACTCAGAAGTGATTCAGGGGCAAGAGAAAGTTTCAAGCAGCTATGTCACCTGATTTGGATTGAAAGAACTTGGGGGGGGGGGCTCTTTCTCCCCACCCCCACAGAGAGGAAGACCGCCCACACCACAGACAGTCGGCCCGAGACCCCTTATACACTTAAAAAGAGGTGGCACTCTGAGAGCAGCGTTCATTCAGCACTGCCTGAGTAAGAAGATTACTTTTACACTGCTCGTCTAGATACTCTTTCTCTCTTTAAACATGCAAAGGATGCTAAAGCCTCAGCCGCTCCACCCGGGAATGATTTTATTACTCTTATGGCTCTGTTATTTGATTGAAGATCAAAAAGTGCAAGGTGAGTGCACCTTTTTCTTTCTTTCTTTCTTTTTTTGCTGTATTTGTTTCTTCTAAATTATTACAATAATAATAATTATTATTATTTTGGCATGCTTTAGATATCAGTATGGGCTGCAATTCATTTAGAATTAAAGTCTTCCTTTAGAATGAAGGGAACTGCTTAAATACAAGACAACTGTAAAGTTTTGTTCTTGGCTCGCGCCTGCATTGGTGTCCTCGAGACAGGTGCGTCCTTACATGCACCATTATTTAAAGGGGAAAAAACATCCCGAATTTACTATACTAAATTAAGTGGTGAAAATTGCAGCAGAGCATTTTACCGTTATCTAAAATAAATGCACAATATTGTCTAAATTAGAGGACACCGAGATGCATCTTGCAAATAATAATAAAAAAATTAATAGCCTATTAATATGATAGTATTATTGTCTAGTAATAATGTGAAGAATGATTGTTTCGTATGAATGCATATTTAGCACATTCTCAAATCATCCTTTATGCATTAGACATTCGATTGTATTTTTCTCAGATAGTAGGTAGTGAAATTAAACACTGCCTACCTCGTCTGGTTTTCCAAAAATCAGTGGACATAATGAATAAAAAAAATGTGTATCATTTTTATGCATTTAATTATTAGAATCGCTTTGCGCATCTGTCATCAAAACGGCACGATCATTTTGAGAACAAAGTTTGATGAAGCTCGCGTGACTGTATGATTTAATTGGATTGTCTGGCGCGTGGTATCCCCGGCGCGAATGCCTAATTTAATACATAAACACGACTAATTCCCCTCAGGGTTGACCCGACAGTTCAAAAAATGTCTGATTCCTAGTCTAAGCAGCGGATAAATGCGTTTGTGTTGGTAAAAGCAGCGTTTGGAATGCTAAGTGTCTAAGTGTGTTGAAACGTGATGAGCGCAGACAGTTGGCACAGAGCGCTCGAGGAACTGGAGTCTAGACTGCCATGCACATTGTTTAAATAGGTACGAGGCTGTCAATCTGCCACTTACTTCAAGACAATAAATCTCTGCACGGTCTTAACATATTCGACGACAGGAAAAGCATATTCCCGAGCAGACCCGGAGCCCCTGAGTTGTCTGGCCGAAGGCAAGCAAGTGTAAAATAGTCGCATCACGTTGGGAAAAATCAGACAAAATACAGCGGGGGAGGGGGAGCAGGAGAGCTCCAGCTAATACAGGCTGCACGTGTTGTGTCTGGGTCATTGGCTTCAGACTTTAATACGACTGGCTCTTTTTTTTTTTTTACAGCTGGTAACTGCTGGCTACAGCAAGGCAAGAACGGGAGATGTCAGGTCCTCTACATGCCTGGGATGAGTCGAGAGGAATGCTGCCGGAGTGGGAGGCTGGGTACATCTTGGACTGAGGAAGATGTGCCAAACAGCACATTATTCAGGTGGATGATCTTCAGTGGCGGGGCTCCAAACTGCATACCTTGTAAAGGTAGAATCCCATGTTCGTTTGTTCAGGTGGAAACCTCTATTAGCATATGTTGCTATTATACCTCATAAAAACATATTACATGCATATTTCAAAAGTATAAATAATAATAAAAGTTACTGTGCTTCAGTGGTCATGCCCCCATCCTTACTTTAATATAAATAAAGTCACAAACATAGATTAGTAATATTAATGTAGAACAAAGATTCAGTGGCTTTACATATCATGTTCCTGTGTGGCTGAATTTTAGAGACATGTGATAATGTGGACTGTGGCCCTGGGAAGAAATGTAAAATGAACAGGAGGAGTAAGCCTCGCTGCGTCTGCGCCCCAGACTGCTCCAACATCACCTGGAAGGGGCCGGTGTGCGGCTCAGACGGGAAAACATACCGAGATGAATGTGCCCTTTTGAAATCCAAATGCAAAGGGCACCCGGATCTGGAGGTGCAGTATCAAGGCAAATGCAAAAGTAGGTAACCCACTGCTTCCACACAAAAGTCTTACAATTATGCAGGTCTGATTTTTAAAAAAGTACTGTCTTACCTTGAGAGAGATTTTAGCAGGTGTATCCAGTCCTACAGTATTTTCAATAGAGTTTATACTAGATAAAGTCAGTGCTAAAACACTAAAGAATAAAGGAAGATTTTAGGAAATCAAAAAAAGATCATTGGTTGTGAAAATGAGAAAACCAGGTAAAAGAGTATCATTCAGTCTTCCCTTCTCATCCTCACAGAGACGTGCCATGATGTCATGTGTCCGGGAAGTTCGACTTGCGTGGTGGACCAGACAAACAACGCATACTGTGTGACGTGCAACCGCATATGCCCAGAGGTCACGTCTCCAGATCAGTACCTTTGTGGCAACGATGGGATTGTTTACGCCAGCGCGTGCCATTTAAGGAGAGCCACGTGCTTGCTTGGTAGATCCATTGGTGTGGCATATGAAGGGAAATGCATCAGTGAGTGTCAACATTTGCCTGTTTCATTTAAATGAGAAAAGTTGAAAATGGTGGAATTTGTTTTCAGTTCAGAGTGCAACGATGGCGAAATCCCAAATGAATTCAGTTCCATTAGTCTTTTGTGACAATCCCAATTGTGATTATTACTTGCAAAGGAAAGTCATTTTTGTCTAATTGTTTCCTGATGTTGGCAACATCGTCTTGTGTGTTATAACAAAATGAGCGTGACACATTTATGAATTTCTATGTATGAAACACTAGTGTTATCAGTAAAAATTGACGTTTCTTGTCCCCTGTTGGTTTTTTAGAGGCCAAGTCATGCAATGATATCCAGTGCAGCGTGGGGAAGAAGTGTCTATGGGATTCCAAGATGGGTCGTGGGCGCTGTGCAGTTTGCGTGGAGTCGTGCCCAGAAAGTCGCTCAGAGGAGGCCGTGTGTGCCAGCGACAACACCACATATCCCAGCGAGTGCGCCATGAAGCAGGCCGCTTGCTCTTTGGGGGTTCTCCTGGAGGTTAAGCATTCAGGATCTTGCAACTGTAAGTAATAAATCTTAAAAGACAATCCAATGCTGCCCCCAGCAACCACCTCCCCAAAACCTCCCACCCCTCCAAATAATGCCTCTTCATTCCCTTGCTGCTGCTAAGAGTTAAGCTACAGAAAGGACTTAGGATTGGAAGTTCTTTGCATGTCCTCTTTGGCTGGCTTCATTAATTTAGCATTTTCTTCAGAAGAAAAACAAATGTTTATTTAAAAAAGAACCCACAAAATCAATGGAAATCAATTGATACATTGTAAAAAGAGATATATATATATATATATACATACATAAATGTTACTCTTTCAAGGAGTCCTTTGACATATTCATTTTCTTCATTTAACTAACAAGAAAACATGTGCGGACTAACTTTTGCAGTTAAAGACATTTGAATTCTAGTTCAGACTGACCTGTTATTGACCAGCAAATTGAGTTCATATTTCCCCTTTGTTATAGTGTAAATGTAGAGACTTATATAATCATATCAGCTTGTCAATTCCATATTCATGGTTATCATGTAAGTGTTTTATGAATTATGTTTTTTGTTTGATTTTGCCTTTGGCTGTAATCAGTTATTTCAAATGCACTATGACATAAATAGCTCTGAGGGTTTGAAACGACTTGAATCCTTTTCCTTACGCTCACATAAGGTGATTGTAACATTGGTGCTGTTGTTTAAACGTTACCTAGACTACCTATTTTGACCGATGGTTCACTAGCTTTGAGAATGGATTGATGAAGCTAGAGCTGCCATTAATGAGGGAATACCTACATTCCGATTTGTGCTAGCGAACGAATCAAATGATCAATGTGAACGAATGGCTTACCTTAATGTTCTTGTGCCTTAAGGTATGTACGTCATTTCAAGGGACCAACTTTATGATCACCTCATGGTTTGAATGACTACAGCATTTTACAGTTTGTAGGACAAGAAAATGTTATTAGTAGAGCAATGCTTTCTCAGTCTCTGCTGTTAGACATGTTTCGTTAGGGGAATTTGTGTGTGCAGTTCTGCTGTGGTCGTGTTGTCCTATTTGTTTGTGAGGGACTGCATATTTGTTTCATTGCTTTGCCTGTCATTTTTTTCAATGTTATTTCCAGAAATATATATATATATATATATATATATATATATATGATATACCTCAGAACCATATATACCATTGCTTGACCACGTAGCTAAGGTCAGCCGGTGCACAACCTGTGCATCCAAAGTAATGGATTTAAGACACAAAACCAGAAAAAAAGCAGCCATTCATGGAATGCAAGAGCACTTTTTTGGTCTTGATTCAAAAATCTGCCAAACAGACCTGAGCCATTAAAGCCTCTGATCAGCCCCATCCCATCACACCGCTGACTTCCTTCATTATGTACGTCTTGTTGCATAATTTTGGGAGCCAGAGCACCTGGTCAAGCTGTCAAGTAGCCTAAAACCCACTAGATTGTCAGAGGCTTTGGGATAAAGACAAATACTCACATACATTCTGCGCTGTTGTGGTCTATATTCATGCAACAGCTACCATGTATTCTCCCATATAGCCATTACCGAAGACCAGGAGGATGATGACGAAGAGGAAGACCAGGACTACATGGCTTATATCCAATTATCACCTGTACTGGATGGATAAAGCACCATCAACCAGTGGAACAGTCCTAGGGCAAGGAATCACGTCCACACTGTACATATGTGTATGCTAATTTATTTTTCAGAGAAAAAAGAAAAAAGTATACATGTAGTCCAGTCTGCTTGATGCTTATTTATACAGTGTTCTGTTTTATAATTTATACATTTACAGTGTCTGGCATACTTGTCTATCATGTTATTTTGTTTTCACTTATGTTGTCTTTCTCTTTTCTTCTTTTTATTTTTATTATGACCGAGAAATATATTTGTCCAAAGAGAAGCAGTGTTATTTATTGTGAGGTAAAATGCTATCATGTAAAGTGTGAATCTTCTGCAAGCTGTAAATTGCATTCCCTGAGCTGTATAAATGCTTATCAATGTCAATTCTGTATCACAGATATTTATTTCACACATACCTGCATGTTAGCTTGTGAGTTTATTTATGGGAAAAAATGGAAACGCATAGGGGAAAAAAATGTCACTCTTTAATGTACATGTATATTTCTGGTTTTGTTTACAGTTCAGTGTAATTGACCAAAGGGATTTTCTTGAACGTTCTTCAATGCTTTTGTGATATGGTGCAGCAGGATAACATTGAAAAATGAGCTGTTTCTCAGATAGGAAACCCCTGACAATTTGCTTGTGCAAAATGCCATCCATCATCAACAGCAACAGTTTGACATTTCGACGATAGGGCAGAAATTAGCAGTGGGTGATACTTGTTTGAGAAAACTGTGCCATGCAACTTTTTTGTCTTGTTTTTGCCAATATTCTGCTCTATATTGCTCTTGCAGAGCTAAAGAAAAGGTCATAAAGAGGACTCATTATCAAAACATTCACTTTTTCACTTTGTCGTCAAAATGTATTTTTATTTTCAGACATCTCAAGATAAAACAAAATTCAGTTATAAATATATAGTTTTGTATTTTTTATGTAAATGTCATATGTATATACAAAGTTTGATGTATTTGTACAGATATTAAGAGTGAAATCAATAAAAAAAAATACTTATCAATTGGTCACTGTGGTGTGGATTTTATTAAGAATTGAGTTTTGCCATTAGTTCATGCCATGTACTCATCCATTTATTAGAAAAGCAAAATAATTGGATTCTAATTCTCATTTTGTATGTAATTGAAGTGTCCTGGCTTCATTGCTTAAGCCTTAAGGGCCATTATATAAAATGTCATTCAACTCATTTTAACTGACATCATGAATCTACTGCCGGAAACCCCCCCCCCCCCCAAATAAACTAGTGGGGCTTTGAATTGAACTAAATTTCAACTAAATCAAGCCAAAATATTCACACAAGGACTTAACTTTCAGTTCAGTTCAACTCCCTACAAAGTCTTTACAGACACATGGTTCCTCTTATCTTCATCACTCAGTTTCTGGTGACGAAAATCAATCACATGCCTTTCTACTACCTACTGATAAAGCTGAAATTGCACTGCATTTTGGCTGAAAGACTCTAGTCTGACCTCACATGATCACAAAATTCACATCATATCAGAGCCATCACTGACTCCAAACATTGTTCTTTCCTATTATGCAAAGCTCCTCATAAAGTTGTCTGGTGCACTTTTGCTCATTTTTCAGCTCTGTACCGCCTTCAAAATGATCATTTTCTAAGCAATGATGTTTTTTTGTTTTTTTACACATATAGGCCATTTATAAGGCAACGGTCTCATGCCCAGATCAATTAGGTTGTCTTTGTCACATCAGTGACTCATTCTGACTTAAGACTTAAAACATGAACCACATTTTATCGATTCCAGGTAATGTAGATTTGTAATGTGATGTAAAATGAACATGGTAAGTGTAGTACTAGAGACTGTGCTAATGTGCTAGCAGAGATGACAGAGTAAAACGGTCACTGCTTTTTCAATTGAACGTCATTTGAAGCAGGCACGTGTTTTATTCATCTGGGCCCATCCCTGGAGGAGCATGAGAGTAAACAATTCTAGCCGCGTTCAGTCATTGAAGCTTGACATTTACCTCATCCTCCCGTCTCAGAAACATTAACACTAAACTGTCTTCAAGGGGGTTTGAAGGGTTGGAAAAACGAACCACCTGACAAGAAGAATTATTTTCTGAGGAAACAGAGAGATGGCATTTCAAAGTACACAGCAAGCACAAACAGCAGCAGTTACTTCAGTAATAATAAGTGCCAAATACTCACACTACTACAGATATTGTGTCATTCCAATGATATAACGTCCAGATTCGGTTAAAGGAATCACAGTAAAACTCAGGCTTTGTAAAGATATAGTTTATTAGATACAGAGTATATTATTTTTACAGGTCTGTTAAAGATAACACAGACAGGCAGAAACGGGATGTCTACTTGGCCGACCTTCTAGTCCTTTTGTCCCAGGAAAAGTTTGCTCCATATGACTTCACTCTCGGTTTTGGGACCCTCTTTTCTGTTATATCATAACTCCAACCTGTAAAAATAAACAAGCGTAGAGCACAGTCAGCCAAGTATATCTTACAGGCTGGATTTGGGAGATGTCCACTATTGCTGATGTGCAGTGTAAACACCAGGCCGGATAAGGCAGGGTGAGGATAAACGTGAATCTTTATGCCATAAACACAAACACAACTCCTTTTCAAAGCGGAGCGTCATCTCCCTCAAGAGATTTTTGGATGGGATTCTGATTGGATGATTGTACCGTTTAAAAACTATGGTCATGATAGTGGAAAAATGTTTAAATGGATTACCGTTCTTCTCGGCGAAAGCGATGGCGTCTTCCTTGGTGCTGAATGTCAGCACCATGTTGGACAGGGGGTCTGCCCTGGATTGGGAATAAAAATCACTTCAGACACTGGATTTTATTTGCCAATTCAAAAAGCATGATGTCCACTCACGTGGAGGCCCAGCCCATCAGTGGGTTTTCCCAGCGCTCCCTGGTGTCAAAATCCATCTTCCACTTTTGGGTATTTTTGACACCGGACTGCATGGCATTGCGGGCAGACACAAAGATACGGACCTTGCGGGTCTTAATATGCTCCTCGGGTACGCCAGTCAAAGTTGTGATGTCCTGGCAAAATGAGGGAGACAAAAGAAGAACTGGTCAACTTTGAGTACATAAGACAAATCTTTCATCAAAACCTAAGCATTAATGTGTGGTTCGCAAAAAACAAGATTCTCATTTGTGCTCTCATAAAAGAAGCTTTGCTGTTCTCACATATTTGCACTATTCCCCAAAGGGCATAAAAGCCCAAATACTTCCTTTTTTGAATGTAGACGCGCACCTGTCTAGACAAGCTAATTTCTCACACTCTCAAAATGCATCGAGACAGGTCTGCAGGTCAGAAACCTGGGCTTTCAGGTGTGAAGGTGAAAAGAACTCTGCAAACTTGAAGTGAATACTAGTACATTAAACTTAAAGTGTTCGCTCTGAGCAGGTGAATCATTCAGGGCATCAGTCGGTCTTCATTGTTGGACTGAATTTTTCCCACTGGCAATGATATGATTCCAGAGTTGTACTCAAAAAAGTAATTTTATAAATAAAAAAATTATATATATATATAATTTTTACAGAAAAACACTAAAAATACTAAATACCCTTTAATTGGTAAATTAATGAACCATACACGGTAAACAAAAAATTGTAAATGGTTTAACGCATTAAATATAATTATATTGCATTGTATATAATTTTACTGTAAAAGAGTGAAATCTGTGTTTTTGCAATGTGACATCACATTGAATTAAATCTAAATAGTTTAATTTCTTCTTAATTTAGTTATTATTAATGTACACTAGGATGTTTTTTTTACATATTTAGTTTAGTTTTGTTGTTTATTGCATTATTTTAGTGTCACATGTGTTACCCTGATGGTGTGTATGACCCTGTGCACCATCTACATAAAAGTACTGGCCATGTTTTATGTGGCTATTTATTGCACTACCTGAATTATTATTGTGGTTATCAGTACAATAATTATATTGCATTGTATATAATTTTACTGTAAAAGAGTGAAATCTGTGTTTTTGCAATGTGACATCACATTTAATTAAATCTAAATAGTTTAATTTCTTCTTAATTTAGTTATTATTAATGTACACTAGGATGTTTTTTTACATATTTAGTTTAGTTTTGTTGTTTATTGCATTATTTTAGTGTCACATGTGTTACCCTGATGGTGTGTATGACCCTGTGCACCATCTACATAAAAGTACTGGCCATGTTTTATGTGGCTATTTATTGCACTACCTGAATTATTATTGTGGTTATCAGTACATTAAGTAAAAAAATAGATTTGAATAGTTCCAGTAAATTGGTATATTAATATCACCTAATTTAGGGTAATATACGGTTGGTTATAAGGTGTAAAATATGCCATTTCATAATAACTGAAACATTGTCACCATATTTTTTGACCACAAAGTCCTGGCAAACAAAGCGGTCTTTTTTTTTTTTTTTTTTACCTAAATGTTTTCCCAAGCTCGATCTTCTCTAGGGCTGCACGATTAATCGCATGCATATTTAACGTGCATCTTGTCAGAAAGCCGGTTTTGTAATCAGCGGTAAATCTCCATCACCTGCGGGCTTCCACATTGAGCAGCATTACCTACACAGAGCCGTTGTTCGCTGACGAGCTGCTCAAAAAATTGCGCGAATATGAACGCGGTTTTGCGCAGCTCGTCAGTGAACAACGGCTCTGTGTAGTTAATGCTGCTCAATGTGAAAGCACATTTACCGCTGATTACAGAAGCGGCTTTACTGATAAAATGCGCGTTAAATATCTTATAGTGCAGCCCTAATCTTCTCTAAGTCTATTTTTTCGGATGCCGTGAAAATGTATTTATATTAGTGCTGTGTTCGATACATCGATACGACGACGTATCGTCACAGAGATTTGACGATACGAGTATCGATACAGCTGGCCCAGTATCGATATTGTGGCACGTGTGCAGTAGTGGACCGCGCTTAATTTGAATACAAGAACAACGTTTAAAATTGAGCAGAAAAGTGCGATGTTTCTAAAAAATAATGAATAGAGCATAATATATAGGCTATAACAAGGTTTAATCTGGCCGCAGAGGAACACAACTGGGATGCCTGATATAAAGAGACGTAATCCCCGAAACAGAGCTTCCCACTTGCGCAATACGGAAATATCTGCTGTGTGTGCTACTTATCTTTGTCAACCTGGCAACCATGAGCACGCGCGCTCTCTCTCCACTGAGAATAAAAGCGCTTGCTTTCTGAAAACAGCGGTTTTAGTTTTAGCTTGCAGTTTAGCGATCTCCACTTCAATATTCATAAGCAGCTGTTTTACTAAATTCTTGTGAGGTGAAATTCAGTGCAGTTCCCTATCATGATACGTATCGTGATACGTATCGTAACTTTGCTGGTGATACACAGCCCAAATTTATACTGTGCTTTCGTCCTGTAGATGCCGACGAACTGAAATCACTCAACTGCACACTTTCAAAAGAAATATTTCTCTTTACGTATCAAGTTAGTTCAATGTGTCAGTGTTTCTAAACTGCTTCAATGAATCTACACTGATGGGAAGTCAGCAACAACACACAGCCAAACCTCCCAGTAAGCAGCCACCCAAGGTTGTGAATCCTACAAGCAGATCCCCTTTCAATGCAGGATCTTCACACATTTCAATGGCCATTACAACTTCAAAGAATCAAATTTTCATCATTGTCTGTCATCTGCCACTTGATTCATAAAAAAGAGGTTCTTTAGCATGAACTGTGCACAAAAGGCTGCCAAACACTCAGTCTTCACGTGACAATCGGGCAGGCTGGTAAGAACATACAGTAGCATATGCTCTATTTTAAGGGGACAACTTTAGTGAAGGGGGAAAAAAGATGTTAGACTTCATAATGAACAAGACTTTAAACTTTGTCAAAGATGACTTAAATTGCTAGCTCTGATCCACACCAGTAACTTAGTGACAACAAAGATTTAGCAAAATGTCAGAACTTTCCATGATGTGTATCTAACCTTAGTATCACATTCAGCAGGCTTGAACATTTAAATGGCAAATATCACAACATGAAAATTAATCTTTTTGTTGAAAATGTTCAGTGCAATGGACAGCAGTGTCTTTGAACGAGACCCCTTTCTCTCGGAGCAGAATGACAATTAGTCTAAGCAGATATGCGAGACAATTTCAATGTGTGAGATTAATAAACCACAATATACATTTCTGGTTGAGAACGGATGAAGAAAAATATTATAATTATTATATTATATTATTAGTTGCTCCTTATCTACCCTACCTTCTGACCGAATAAGATCTTAAAATATTTTTTTGGTAAATACTGAAAAAAATCTTGCCATTGTCCTGCAAAATAAGAGGAAAATGTGTAAAAAGAGGGGGAAAAAAGTAGTCTAGACTTAGTCTTGCCTGCATACATAAGGAGAACAAAAACTACGAGGGTGATCTAAGCAACAGATGAATGCACAAAGGCCCATAGACAAAGCGAGCGACTGTGCCTTAAATACGGTGCTTCAAGAAAGAAATAAAAATAAATTTGGCCAGAGAGAAGGACCACAAAGGGAAACACTGCACTTTTCTCCTTGCATGTACAGGAAGCAAAATGAGAACTATGAAGTTTGACACTATTCACAGAGCCCTTCAATACCTGTATGTGCAGACAGAATGCCAGGCTTAAGAGCGAGGGAGAAAAGACTGGCAAAGTCTCCGTCACGTGAAAGCGTGTCTATATTTCTGACACCTCTGGCTCCTCGGTGAATAAAGAGCATGGGAGCCCTTTCAGAGTGGCAGACTGTGAGGCCGACTGCTTGAAGGAGCCCTGCGTGCAGCTTGGTAGAGCCAAGTGTGGCCGACAAGAACGATACCGAAGTGTAAACAAGAAAGAATTTGCTGTGCGAGCAGAACTACAAAATTGTTTTTTTTTGCCACTTTGTGAGCTCTGAAGTGATTTGTAATTAAATGCAATGAATCTTAAAGTGCACTTGTGCAAACATTAAATTCATAAAATGGCATTTTTCATTTCGAACGATCCTTTCAGAAGAGGTTTCTTGATGGTTTTGCTCGAACACTCTGATATTCAGATGTGGAATACAGATCTGTCGCCACACACATTCAATAGCAAATTCATGCACTGTCTGATGGCATCTGTCTGCTGTTTCTGACTAGAAAAAGAAAGACACCAATGACTCGTAATGTAATGCACATGTGTGGCCTACATGTTTTAATCTCAGACAGACAATAATACATAAAAATGTGGATGGAAAAGTTATTGGAAGGTTACAGGTGGAACCTCTCAAGGACTTCTGAAGGCTGTAGTGTCCATATATGTATATAAATCCAGTTTTGATTTCAGCATATGGAGTTCAGATTAAATAATACTCCTCCATCACTGTTCCAGCACAATCCCTTCAGAATCACTTTGGTTAAATTCGCATGGCGATTAATAAAGGGAAAAATAGGGAGAAAATAAGAGCAGAAATAATTAATAACAGAATCTGCTTAGAGACATGTTGAGAGAAATCCAAATCAGTACAGACATAAAGATGACCTGGAAAGACGTTTCAAATTGCTGTGCCCACATATGCAAATGTACCTTCTGAGTAAAAAACTACAGTGCTTCTTCAGTGTTAGATAGAACTGCATTCCTAATAGCCCAGCTTCTTTTTTCAAGCCAAAAAAATCTTTCAGTGGCAGACTTGGGTGGAAGGTGTGGGTGAAGAGAAAGCAGTCTGGAAACAGTTCGTTTTTACATTTGCTTTGGTGCCACTAGTGGTACAGAAACAACACATTTCAACTCATAAAGTCCACATATTAGTCCCATCTATATAGGCGTCTACTTTATTCTGTAATGCATAAGCAATAGGGATGCACGATATTATCGGAACATTATCGGAATTGGCAGTTGTTTACATTTTAAGCCTTTATCGGCTGATTCCGATAACGTTCCGATAATATCGTGCATCCCTATTGCTTATGCATTACAGAATAAGCCATTTGAAAAAAAAATTATGCTGATATGCCTTGCCGATAAAACGGATAGCTCACATGTGCTCAGGGTGTGGTAGCGATAAGATCATGTCAGCAGTGTGGTCATTCTTGAAGCCAGCTTTTGCCTTAATGGTGATTACATTCACTGTTTTGGATCCCCGCATTTAATTTGAGAAAGTACATATGACGCATCCCATGTGTGATAGTGTAAAAAGTCACTAGCCCTATTTTTACAGCTTTGCTTTGCTTTAGACCATCTATTAATGTTAAATCCACAAATAAAATGTTAAGGTTTCAATTGCAACCCTCTACATTGCGAGTAAATCACTCGCATATGCGACTAAATCTTGACTCTGGGTGACTAAATAATGTCTATAATTAGCCACTGGCTAATAAATTCTTAGATTTTACTCGCCAGTGTGTGTTAGAGGTTAATTATAAGTTTAGCACAGATATATTTTCACTCGCTGAACACTGACTGAGCACTTGAGAGTTTCGCTCTCCATCAAGCAATCTGTGCTATTTCAATTCATCTCTGTATTTGACGCACCGTAAACTCTAGTGTGAAGGCGCACGACTCGCCTTCTCTTTGCTGATAGCACTGTTTCTCACACATGAGAGTCTTACATACCACACTGAATCGATGCGCTACATGTAAACCATATTCTTTGTTGTATTTTCCAGTCAAAATAACAGAGTTTATTTAGAATTATTCAGCTTTTAAGAACAAGCAGAAGATATGCCGGTTTCTCCGGTAGTGGGTGCAAACGGCAATCTAATTACCGTCCCTGTTTTGATTTCAGCAAATCAGTTTGTGCGAACACGGACAACATGATTAATATTCATGAACCCAGCAGCTCATTAATCCTTAGTGTGTTTTATATTATTAATAGTAGAATTAGTTGTAGTAATATCTTAATAATAATTACTATTATATTATTACCATTGTAAAAATTTTTTACAGAAACCCTCAAATCATGTAACGAATCAGCTCATGGGAAATATGAATAATTAATCATAACTAGTTATAATTAATTATGAATATTTTAGATCCGCTGTAGATATTTAGCTGACCTCTGAGGGTCAACTGTCTTGTCAATTCTAAGAACGTTAATTTCCTGGTTAAGGGAAATAACTTCCTTACTGTACAATTCTACAAAAGCTTGTAGCATAAATCTGCATGATTAAGGGACTCCAGTTATGAGCAAACAATGAACCACGTCAAGTGTGATACAAGTAAGGTTTTATTAACTACATAAACACTTAAACTAGTCTAACATACTACATAAACACATAAACTGGTCTAACATACACATACACACATACACACGCATACAGTTAGTATAGGAAAGGGTTAAAGCTTAACTCAGTACAGAGAAGAGAAATAAGGAATGAAATTATAGAACCATTTGCATATTCAGCAGATCTGCCCGAGGGAAACATCAAATTCTTAGTTCAAACACACCTTTGTAAAAAGGTGCAAGTGATACCTCACTGTATCAATTAATAAGGCTAAGTTTGATACTTGCATGTCTCATCTGTCTGAAAGAGAGGTTTGATGTAATCTGAAGTTTCCAGTTGATCTTTGCTGAATTTGGGTCGATGAAAAGAACCAGTTTTGAGTCAGAGAATCTTGATTAATGGAAAGGTCAAGGCCGAAGCCTGGCACAAGCTTAGGCTGTGGAGAGCGTTTTTCTCACATCCTCTCAGAATTCCAACAAACCACAGACTCCAGGAGGGTCCCTGGAGTACGGCCTTTAAAGTCTGCAAAGATTCACGCCTCTCAAGATGGGCTTGTCCAATGAGGAAGTCCGCAAATATAAAGTGGGAGTTCTGAGATACTGGGGCGTTTTTATGGCCCTTTGTCTGAAAGCATGGTAATTTGCATATGAAACTTGGATCAACATTACTAGAGACTCTTAGAACACTAATATGTTGCGTAGGTATAAACATACAATATACACTCTCAATTAGATCATCCGAATACTAATTCATAGATACTAAACATGGTAGGGTTATATATATATGTAAGCTGACAGGAGTGAGTATTTCGATCATAAGCCTGCATAAAACAGTATACCATCTCAAAGACAAAATACACGATGACAATAATATACACCATGACCTGAAGGATCATGCGTGTTCATTCAAAGCAAGGTTTTCCTATTAATTAATTAGTAGAAAAGTCCATTCCTACTGTACCTTGGGGGTTTTCCTTATGAAAAGACAGTGCTTTTCCCTGCTCACATTCCATGAGGTCGTAAAAGTATCTGGTGTCAGGGTTGCCATGGTTTGGTGTCATTTGCAGACATCCTGGCATCCAGTTTATTGGGTGAGGGGACTGTGGCGATTTGTTAATCTAATGAAGAACTGATTTGTTAAATCAAATGAAAAATTGTGTGTTTGATTGGTCCAGACGCTACAATGACCAACAATATCTTAAGCATCACACCAGTCCTAAGTTCATTTAAAATGACAAATATGCTTTCATACACGGTTACAAAGTTTTAGTTCTTATCGCTAAAGTTCTGTCATTAAATAGCACTTAATTATCATAATATCATCATATAATGCTTGATTGACTGATTAAGAAGCTGCGCCATTTTACAAAGATAAGCTGCTTTGTTGGAACATACATATATACAGCACACATACACACACACATATAATATATATATACACATACACACACACATATAATATATATATATACACACACACATACACACACAGTGGGTACGGAAAGTATTCAGACCCCCTTAAATTTTTCACTCTTTGTTATATTGCAGCCATTTGCTAAAATCATTTAAGTTAATTTTTTACCTGTTTTTCTATTCTGGTGGGGACTTAAACCTGAATACACACAGACTCATGAGGACTCATGTCACGGTGGGGACCTAAATTGAGGTCCCCACGGGTAAACAAGCTAATAAAATCACACAGAATTAAGTTTTTTGAAAATCTAAAAATGCAAAGTTTCCTGTAAGGGGTAGGTTTAGGTGTAGGGTTGGTGTAGGGCAATAGAATATACGGTCTGTACAGTAGAAAAACCATTACGCCTATGGAGAGTCCCCATAAGGATAGCAAACCAGACATGTGTGTGTGTGTGTGTGTGTGTGTGTATATCAGTCTGGCGAGTAAACTAAAAAAACTTACTAGCCAATGGCGATTATGGGTGTGTTCACACTTGTAGTTCGGTTTGTTTGGTTCATTTGGTCCGGACCAAAAAGGAAAATTATACATTTGGTCCTGGTCCGCTTAGCGTTCACATTGGCATTTTTGACAGCGATCCTAAAGATATTGAACCTAAAGGCGTAGTGATACATTCACAACCTGATTGGTCGGCTTGAATGATGTATATATTGTGACGGAACTCACCGAACAACCCAAACAAAAGGTGCGTTAGACTTAAAGCACTTTAAACACGCTTTAAGTCGAACTCACCTAATGCCGTCTGCTGGACTAAGCGCGCTCATTCTTGCGTGTACATTAGGAATGTTCATTTAGGTTATTTTTCCTAACCGACGCTCGTTAACCGATTATTAACCGTTAACCGACAAGATTCTTTTAAATTCAAATTTAATTAAATTAGAAAGGATACATGTCTGTGACCCGTTAAAAAAAACTAACATTAGTTTCCCAGGGATTAATTTTACATGCGCAAAAAGCAGCAAACAACAGAACATGAGGATTCACATGGTCATATCACATCAAACACCTGCAGCACTTCTGCGAGCGGAGAAAAACATAATAAAGCTAGGCTATAGGCCTATATATCTAACGATAAATAAGCCTATACGAGAAATATATTTTTACTTAATAAATTAAGAAAACGAAAGAAAAACTGTGCAACAAGTAGCCTAGTATTCAGAGTTTCAGTTCATTTTTGTGCTGCACGAAAGGAAACCAGACTAGGGATGCTCTGATCCGCCTTTTTCGCCTCCGATACCGATTCCGATACCTAGGGTTCGGTATTGGCCGATACAGATACCGATCCGATACCAGTGAAGTTTTTTTCCCTCATTTAAATAAATGTAGAATTTACATATCTCTGTGTGTGGAACTGATAATCATTCTTTCACAATCTACTAGATACAGACTACTTCATTATAAAATAAAATAAAATAAACAATTATGAAAAAATATAGGCCTATGTATATTTATAATCTATGACAAAAAATTATCATAAACTAGGTTAGTGGATAATTCGGCAGCAAAAGTTATTCTAGAAAAATCAGTGCACAATAATTTTAGAAATCCAAACATTTAGTGAAAAAACATTTTGTGAGGAACAAATAAAAATGTTGCACTAAATATGGTAAAATGTTACACATTGCTATTTGTATTATAAAATCCATTCATTAAAAACATTCATGAATGTATTTACTATAAAATTAAAATACATTTCTTTTAAATGTTTATCATATTTTTTAATAAGACAACAACATAGGATACGATAGGACAAAACAAATACAGTGCAGCACGAACTGTTTTTATACAGTCAACCCTCAACGGACACCTTGGCAATTGAATCGCCATTGGCTAGTATATTTTTTTGTTTACTCGCCAGACTGAAATACTATACTAATTAATATATAAATAAAGTTATGCCATTTTACAAATATATATAATGTTTGTAAAATGGTACAGTATATTTTTAAATATCTGAAAGTACACTCTTAATATCAGTCAGTCAAGCTTTATAATATGATGATCAAGTATTATTTAATAATAGAAGTTTAGTATTTAGAATTAAAACTTGGGAACCATGAACTTAGGACTGGTGCTGGTGCTTTTTTTGGTCATTCAGTATTCCTGTAAAAAAAAAAAAGAACAATAATACTGATAAGATATTATTATTATTATACGAATTCTACTAATAAGAACAATATAAAAACGCACTGGGATTAATGAGCAACTGGATTCATGAATATTAATCAGGTTGCGTACGTTAGCTCGAACTGATTTGAACTCACACACTGGCGAGTAAAATCTGAGACTTGATTAGCCATCGGCTAATATTAGACATCATTTAGTTGCCCAGAGTGAAGATTTAGTCGCATATGCAAGTGATTTACCCACAATGTAGAGGGTTGATAGTCTATGAGCACGAAGCGCATTGTAAGCGATAGTCTTTTCTACGCCCGTGTTTTGTTCTCACAGACACCCAGTAGCAAGTAACAAAACAACATTAAACTCCGGCAAGAAGATAAAGTACATTTTGCAAAATCATAGACATGTATTTACAAATCAAGTATAATGGGAACACAGAATGATCTTGGAGAGAGCTTTACCGAGCTGACTGCTGTAACCGAACGCGGCCAGGGTTTAAAGGCTGAACGAATGACTGACAGCAACAGCGGAGAAAAGAGTTTGTGTGAACTTTAATGTAAGGACTTAAATATTCATATGTAGCTCACATTAAGCTATCGTATGGCTTCAGAAGTAACAGAATAATTCACACAATCGAGAAAAAAATAAAAATAAATTATCAGATTTGGATCAGCTCTCTCTGACCGATACCCGATCCAAGAAAAAGGGCAGTATCGGAGCCGATACCCGATATGAATATCGGATCGGCGCATCCCTAAACCAGACGACAGAAAGCGCCATCCTATTTTTCTTTAGGCTTATTTTACAAAAGCACAAAGATTTGTTTTTATTGTGAATGTAGACAAATAAAGGCAAGCCTTTTACAATTCCGATTATCTATCCGATCCGATCCGACTAAAAGGAGTAGTTGCTTCCACTGTTAGAAGGAAAAAATTCGAATGATTGCGCCGGCGGCACATGCGCGCACACAGTTAAGCTTTGCTTGACAATGCAGCCTGTTCATTATCATAATAAAATACAGTCAGTCAAACATGGAAAAAACACACTGCCCAGTTTAAATATGTAGTAAAGTCGGTGCCGTTAAGCGATATCACCGTACCGCCGTGAATGATGTTATGCAACCCATTTTGTTTTACGTGGATATTGGAACGCGAGTGAATTAGGCTACATAATAAATAATATTTTGGCATTCAAATATATCGCGAATACGGAAACATTTGTTTTTGTGTCGAATGAGAGACGCAATGTTGGTTTCAGTTTAGTTTTAGCCTAAATTAATTTGTTTTGGCTTGTCGTTTAGCTATAGCTTCTTATATTTAAATTCTTGTTCTTTTCTAAATACTGTTAATTGAAAGGATTTGTTGTGGATTGAGGGGAAATAAAATAGCCTAGCTATGTTTACAGTGTTTATTATAATGTTTGTAAACATTTTGTCAGCATTAGGCCTATTTCTGAATGAAATAATAAAATCACAAATCATGTCGCATAGCGTCACATCTTGTCATTACTTCCTGTTTTTGGTTCGTTTAGAAGTATTTGGTCTGTGTTGCATTCATATATCATTCGAACCGCACCAGAGTTCGTTTGGAAGCGGACCGAGGCCCATCTTTTCAGCGGTCTCGGTCCGCTTGTTTGGTGCGCACCAGGGTTCGGATGGCAGCGTTCACACATGCTCAAACGAACCACACTACACAGAGCAATCGCACCAGGGTTCGTTTCAATCGAACCAAACATGACAAGTGTGAACGCAGCCTATATTGCCAAGGTGTGCGTAGAGGGTCGAATTGCATCGGTCTAAAAAAAAAAAACCTTCATAGATTGATTTTATTATAGATATTTTCAAATATTTCAGTGTACTCTCATTAAAAAAAAAAAAGAACTTTAATAAATGTTTATTAGTTCTAACAAATAAGTTTTTGCTCAAAACTAACCAAAGTTAAAAATAAGAGACTTGGTCTTGTTTCAAAACAAAAGAAAATACAGTGGGTACGGAAAGTATTCAGAACCCCTTACATTTTTCACTCTTTGTTAAATTGCAGCCATTTGCTAAAATCATTTAAGTTAATTTTTTTCCTCATTAATGTACACACAGCACCCCATATTGACAGAAAAACACAGAATTGTTGACATTTTTGCAGATTTATTAAAAAAGAAAAACTGAAATATCACATGGTCCTAAGTATTCAGACCCTTTGCTCAGTATTTAGTAGAAGCACCCTTTTGATCTAATACAGCCATGAGTCTTATTGGGAAAGATGCAACAAGTTTTTCACACATGCTGTGTTTGATTATACTGATTGGACTTGATTAGGAAAGCCACACATCTGTCTATATAAGACCTTACAGCTCACAGTGCATGTCAGAGCAAATGAGAATCATGAGGTCAAAGGAACTGCCTGAAGAGCTCAGAGACAGAATTGTGGCAAGGCACAGATCTGGCCAAGGTTACAAAAAAATTTCTGCTGCACTTAAGGTTCCCAAGAGCACAGTGGCCTCCATTCCTTAAATGGAAGACGTTTGGGATGACCAGAACCCTTCCTAGAGCTGGCCGTCTGGCCAAACTGAGCTATCGGGGGAGAAGAGCCTTGGTGAGAGAGGTAAAGAAGAACCCAAAGATCACTGTGGCTGAGCTCCAGAGATGCAGTCGGGAGATGGGAGAAAGTTGTAGAAAGTCAACCATCACTGCAGCCCTCCACCAGTTGGGGCTTTATGGCAGAGTGGCCCGACGGAAGCCTCTCCTTAGTGCAAGACACATGAAAGCCCGCCTGGAGTTTGCTAAAAAACACCTGAAGGACTCCACGATGGTGAGAAATAAGATTCTCTGGTCTGATGAGACCAAGATAGAACTTTTTGGCCTTAATTCTAAGCGGTATGTGTGGAGAAAACCAGGCACTGCTCATCACCTGTCCAATACAGTCCCAACAGTGAAGCATGGTGGTGGCAGCATCATGCTGTGGGGGTGTTTTTCAGCTGCAGGGACAGGACGACTGGTTGCAAACGAGGGAAAGATGAATGCGGCCAAGTACAGGGATATCCTGGACGAAAACCTTCTGCAAAAATAAAATAAATAAAATCCGAAAAATAAATCTGCAAAAATGTCAACAATTCTGTGTTTTTCTGTCAATATGGGGTGCTGTGTGTACATTAATGAGGAAAAAAAATTAACTTAAATGATTTTAGCAAATGGCTGCAATTTAACAAAGAGTGAAAAATGTAAGGGGGTCTGAATACTTTCCGTACCCACTGTATATACTGGTATTGGCATCAGCTGAAATGATTAGAAAAATATCGGCATATCAGATATTGACAAAAATCTAATATCGTGCATCCCTAATAAGCAACATGTACTCTCACTGTAGAACTATGTACTCCGAACACACGTTTATCAAATTTTTCTACTAGTTCAAAAGAAACAATTTGTTACAATGATTTAGAAACTTGTCAACATACAAAACAAAGCAAAAAAATGCTTGTTTTATTAATTAGCCTACATAATGATTGTCATTTTTAATTACCCTTTACTGCACTGGGCAGCCTTGTCATTTGGTTATTATAACACTTTAAATGAGCTGATAACAAGTGAGTGTTATGACAATGGGTGGGTGATCAGCTCCCAAGAGCACTTGTAGCAATTGGTTGACCAATGAGGTGAAAAGACAGTTCCTTCTAATAAAAGATGAATAGCAGGTAATGATAAGCCACAGAAAATTTTAAAATGTCAAGCATGTTTCAATAATGAATCTTATCAAATGAACAACAGAGCTTGGCTTTGATAAATATTCTGCTTATATTCCCACATTGGTCACAAAATACAGACTTCAGTATACTTATAACTCTTTTGCTTAGAACTAGGGCTGTCGCGATTCGTTGAGTCTGTTCGACTATTCGATTTTTAAAAAATCCTCGACTTCATTTTACCTACGTCGACTAACCGGCAAAATACCAGAAGTGGCGCATTTCACGGACGAGAATCCATAAAACACATTATTAGACTATTTTCGAAGGCTGCATGATATATTAAACCCGTTTAAAAATCATAATTAAGCATAACTGAATTCACAAACGCTACGATTTAATTAAATAATTATATGCAATGCCGTTATAGCTGTGTAGGTTACGTACGTGCGTCTCACAACAGCTCCGTTCACAGTAAATGCTGTTCCACAGGAACTGTTATCATTTACATGTGTGTGGAGCCGCTGAAACTCCATCTCTGCATGTTGTTGTGAGTTTGGGTTTATTATAACGTTCATCTAGGAACGCAATGTGCACCATTTCATCAGATTTGTAAGGTAAATCATTTATAAATCCACGCAAACACAGGAGAATACATCATTATCTTGCAGTTTCAAAATAAAAGCTCAAACCCTCACTCTGAGTTTACACGTTTTGATGTCCCCATATTCATTAAATTACAGTGGCTATAGCATTTCTGTCGTAAAGAAATGGCCAAATATTAAAGATTAAGTGGACATTTGAATTAAATGATGCTTGGTCAATATTAAACAAGTATTAGATCGCATAAATAATAAATATAACCATATGATTTCTTCCGTTTATTTGAACTAATTATTATTGCCTCGTTGATATTTTATATGTATTTTAAGTGAATTTAAAGGCTATTGTTCACTTAGCCTACATCTATTTTTATTACCATAAAAACTAATTAATCAATTAATTAATTATATTTTATTATTAGTAGACCAGAACACGTGGACATGTTGTCATTCTTACACTATAATACTGAACTTTGATTTCAGTGATTTGGACTATGAGATGGACACTTGCTTCTTGCACTCTCTGTTGCTCTTTACTTTTAAAAGCTTTAAAAAAGGATTTCATAGAAATTTGGATTTCATTTGGAGTTTCACTACTGAAGCCCATTTTTTTCATCATGCTGGAGATGTCTGTTTAAATCTGTTGTTTATACATTTCTAAGAGTACAATTTTAATACTTGGTTCTAGTGGACTCTAAACATTGAGTTTATTTAAAGGGATCATATGATGTTGCTAAAAAGAACACTATTTTGTGTATTTGGTGTAATGAAATGTGTTTGTGGTTTAAGGTTCAAAAAACACATTATTTTCCACATACTGTACATTACTGTATCTTCTCTATGCCCCGCCCTTTCTGAAACGCGGCGATTTTTACAAAGCTCATCGGTCTGAAAAGCAAGGTGTGCTGTGATTGGCCAGCTATCCAGTGCGTTATGATTTGCCGAATACCTCAAGCGGGTGACGGAAATGTTACGCCCCTTACCATATTGTGATGATGCCCTGTCAGGCCAGAGCAATGATTCAAAAACATGAAAACCCATTATAAACGAGGCATTCGTTGCATCCAGTGGGGACATAATTATGGATTATAATGACTTATACCGTCTTTTTACGTGTTGCGTTGCATCGCGCCACGTAAATATAAAACCATGTCTGCATTTGTAATTGGAGAAATGACAAACAACAAGCCCTACTCTACACTGCCCAAAAAACTCGCTTTAAATATAAAAAATATAAAATATAAAAACTCTTTAAATATAAAAACTTACTTACAGTCTGAGAGTTCGAACAGCCGGCATGCATTTCTGTCGTAAAGAAATGGCCAAATATTAAAGATTAAGTGGACATTTGAATTAAATGATGCTTGGTCAATATTAAACAAGTATTAGATCGCACAGTAATGTGTAAAAACAATCATCAGGCCGATGGCGCCCCCTACAGGCCTTTGTTGTAATGTGTACTGTACATTAGCTCTATTCACTGATCTATAATAGAGATTATATTATATTTTATATTTATATATAGATCAGTAGCTTTATTACATTATAATACAGTATTTTAAGTTTTGTTCTATAAAACCATATGATTTTTTTGCTTTTGATACTTTATTTGAACTAATTATTATTGCCTCATTGATATTTTATATGTATTTTAAGTTAATTTAAAGGCTATTGTTCACTTAGCCTACATCTATTTTTTAATACTACAAAAACTAATTATTAATTATAATATTTTATTAGTAGTAGACCAGAACAAGTGGACATGTTGTCATTCTTACACTATAATACTGAACTTTGATTTCAGTGATTTGGACTATGAGATGGACACTTGCTTCTTGCACTCTGTGTTGCACTTTACTTTTGCTTTAAAAAAGGATTTCATTGAAATTTGGATTTCATTTGGAGTTTCACTACTGAAGTCCATTTTTTTCATCATGCTGGAGATGTTGTTTACACATTTCTAAGAGTACTTTTAATACTTAATTTTTAATAATAATAACTTTTAATAATACAATTTTAATACTTGGTTCTAGTGGACTCTAAACTGCATTTATTTAATGTGAAAACCCAACTGTTGGGGTTCATTTAAACAGATTACCCCCCTTTGTAGTTGCACTCACAGCTGTAATGAACAGAAGCCCAGAACATGTGGATATAATTTTTGTAATTATTTTCTTTACATTTTATTTTTATTAGGTTTGTTTACATTTTTACATTTCGTCAATGGCTTGTTTACATTTACACTTTTTTATGGTACACTACTGAATGGCAAAGTTGCAAGTTTAATAAAAAGTCCTTTAAAATGGTTGATTTTTTGGTGGGAAATTAATCGTTTAGATTAACCGATTAATCGATAAATTAGTCAATAGATTAATCGGAATAAAAATAGTCATTAGTGGCAGCCCTACTTAGAACTGTTTTCCAATGTTGATGATTCTGCTTTTACATTGTTCTAGAACAGCACTAGACAATAAGAAATGTAACCACTAGAAACATTATTATAAAACATAGAATTGCACAAAACAACAGGCACCAGCCATTAAACGCAGACTTATGAACACCGGTTTGTTTTTCCTCTTTACCTTTTCTATTTTCTATTTACTATTAAAAATTCTATTTAAAAAACTATTTTAGTCAACTGTTCAAATTCTAGACAAAGTACAACACTTCCCAAGTTAACAGCACAACAAATAAAACTGAGGATTCACAAAGATGTTTGTTAAAATAAGTGACAACTACAGGAAACCCTTTCAGACAAATCTATGTCATGAACCATGGAAAGTCATGAATTACCAACTTTCTGAATGTTACACCAATTACAACTAATGAAAAATAATAAATGAGTCACAGCTCAAATATAATTATTACTAGAGACCAATCAGCTACATTAGTATTCATATTATTAGACTATGAGCAGTAGGAGAAAAATGCATTGAGTCCATTTGGAAGAGCATAGTGTGACACAAATGAAGTGAGGAACACAGTGTGCACTATACAGCCGGTTCAAGTCTCCTTCCTCTGCCACACAAAGGTGCTGTCGGGCACTTTGAAGGTTACTTTCTGAAGTGTTAAGCAAATTAAATACCATTTAGCAACTAATACACAAAGCCTATCATCAGATCCTCTTCAAAGAGCCATGTCCTTTGACCTACTTGTTGGCCTTGGGTTTTTTTTTTTTTCGGACAAGCACCTGGTATGAGGGGACAACTAGACAAAACAGACACTTGAGATGAACACTGAAGGGAAAGAGGGGGAAGGGGGAGGAGGACAGAATCATGGCTGGATCATGAATTCAGTCTACCTTGGAGCTCACTGGCACAATGACACATGTTTGACAACTACTTCAACATGTTCATTCAATTCATAGCTCTGGCTAGACAGAATGCCTCTTGTTTGCAATAATGCAATTAGGTATAATTTCACTGCTGTTTGCATTTATTTTCATATGCAGGATGGTTTGCAAAAACATTTCAATATACATGCAAATATATGGACTTTCAATAAATGACCATGTAATTTCTACATTACTACCAGCAGCAAACAAAATGGCAAAATAATGACATAAGCAAACATGTTTTCTGAACACTATCCCCTGTCTGACACCAAACAGACTCCATCCTAAACTCACACTATTGATTGAACCACTGTTGCGGTGCTGGGCTGATCAAGATGCTCAAACAAACGACGTAATGTTTCATCGCACCACAGAGCCATACTGATTATGCTTTTTAGAGAAATACAAATGGCTTACTTATAAATGTCTCTTCATATTAAATGATAACAGGAGACATTATTTTTTACAATAAAAATATTGTGCACAAAAAAGGGTTTTCACAAGCAGCTAAGGTCCTCTTGCAGTTCATTCAGAAAGCTCTGGTTATATGAGCTTGTGCAGGGCTCAGACATTCCGTGTGAAGTAGGGATGTGCGATATGTCAAAAATATTTGATCGATAATCGCCTTTAAAAATATCGCGATATCCAATATTAACCCCGCCCCGACCGAGACAACATTGCCGACATGCTCCATAAACACACACCATGTTCAGTTTGATCTTAATTATTGCCACAAAGTTTGGTTTTACTTTTCTTAGTTTGTACTTAAACTAACAGAAAACATTAGATTTGCTGTTATTTTGGTGTTGCTAATAATTTCCACTTTGTTCTTATCAAATTTGTGTTATTAAATTAATTTAGTTTTTCGAGGAGAACTGTTGAGGAAAAATAATAGAACCCAATTTTAAGTTCATCGTGGTGAAGTTGGACATTCTGGCAGTGATTGTAAGATTGATAAATGCATGTTGATGTCATATAATAATAAAATATGCCTATTTTACGATGTTTCTCTTTCTTTTTGGCATTATCATGTGACACATTTCATGATGTTAAGTTTAATTTCCTTAATTATAACAATTGCAGCGTTGTTTGTAAACTTGTATTCAAGCTATAACGTATTTGATATTTATCATGTATGATTAAAATCATGCAGGGATTAAAAATGAATTCTGAGCAAAAACATTAAGGTTTTTTTTTTTCCTGGTATAGCCTACTAGTTCAGAGGTCTCTTTTGGCCCGTTTTTAACTAAATAAAAAGAACTGCTTTAATTATTTAGAAGCAGGGTAATTTAAATGTAATTTTTGTATTAACATTTTTATAATTTTAATTTTATTAATCAAAATACAATGCCCACAATATAATATTCATGTTGGGCTGCCGAAAACTCCGAACGCGTGCATGTTGAGGGACGAGCTGAGAAGCCTACTAATGGCTTCATCCGTTTGCAACAAAACTTTATAGTTTTGTTGCAAATGAATTAAGAATTTATAGTGCTATATGTCAGTAGTATACATGGTTTAAAAAATCTGTAAAAATATTGCACTGAAATGTGCGCTGAAGGAATTTGCATATTTTAATTATTCCTCTCATGTTTGTGATTTTTCATCATTATACAGTCTGTTTGAATAAATATTCAGAAACACATGCAGTGCTATTTTTTTTTTCTGTTTAACTTTTATTAAACTGCAGCTCAAAATAGAATAGGCCTTTACCCTAAATAAGGATAAATTATATACGCATCTCCAAAATAATCGCATACACCGATGCACGTTGCAATTACAGTAGTCAGCGCCGAACAACAGGCAAATAAAATA
>NW_015505496.1:783499-835388 GCF_001515645.1 Sinocyclocheilus grahami
GTGCTGTCTATTTCTTCTGATCATCCTTGAGATGGTTCTACACCTTCATTTGAGTCTAGCTGTGTTTGATTATACTGATTGGACTTGATTTGGAAAGCCACACACCTGTCTATATAAGACCTTACTGCTCACAGTGCATGTCAGAGCAAATGAGAATTATGAGGTCAAAGGAACTGCCTGAAGAGCTCAGAGACAGAATTGTGGCAAGGCACAGATCTGGCCAAGGTTACAAAAAAATTTCTGCTGCACTTAAGGTTCCCAAGAGCACAGTGGCCTCCATTCCTTAAATGGAAGACGTTTGGGATGATCAGAACCCTTCCTAGAGCTGGCCGTCCGGCCAAACTGAGCTATCGGGGGCGAAGAGCCTTGGTGAGAGAGGTAAAGAAGAACCCAAAGATCACTGTGGCTGAGCTCCAGAGATGCAGTTGGGAGATGGGAGAAAGTTGTAGAAAGTCAACCATCACTGCAGCCCTCCACCAGTCGGGGCTTTATGGCAGAGTGGCCCGACGGAAGCCTCTCCTCAGTGCAAGACACATGAAAGCCTGCATGGAGTTTGCTAAAAAACACCTGAATAAGATTCTCTGGTCTGATGAGACCAAGATATAACTTTTTGGCCTTAATTCTAAGCGGTATGTGTGGAGAAAACCAGGCACTGCTCATCACCTGTCCAATACAGTCCCAACAGTGAAGCATGGTGGTGGCAGCATCATGCTGTGGGGGTGTTTTTCAGCTGCAGGGACAGGACGACTGGTTGCAATCGAGGGAAAGATGAATGCGGCCAAGTACAGGGTTATCCTGGACGAAAACTTTCTCCAGAGTGCTCAGGACCTCAGACTGGGCCGAAGGTTTATCTTCCAACAAGACAATGACCCTAAGCACACAGCTAAAATAATGAAGGAGTGGCTTCACAACAACTCTGTGACTGTTCTTGAATGGCCCAGCCAGAGCCCTGACTTAAACCCAATTGAGCATCTCTGGAGAGACCTAAAAATGGCTGTCCACCAATGTTTACCATCCAACCTGACAGAACTGGAGAGGCTCTGCAAGGAGGAATGGCAGAGGATTCCCAAATCCAGGTGTGAAAAACTTGTTGCCTCTTTCCCAAAAAGACTCATGGCTGTATTCGATCAAAAGGGTGCTTCTACTAAATACTGAGCAAAGGGTCTGAATATTTAGGACCATGTGATATTTCAGTTTTTCTTTTTTAATAAATCTGCAAAAATGTCAACAATTCTGTGTTTTTCTGTCAATATGGGGTGCTGTGTGTACATTAATGAGGAAAAAAAATTAACTTAAATGATTTTAGCAAATGGCTGCAATTTAACAAAGAGTGAAAAATGTAAGGGGGTCTGAATACTTTCCGTACCCACTGTATATACTGGTATTGGCATCAGCTGAAATGATTAGAAAAATATCGGCATATCAGATATTGACAAAAATCTAATATCGTGCATCCCTAATAAGCAACATGTACTCTCACTGTAGAACTATGTACTCCGAACACACGTTTATCAAATTTTTCTACTAGTTCAAAAGAAACAATTTGTTACAATGATTTAGAAACTTGTCAACATACAAAACAAAGCAAAAAAATGCTTGTTTTATTAATTAGCCTACATAATGATTGTCATTTTTAATTACCCTTTACTGCACTGGGCAGCCTTGTCATTTGGTTATTATAACACTTTAAATGAGCTGATAACAAGTGAGTGTTATGACAATGGGTGGGTGATCAGCTCCCAAGAGCACTTGTAGCAATTGGTTGACCAATGAGGTGAAAAGACAGTTCCTTCTAATAAAAGATGAATAGCAGGTAATGATAAGCCACAGAAAATTTTAAAATGTCAAGCATGTTTCAATAATGAATCTTATCAAATGAACAACAGAGCTTGGCTTTGATAAATATTCTGCTTATATTCCCACATTGGTCACAAAATACAGACTTCAGTATACTTATAACTCTTTTGCTTAGAACTAGGGCTGTCGCGATTCGTTGAGTCTGTTCGACTATTCGATTTTTAAAAAATCCTCGACTTCATTTTACCTACGTCGACTAACCGGCAAAATACCAGAAGTGGCGCATTTCACGGACGAGAATCCATAAAACACATTATTAGACTATTTTCCAAGGCTGCATGATATATTAAACCCGTTTAAAAATCATAATTAAGCATAACTGAATTCACAAACGCTACGATTTAATTAAATAATTATATGCAATGCCGTTATAGCTGTGTAGGTTACGTACGTGCGTCTCACAACAGCTCCGTTCACAGTAAATGCTGTTCCACAGGAACTGTTATCATTTACATGTGTGTGGAGCCGCTGAAACTCCATCTCTGCATGTTGTTGTGAGTTTGGGTTTATTATAACGTTCATCTAGGAACGCAATGTGCACCATTTCATCAGATTTGTAAGGTAAATCATTTATAAATCCACGCAAACACAGGAGAATACATCATTATCTTGCAGTTTCAAAATAAAAGCTCAAACCCTCACTCTGAGTTTACACGTTTTGATGTCCCCATATTCATTAAATTACAGTGGCTATAGCATTTCTGTCGTAAAGAAATGGCCAAATATTAAAGATTAAGTGGACATTTGAATTAAATGATGCTTGGTCAATATTAAACAAGTATTAGATCGCACAGTAATGTGTAAAAACAATCATCAGGCCGATGGCGCCCCCTACAGGCCTTTGTTGTAATGTGTACTGTACATTAGCTCTATTCACTGATCTATAATAGAGATTATATTATATTTTATATTTATATATAGATCAGTAGCTTTATTACATTATAATACAGTATTTTAAGTTTTGTTCTATAAAACCATATGATTTTTTTGCTTTTGATACTTTATTTGAACTAATTATTATTGCCTCATTGATATTTTATATGTATTTTAAGTTAATTTAAAGGCTATTGTTCACTTAGCCTACATCTATTTTTTAATACTACAAAAACTAATTATTAATTATAATATTTTATTAGTAGTAGACCAGAACAAGTGGACATGTTGTCATTCTTACACTATAATACTGAACTTTGATTTCAGTGATTTGGACTATGAGATGGACACTTGCTTCTTGCACTCTGTGTTGCACTTTACTTTTGCTTTAAAAAAGGATTTCATTGAAATTTGGATTTCATTTGGAGTTTCACTACTGAAGTCCATTTTTTTCATCATGCTGGAGATGTTGTTTACACATTTCTAAGAGTACTTTTAATACTTAATTTTTAATAATAATAACTTTTAATAATACAATTTTAATACTTGGTTCTAGTGGACTCTAAACTGCATTTATTTAATGTGAAAACCCAACTGTTGGGGTTCATTTAAACAGATTACCCCCCTTTGTAGTTGCACTCACAGCTGTAATGAACAGAAGCCCAGAACATGTGGATATAATTTTTGTAATTATTTTCTTTACATTTTATTTTTATTAGGTTTGTTTACATTTTTACATTTCGTCAATGGCTTGTTTACATTTACACTTTTTTATGGTACACTACTGAATGGCAAAGTTGCAAGTTTAATAAAAAGTCCTTTAAAATGGTTGATTTTTTGGTGGGAAATTAATCGTTTAGATTAACCGATTAATCGATAAATTAGTCAATAGATTAATCGGAATAAAAATAGTCATTAGTGGCAGCCCTACTTAGAACTGTTTTCCAATGTTGATGATTCTGCTTTTACATTGTTCTAGAACAGCACTAGACAATAAGAAATGTAACCACTAGAAACATTATTATAAAACATAGAATTGCACAAAACAACAGGCACCAGCCATTAAACGCAGACTTATGAACACCGGTTTGTTTTTCCTCTTTACCTTTTCTATTTTCTATTTACTATTAAAAATTCTATTTAAAAAACTATTTTAGTCAACTGTTCAAATTCTAGACAAAGTACAACACTTCCCAAGTTAACAGCACAACAAATAAAACTGAGGATTCACAAAGATGTTTGTTAAAATAAGTGACAACTACAGGAAACCCTTTCAGACAAATCTATGTCATGAACCATGGAAAGTCATGAATTACCAACTTTCTGAATGTTACACCAATTACAACTAATGAAAAATAATAAATGAGTCACAGCTCAAATATAATTATTACTAGAGACCAATCAGCTACATTAGTATTCATATTATTAGACTATGAGCAGTAGGAGAAAAATGCATTGAGTCCATTTGGAAGAGCATAGTGTGACACAAATGAAGTGAGGAACACAGTGTGCACTATACAGCCGGTTCAAGTCTCCTTCCTCTGCCACACAAAGGTGCTGTCGGGCACTTTGAAGGTTACTTTCTGAAGTGTTAAGCAAATTAAATACCATTTAGCAACTAATACACAAAGCCTATCATCAGATCCTCTTCAAAGAGCCATGTCCTTTGACCTACTTGTTGGCCTTGGGTTTTTTTTTTTTTCGGACAAGCACCTGGTATGAGGGGACAACTAGACAAAACAGACACTTGAGATGAACACTGAAGGGAAAGAGGGGGAAGGGGGAGGAGGACAGAATCATGGCTGGATCATGAATTCAGTCTACCTTGGAGCTCACTGGCACAATGACACATGTTTGACAACTACTTCAACATGTTCATTCAATTCATAGCTCTGGCTAGACAGAATGCCTCTTGTTTGCAATAATGCAATTAGGTATAATTTCACTGCTGTTTGCATTTATTTTCATATGCAGGATGGTTTGCAAAAACATTTCAATATACATGCAAATATATGGACTTTCAATAAATGACCATGTAATTTCTACATTACTACCAGCAGCAAACAAAATGGCAAAATAATGACATAAGCAAACATGTTTTCTGAACACTATCCCCTGTCTGACACCAAACAGACTCCATCCTAAACTCACACTATTGATTGAACCACTGTTGCGGTGCTGGGCTGATCAAGATGCTCAAACAAACGACGTAATGTTTCATCGCACCACAGAGCCATACTGATTATGCTTTTTAGAGAAATACAAATGGCTTACTTATAAATGTCTCTTCATATTAAATGATAACAGGAGACATTATTTTTTACAATAAAAATATTGTGCACAAAAAAGGGTTTTCACAAGCAGCTAAGGTCCTCTTGCAGTTCATTCAGAAAGCTCTGGTTATATGAGCTTGTGCAGGGCTCAGACATTCCGTGTGAAGTAGGGATGTGCGATATGTCAAAAATATTTGATCGATAATCGCCTTTAAAAATATCGCGATATCCAATATTAACCCCGCCCCGACCGAGACAACATTGCCGACATGCTCCATAAACACACACCATGTTCAGTTTGATCTTAATTATTGCCACAAAGTTTGGTTTTACTTTTCTTAGTTTGTACTTAAACTAACAGAAAACATTAGATTTGCTGTTATTTTGGTGTTGCTAATAATTTCCACTTTGTTCTTATCAAATTTGTGTTATTAAATTAATTTAGTTTTTCGAGGAGAACTGTTGAGGAAAAATAATAGAACCCAATTTTAAGTTCATCGTGGTGAAGTTGGACATTCTGGCAGTGATTGTAAGATTGATAAATGCATGTTGATGTCATATAATAATAAAATATGCCTATTTTACGATGTTTCTCTTTCTTTTTGGCATTATCACGTGACACATTTCATGATGTTAAGTTTAATTTCCTTAATTATAACAATTGCAGCGTTGTTTGTAAACTTGTATTCAAGCTATAACGTATTTGATATTTATCATGTATGATTAAAATCATGCAGGGATTAAAAATGAATTCTGAGCAAAAACATTAAGGTTTTTTTTTTTCCTGGTATAGCCTACTAGTTCAGAGGTCTCTTTTGGCCCGTTTTTAACTAAATAAAAAGAACTGCTTTAATTATTTAGAAGCAGGGTAATTTAAATGTAATTTTTGTATTAACATTTTTATAATTTTAATTTTATTAATCAAAATACAATGCCCACAATATAATATTCATGTTGGGCTGCCGAAAACTCCGAACGCGTGCATGTTGAGGGACGAGCTGAGAAGCCTACTAATGGCTTCATCCGTTTGCAACAAAACTTTATAGTTTTGTTGCAAATGAATTAAGAATTTATAGTGCTATATGTCAGTAGTATACATGGTTTAAAAAATCTGTAAAAATATTGCACTGAAATGTGCGCTGAAGGAATTTGCATATTTTAATTATTCCTCTCATGTTTGTGATTTTTCATCATTATACAGTCTGTTTGAATAAATATTCAGAAACACATGCAGTGCTATTTTTTTTTTTCTGTTTAACTTTTATTAAACTGCAGCTCAAAATAGAATAGGCCTTTACCCTAAATAAGGATAAATTATATACGCATCTCCAAAATAATCGCATACACCGATGCACGTTGCAATTACAGTAGTCAGCGCCGAACAACAGGCAAATAAAATAAGTGAGGTTACAAAAGTGATTCAGTCAAGATCAGTGAGGGATTTTCTTTTGTTCATTGATTAACATTAATGACTGGCGGCAGCGGCTGCAATCAATGCACGGATCCAATACGCCCTTGTTTTCTTTCTCAGATCTATGCATTGACTTAAGACATAACCGATTGTATTTAAGGGATATTTTGATATAATTCTGTGTGTATTTGTCCATTCGAATGTGTAAGAATGCAAGAAAGCGAGCTCAGTCCAGTGTTCGCGTATATAAGAGGCGGCTTTTGTGCGTGCACTTTGTGTGTGAGTGTGTGTGTGTGTGCGCAGCACAGAAGCGAGTGCAGAAGTGAGTTCTATATCGTCTTATTGCAGTTGAATCTTTTGAAATAACAATAAATGCTCATACAGAAATCGAGAAGCAGAATCTAAATTTTAATTTATAACAAGTAATTTGATTCCTGACCTTAAGCATCTGATCTGATTTCCAAAATTGGAATAGCTTTTCGATTCCCAACCATCCAACTAAAAGACCTGTATGGCGACTATGGGGCTATGTAAAATATTTTTTGCAACTTACTAGGTTTATCATTTGTCATTTTTTCCCCCGATAATGTCGATAATTGTCTGTTACCTGACTGTTGACATCGACATCGCGATACTTACGAGACATTACCCAGCCCTAGTGTGAAGCTCTGTGTCACTGGCCAGCCATGCAGGCTTTCTCATGGCCCAGCATGCTTAATCAAAATGTAATTACTAACAAAAGCAAGTCAGCGCAGGCACCAGAGGGAGAAAGCGCCCAGACTCTGCCACAATCACGCAGGACCTTAATTACCGTCATTTGCAATGCCAGACATTTGACTGCACTGCAAAGTGGCACATTTGCAAGCACTTTCACTAGAGCTCAACATTTTCTTTATTTTTCTCCTTTTCAAAATTCAATGTTCAAAAATAATTCAAGAATGCTATTATAAATTCATTTTCAAAGGCACCTGAAATCATAGAAAAATTTGTTTCAAACCAACTTTTGCACCTCCATAAGAAAAAATAATCAAAGCTGTAATTGACTTCATTGAAATAATTTAATTCTTAAGTACCTTAGCCTTGATTTTTTGCAAAAAAAAAAAAAAATTATTTGAATGCCTTTTTATAATATTTTATACATCCCCATCTAGACTACACAGAATACGATACTTTTAGGAATGAATGCCACATGATCATTTACAATAACATGGTAGAGGCAAAAATTACATAAAAAAAAACAAAAAAAAAAAAACATCAGATTGATTATGGGTGACCAACCCAATGCAGAACCATAGAAAACAAAGTATCAAATTTGAAACAAAGTTTGAAAAGTTTAAAGTACAAGAAAAAAAGAAAATAAATTTTTTCTGTTTATCAATCAACAAGCGTAACAGTTTATAGTTTAATCATTTATGTATTTTATTGCTGATTTTAGTATAATAAATGCGTGCACAGTTACTCAAAAGCTCTTTTAAAAACCCATTTTGTAGCCATCTTCCACCATCAAATTTTAATTGAGATAACCAAAACTTAAAAGCTTTTTTATATTTTTTTACCAAACCCTTACTAAAACTTCCAACCCAATGCAGAACCATAGAAAACAAAGTATCAAATTTGAAACAAAGTTTGAAAAGTTTAAAGTACAAGAAAAAAAGAAAATAAATTTTTTCTGTTTATCAATCAACAAGCGTAACAGTTTATAGTTTAATCATTTATGTATTTTATTGCTGATTTTAGTATAATAAATGCGTGCACAGTTACTCAAAAGCTCTTTTAAAAACCCATTTTGTAGCCATCTTCCACCATCAAATTTTAATTGAGATAACCAATTTTTTTTTTTTTAACCAAACACTTACTAAAACTGTCTGTGCTGAATTCAGTGCTTTTTGTGAAGCTTTCTCCCTTCCACATTCTTCCTGGTCAACATGTCTCCACCTTTCATTGATAAATTACAGGGAAAGTCATGAAAATTAGAGATCCAAAGAAATGTCTTGTAGAATTTATTCAGGGTCAAATAGAAAAACACATCCAGGTGACCCAATATAAATTCTACAAGATTTTCTGAGATGTCAAGACATTCACCTCAGATTGCTGAGGACCTGCACATCAACGTCACTGTACAGTTCTGCAGAAAAAAACTTGCAACCCTGGAAAAGATGCTATCAGTTCAGACCAGGGCTCGAAAAATTTCAAAATCCCTGGTAGCACTTCGGGCATACATTCTCTAGATTTTGGTAGCCCAAAATGAATTTAACTAGCCCCCAAAAAAAAGACATCAGCTGAACTTCACTGTGGACAAATCAACATGATTTGCATGTGGCTAGTAGTAGCATATAGGGATGTAACGATTCACTCAACTAATGATGTGATACGATTCATGAAACTGATTTCACAACACGATTTTTTTTAACAAAATGAGATTTAAAACAAATTATAAATTAAAAGGTGTCCTTTTATTATTTCTCAGACAAAAGGCTGCACATTTCTTTGTTAAATGAATAGCCTATATGTCAAATAATAAAACTAGCTTGAAATTTAAAAACAAATCCCAAATCAAATAAAATATTAAAAAAAAGAAATCTCTTCATATAAACAAACTAAGGCTTTGCCTTTGCTCTTTCCATTTTAAATCAGAGGCAACCACTGCATTTTAATCACGATCCAAACAAAGATGCTAAATACATGCTATTTAGATTGTAATTAGATTGTATAAACTTTTAAATCTGAAGCAAAACAGAATGGTCTGACTTTAGCTTTGTGAAACTATACTACATAAAAAATCTGAATGAAACAATGAAAGCTGAAAGGCTGAATGAGACGCAAACGTCACTCTCTGCCAGCAGGTGGCACTTATGGTACAGCAGCCATTTATAGGCTGCTGCCCCTTTAAGACCGAATGCACTGATCCAAACAATGGCTACATTTACATGCAACCAAATAATCTGTTTGTAATGGGATTGACGGCTCAATCAGTATGAAAAGCCTTCATGTAAACACCTTAATCGATCCGATTGAGCTCGATCTGAATGAAATTTCGATCGGATTGAAGGGGGTGGTTTATTCCTTTTCTAATACGATTGAGAGTGCATGTAAACAGTCGATCGGATTGAACCCCCGAAACTGAAAGAACTGTGCATGTGCAATGACGCAGAAATAGCATAATGACGTATGACACGCGGAATGAGCGGTTCTTCCATTTGAATAAAGTGTTGTATAAATGCGTGTCCTGTCATTATAAAACTCTCCTTTCACTCGGCAACTGTGAAGTGGAGCAGGACAACCTCCCACCAGTCCTTGTTTTGGATACTCATCCACAGTCAACCCGTTTTGGGCACGGGGAGGGGCATTTTTACTGTGTGATAAATATGAGCAGCACCGCACAACATAATTTATTTAATATGTATCCATTAGGGCTGCACGATATATCGAAATATCGCAAATGTAAATATCGCAATATGCATATCTCAAGGGCGTGCGATATCTGAATCATTTTAATAATAGGCTACTTTTACGTTTTTTGCAACAAAAACGTTGCAAAAGGTCAAAGTTTTAGTTTGATGCATATAGCAGAGAATTGCTTGACGTTAAACATTTCTTTGTTAAATGAATAGCCTATATGTCAAATAATAAAACTAGCTTGAAATTTAAAAACAAATCCCAAATCAAATAAAATATTAAAAAAAAGAAATCTCTTCATATAAACAAACTAAGGCTTTGCCTTTGCTCTTTCCATTTTAAATCAGAGGCAACCACTGCATTTTAATCACGATCCAAACAAAGATGCTAAATACATGCTATTTAGATTGTAATTAGATTGTATAAACTTTTAAATCTGAAGCAAAACAGAATGGTCTGACTTTAGCTTTGTGAAACTATACTACATAAAAAATCTGAATGAAACAATGAAAGCTGAAAGGCTGAATGAGACGCAAACGTCACTCTCTGCCAGCAGGTGGCACTTATGGTACAGCAGCCATTTATAGGCTGCTGCCCCTTTAAGACCGAATGCACTGATCCAAACAATGGCTACATTTACATGCAACCAAATAATCTGTTTGTAATGGGATTGACGGCTCAATCAGTATGAAAAGCCTTCATGTAAACACCTTAATCGATCCGATTGAGCTCGATCTGAATGAAATTTCGATCGGATTGAAGGGGGTGGTTTATTCCTTTTCTAATACGATTGAGAGTGCATGTAAACAGTCGATCGGATTGAACCCCCGAAACTGAAAGAACTGTGCATGTGCAATGACGCAGAAATAGCATAATGACGTATGACACGCGGAATGAGCGGTTCTTCCATTTGAATAAAGTGTTGTATAAATGCGTGTCCTGTCATTATAAAACTCTCCTTTCACTCGGCAACTGTGAAGTGGAGCAGGACAACCTCCCACCAGTCCTTGTTTTGGATACTCATCCACAGTCAACCCGTTTTGGGCACGGGGAGGGGCATTTTTACTGTGTGATAAATATGAGCAGCACCGCACAACATAATTTATTTAATATGTATCCATTAGGGCTGCACGATATATCGAAATATCGCAAATGTAAATATCGCAATATGCATATCTCAAGGGCGTGCGATATCTGAATCATTTTAATAATAGGCTACTTTTACGTTTTTTGCAACAAAAACGTTGCAAAAGGTCAAAGTTTTAGTTTGATGCATATAGCAGAGAATTGCTTGACGTTAAAAAGAGTTAAGTGCAATAAGTTTCAGAAAACAACTCTTTGCCGTCTCGTCTTGCTGTCTGACAGACACACACACAGAGAGACGCGTTTCAGACGGCGCACGAACACCGAGTTGATTCGTCTTTCGCATCTCCTCCTCATGTTTGAACAGACACATAGACACAGAATTATGTCAATAGTACCCGTCTCGACGATCATTCTCGTAAACGCAGTCGGTTATGTTTTAAATTAATGTAAACAGCTGAGAAAGAAATCAGATGTGTATCATTATACTGGATCCGTGCAGTCGGATTTAAAGAGACAGCAGCCTATAAATACGTGCTGCTGAATATGTCACTAATGTTAAATCAAACAACAAAACAGCTATAACAAAGATTCATCTCAATTTTATTCATACAGTGAACACTATGCAGTGTTATTTTACACTTAATTATCTGAATACTACTGTTTATTTTATCTATGCTTGTAAATTGTGTATTTCTTTTTCTTTCTTTTTTTTACGGACTGTTCACTTGCCTTTAATCATGTTTGAACTTTCTCAGACTATAGTTTTTGCTGTGGTGTATGAAGAAGTACTTAAAGTGTATGGAAAGCAAAGTTAAAATGATATAAAATTAGCGTCATTAATTTTTTAGTTTGTATGTTCACATTGATGTTAAAATTACATTTTCTGATTTGTGACAATATTTTTTATGTAATGCTAAAACACTGCTGGTCACTTTCAGAAGTTGTAGTGATTCTTTCTTTTCCAAGAAAGAATGTGAAACTAATTGGTTATATAATTTTCATTTTTAAATATTTTAAAATAAATGTATTTATAAAGTAAATAAATGAATTGTATTGTACATAAATTAAGTTGTAAATCTTGTGTAAGAGTTACATTATCACAACTGCAAATTACATTTACAACATATATGAATATCTCCTATAAAGAAGGCTCTCTAAAATGAATAAGAATAAGACAGGTAGTCCTTGCCACAACCAAATATCTCGCTCAATGGGCACAGCTTGCCTGAGAACAACAATGAAAGCTCTGTGGCCAATTATAAAAGGACAGCCGCCGTCTTCCTGTGAGTCTGGTACTGTCAGACTGTTTTCCCCCCCTTTTTCTTTCAATCCCCTCTTTTTGGGGGCCCTTTTGCAGCTTTACTTTAGAGTGGCTCCTACTATTAAATGAGAGCCCTCAACCAGGCGGGGTGTACTTGCCCACTCAGACACAATCAGAGATAGTCCGAGTCCACCCCACTCTGCCAAACCCGGCCCACACATTCAAGCCAGCTGAGTGTCTGAAGTCTCATAGGTAAACAAGATCATTATTGTCTCACAAGGACATTGGGAATAAAAAAATTAATTAAAAAAAGACTAGATTTAATTTCAGTATGGATTTTATGAAGGTCATTTTTTGAGAATATTTTGAACTGTACAAAGCATGCTATCATTCATTAAAAAACATATTTGTAATATATATATATTAAATTGTTTATAATATTAAAATATACATTAAATATATATGCATTAAAACACTAAAAATATTTACATACCAAAAGACCTATGCCTTTTTGATTTCCAATCAGTTTTTTATATTTTTAACTTTTAACTTTAAATTTTGCCTAATTACAAAAGCATAAAAGAATCGTGACCCGGTACAAACACAGCTCAAAAACAGCACAAACACAGTCAACGTTCATACCAGTTTCTCATCCACAGTGATGAGCTGGGATCCCTGTCCCTGTTGTTCTGCCAGCCTCCATCCTGATGTGCTTATTGACCTGCAAAACAGGAAGATGAATTAAAAAAAAATATAGAGATAACAAGCAGACACACACAAAATAATTTGTAGTTAGGTACAAACAACGGCACAGTAAAGTTTTGATGGAGGAGGATGTGTGTCAAGAGACAGGAGAGAAGAAGGCACACAGCTCTCTCCTTGGCCCTCATTAATTCTGCCTGCTGAGTTTCTGGCAGGCTTCTATAAGCCAGTTAGAAACAAACAGCCACTGGTGTCGTCCTGCCAGTCTACAGTCACAGCCATTGAAATTAAATAGTAACTGGTCTGTCATAAACAAACAATAATTCTAAATGGCTAGCGATAGAAGCGCTCACGGATCTCTCATTTCGATTTTAAGTGAATGACACACGGCTGGCAGCTGAGGAAATGTAAAGCTGCTTTCAAATTAAGATTCAAATGACTGATTCTCTGACAGGAGACACACATTTAATATTCATTAAACACAAGCAGAATGAATTTCTAGGTAAATTGTTGAGAATCGTTCAGAATTGTGTTCCTATGTAAACCGGTGCGTTGGACTGGATGCAACATAAACATTTACATAAAGAGTTTCTCAAACAATTTAAACAGAATTGAGCTCTGCTTTTGTTTCATGAATAAGGCACAACGTGTTATCCAAACAAATGAGTTATGTTTATAACCTAAATTTTACTTTAACAAATGAGTTTATGGAAGGAACTAAAACCGCTGGGGGGGGGATTACTTTGCCAAATTATAGAGAAAGTGGAACATGCCGTATGAGAGCAGATTCTGTGTGCATTTTAAAATGAACACCTGACAAATTTATATCAGCATTGTGCATACAAAACATATTTGAACTTTTGCCACATTTTTTTTGATAGACTTAAAATCAAGAGTAGAGATGGGGGCCAGATTCAAAACCGCATATTCCATAAGCATGACTGCTCAATTTGCCTGAGTGCAAGCACAGACCAAAACACCACCACAGAATTACAATACTCTTGAAAGCTGAATATATTGGTCATATTTATTTCCATTATGTCATTCATTGAAGCTTTAAGAAGCTTTTCTTATAATCAGAAGATGCAGATTCTGCACATTTCTGTTGTTTTATGTTACATACCATCAGTTAGGGTCAGCAGCACTGTGCCTGATGGGTCTGATATCCAGTCAGAAGTCAGAGACCATTATTACATCATTACAGTAGAAAAGCTCAAGTCTAAAATTGTAGAGTGCAGTAACGTTAGTTCCAACAAGCGCGAACTACATACAGTAGTTTGTCAGTCTAAGTATCCAGCGAGTTGATGTAAGCATTAGCTTGCAAACTTCAGTACTTCTATAACAGATAAAGAAAAAAAAATATGTACTGTAATAATCCAAAAGGTGAACCTCTCCGAGATCCACCTTTCAACATAATGAATAGTCTGTATTTTCAGCCTTCTTTGATAAAGAAGGTCACCTTCACACAAACCGCTACATATTCAGTTAGAATCACACTGACATATGACACCTAAGTTACTCAGAGAAATCAGAACAGTGTTTATCACTAACATTTGTCCGTTTTATTTCTATCTGTTATAAATGACTAACATAACACGGTACTCGCGTAACAACCCCTCAAATCCAATAGCGGGACAATATTATCTATTAGTGTGCGTCACACAGATGAATTAATAAATTAGATGACAATCTGGCTAACGTTATGTTAGTTAGCTAACCGGCTAACAGTGTAACTCTAAACAAATAAACAAACAAACAGACCGTGCATTATTTATTTGCACGTAAATATACGAACACAAAGCGATTATTTGAATATCTAGTTATTACCTGGCAGGACTCACAAATGTTTTTGTGACTGAGTTAAGAGAGAGAATTCGGCTTAATCCAAAGAATGACATTGAAGACGCCATGTTGACACGGACTGAGCGCTGTACGGCAACACACAGCGTCCAAACTCAAGCGATGCGGCTATTTATTTCCCCTCTTCTAGGAGAGAGAGTAGAAACTTTGAGAGAAAAGGTGTCTGAAATTCTTTGTGATGTTCAAGTGAAAATGACAGCATCTCTAGATGTGTCTGTTACTGATACAGAGCTAACTCTTTATAACAGCCTAATTTGATTTCGCGCTGTTTTATGTGGTTGCATCATTTGTCCTAATTAAGGAATGTTGGCTCACCCAAAGCATCGAATGAAGCATGCTTAGTACAAACGTGTGATAACTTGTATAAACAATACACTTTCCCCATAATTTAATGCATTGCGTGCGTTTTTGACATTTGGTTGGTGATTTTTCATTTAACATGACACCTGTAAGACAGGTTTTGTGATGAGTGACTGCTCATTCTGAGAGCAAATAACATTTGTGTAATCGAAAAAGAAGCTAATTTGTACAATTAATGAAAACATGCAAAAAAGAATGGAAGCTGTCTACTATATTTTTGCAGTAAATGACTGTAATTAGTAGGCCTCACATTAAAATGATCCTAAAAACATGCAGCTTTTATTTGAACAAAGTATAATAAATGTGAAGCATGTCATATATAATGCATGCATAAAGCAAAATATGCATAAAATAGCCTTCACATTTTCTCTTTCACATTTAACTTTATTTTAACCAAATAGCCACCACATCCCAATAGGGGGAAAAAATCTCTATAGAAGAAGAAGAAAGAAAGAAAAAGCAAGCATCCATGGCACGTCCCTTAATTTGAGTTCAGGTCTCTTCAAAGGCTCTCTCTAGATGGGTCGATTTCCTCCTCAGTTCACAGGACTGAACTGAAGCAAGACAGCCCTCTCTTGGGATTTCAGGCATGCAACAGCATAACACACTAATTTTCCGCCATTTATCAGTTCTTGGATGCTTTTTTACTTCTGCATTTCACCATTCGTTGCCGTTAGGTTATGTATGCGTCGCCTGTAAAGGGACCGGGAATCTTCTCTAAGCATGAGATCAAAGTTTCTATTGATCAGTGAAAGAAATGAGAGGTCCAAGGACCATCCCCACACTTCAGTGCCGGAATCTCCATTTTGCTTTAATGAGGCCCATTCATCTACACTTTGCAACAGAGACAGTGTGAGTGAGGTGGTCCTGTCTGGGACATAAACATGTTTATTTCCAAATCAGCAAGGAGTGTTTTTGTTTCTACTTACAGTAAAGTTGTAAAATGATGTGAATGATGATGTTCACCTTATCTGAAAAATGGCATTTAGATTTTCTTTCAAACTCATTTTTTTGTATCTTTAAAAAAATGTCAAAGCTGTGCATGCTTCATATTACATAAACATTGTAATATGTATCGTTAAAAGACAATATGAGAAAACCCAACTTATGCCAAAACAATAATAAACACAATTAAGTAACATATTGTCTTTCAAAGAGTTAATCAATGGGAAAGCAAAAGGAGAAAAACAGAGTGGCTTAACTTTTCACCATTTCCCTCCCTCTTTCTCTCTCCTGTCCCATTTGAAGGAGATGCGAGTTGGCAGCACAGGAGAAGTTTGAAGATTAATGGTGTAAAGGGGGGCTCTGACAGCCTTTCCGCTGGTTGCAGTTCTCCTGGGTGGCCCGATTGGTCTTGGATGTCACTTTTGCTACTTAATCTTGTGTTTGTGAAACAGCCTGACATGCCTGAAGAACTCTGTCTGTCCACGTCTGTATAGACATCAACCTGTGAGACCGTTACTACAAGGTATCTTTAATAGGATGTCCCTTTGCCACAGCTCTAAGAACCAAAAAAGTTATTAGAACTTTGTTGATAAGATTCAAGATACCATTTTTTAAATCAAAAATACAGTAAAAACAGTAATATTGTGAAATATTATTACAATTCAAAGAACTATTTTCTATTTAAATATTTTTTCCAACGTAAATAATTCCTGTGATGGCAAAGCTGAATTTTCAGCAGTCATTACTCCAGTCTTCAGTGTCACATGATCCTTCTGAAATCATTCTAATTTCAGGGTTCCCACACTTTTTCAGCGATCATTTTCCAGGACTTTTCCAGGACATTTTTTTATTTAATTACGGCGGGAATAAAAGACAAGAATCAAGTCAGAAAATAATATATTCCAATCTCTAGAAGTCTTTAAAAACATACAGTTTATGGCCATGACTTAACTATAAAATCATCTCTCTAATATGAGCTCTTAATTATACATCACAACTAATGATTTTCAGAACCAATTTCAGTACCATAGCAAAAAAATATTGAAAGTATTTAACTATTTTATTTAACTATTTGGAAATAAAAATACAATATTTATATAAATACAGTAAATACAATATTGGCATGTATCCTTCCAAATGTTTTTCAATTAAGTATTGCTTTAATAGGGTCAAGTGAAAAATGAGAGGATTCTGACTAACTTAATCACCTCTGATTGGCCATTGCATCGCTCTCCAGTATCAACGTGGTACAAAAGTACTAATAGCCTACTTTTTACAATATTCAAAATTATTAATGTTAACAAAGCTGCTTTCCACTTTACTACAAACATTCATCACAAGACTAAACAACGTCATTCAAAATACTTCTCTTAAAGTTAACCACTAGATAGAACGTTAGAAAACACATCAGTGTTCACACTGTCAAAAGTCAGTAGTGATGCACCAATCTTGATTTTTCATGGCCAACTCCAATACTTATTTGTGATATTTATTTCATTTTTTTAAAGCAAGAGATAAGATAGAATTAAAATATGAGTATATGAACAAGATGTTTTGTGCTCTATTATTACAGACCGAACTCTCTGTAGCCATTTACAATTAGAGGCAAACACTGCATTTTAATCACAATCCAAATAAAGATGCTACATACATTAGCAGGTTCTGATTTAGTTTAGATTAAATTAGATGTCATTTCAAAATCTGAAGCAAAAACAGAATATTCTGACTTTAGCTTTGTGAAATTATATTGCATAAAACATCTGCACGAAACAGAAACATCAGACGGGCTGAATGAGAAGCAAATTCACTCTCTAACAGCAGGTGGCGCTTATGGAACAGCAGCGACACAGCGTTTCCTTGGATACCGCTGTAAACAAAGCAAACGCTGCGCTTATAAACACTACTTTAGTAAACACTATAGAGAACCAAGATGAAAAGAAAATACCATCTAAACGTTTCTGAAAACAATCAGTTCCCCCCCAGAGATGCATTTTTATAAACCCCCATCCTTAATTCAATATTAAGGATTTTCTTCCAATATTTCGCTCATCGTGAACGGTGAGCTGCTCTGTCTGCTACAGTATTTTCTGCTCTTTGCGTTTGTCGTCAGTGTCTCTGGCCTTTGTTAACGTCCCGTTGACAGACTTCGTAATATTTCCACACAAATGACATTTTGGAAAATGCTTGCAATAGGCTACAGTTTGTGTGCAAGTCCGGAACAGAGATCGGCTGAAATAAAACAAAAGAGCCGGTTGCCGATCGCACGTTTAGAGCAAAAACAGGCCGATTTATGGCCGTTCGAATGTTTTCTAACATTGATTGTTTCGGGCCAGTGGTGAGCTGTTCGTTCTTGGCTATAGGAAACCACAAGTAAATTTTTTAAATAATAATTTTCCAGGACAACAACAAGATTTTCCAGGATAAACTACATTTTTTTTAATTTTCCATGTGTTTTCCAGGACTGGATAATTCGTCATCAATTTTCCATGTGTTTTCCAGGAAGCGTGGGAACCCTGCAGTAGGCTAATATGCCGATCTTCTTATTTTTAGCAATATTGAAAATGGTTGTGCTGCTTAATATTTCTGTGTAAACCGTGATGCCTTTTCAGGGTTCTTTGATTAAAAGAAAATTCAAAAGAACAGCATTTATTTGAAATGATTTTTTGGTAACAGTGTAAGTCTTTATTGCCATTTTTGATCAATTTAATGCATCATTTCTGAATAAAAGTATTTATTTCTTTAAACAATTTTTTATAAATAATTGATACTGACCCCACACTTTTGAATGGTACTGTATGCACAACTAAAGCACAGATAATTATGTTAACCAGTTGGGTTTGGTTATGGTGAGAAGGGATTCCCAGACAGATTACTGATCTGCAGCTCAATTCTCTGGAGAATAGTCTGCCAGCCTGACATCCTGTGGCTGCAGGGTAAATCCTAAAAAACAACGAACTAGGATTGCTATAAAACAGTAGGCTATCCTTGTTTTGAAGATCTAAACTTAAGATAGTCTGATGTATTTGAAGCTGTAATCGGTCATTGTGGGATGTAGCCTATTTGTATAAATCTTTACCCAACCTTTTAGCTCGTACAAGTTGTCCATACACATCTTTTTCTTCCATCAGTGAATGAGTTGAGCGTTTAATTGGTCTAAAAGTTGAACATTATTAGCCAACTTTCTATTTCAGCAAAAGATAATGAATCATGTGGGAATAAATGCGTCTGCTGTTAATCTATTAGATGTCTTTTCCTGTGCCTTCAATTAGTATTTTAGGCATCAGCAGAGTGGATGTGAACTGGTTTCTTGTGTGACCTTTGTGACTTTTAACCTTAATCCTCTCCCCCCTTAAAACCCACTTTCTGTCACCCTGAGTGTTTTCTCATTATCTATCTCCTCATTAGCCTTCAAAGCAACAGTAGGTTCACTGTATTTTCATCTTTTTACCTTCTTTTAATCTTCTGACACCTTCATCCTGCATTTGAAAGCATGTTTTGAGAAAGTCCACTTCCTGTCCACTGAGACGTCACTGCAAAATTTGACTTGTTATACACCTAAGATACTCTGAACATCAGTTTAATTTGTAATGCTCAGGTGTCTCGCATCCTGGGAAACTGTTTACTAGTTTGTGATGATGAAGTTGATTTTTTTTCATGTTCATGCTCACTTCATGTTTCATGTGTGTTTTTGAGTTGTAAGCTGCCCACATAGTAAGTGAAGCTGCGGCCGGGTGTAAACTGTTTGGATAAAATGAAATAATCCACCTACAAGGCTTGGCATAGAGCACTAGAGAAAATTAAATAGATTGTTTTAAGTGGAGTAATCAAATATTTACAAGAAGATAACGATTAATCGAGTGTCCCATGGTATGATTCACATTCGGTGCTTCATTGAATGGGGATTATTTGAGGTCTCTTCAAAGGAATTCATGTGACTGGAGGTCTCATGCCATGTTAAATGGTTCCATATGGATGACATTTGGCTTTAACAATTAAGTAATTAGTGAGAAATAATTACTTAAACACACATTATAAGAAAACAAATAAACTGCTCTGTGTTTCTGTAGTCTGTAGTGAGTGTACAGAGGAAAGCGTTTACTGAATTTTGTAAAAGATACATTTTCTTAGAAAAAAAATATGCTATCGTTCAAAAATTTGCGGTTGGTAAGATTTTTTTTTAAAAAAAAGGGGTCATATGATGCTGCTAAAAAGAACAGTATTTGGTGTAATGAAATGTGTTTATGCGGTTTAAGGTTCAAAGATTTTCCACATACTGTACATTATTGTTTCTCCTCTATGCCCCGCCTTTCTGAAACGCGTCGATTTTTACAAAGCTCATCGGTCTTAACTCGCTTTAAATATATTAAATATAAAAACTCTTTAAATATGAAAAAACTTACTTACAGTCTTTGAGTCAGAACTGCTGCCATTGTAGTCTACTCTACCAGGATCAGTAAACAGTCCTCCATAAAATGCGCTGGATACATCTGAATATTTGGGTTGAACTGTTCTGGAACAGTGTTGTAAATACAACTTAACCACTGATTTATAGTCGTGTCCCTTTTTGGAAGACCAAACAAAGTAGTTTCGCTTTCACAATGAAACAGTGTCACACACCGCGGCCTACAGTGAGCAGAGGCCGGGGGATAAAGTGAGGAACGGCCGGAGGGTTAGAGTGAGCAAAGGTGGGTGGGCTTGAGAACGGCGCAGCCGGCGATTTCGACGAAGGAGCGTCTGGAAGGACATGTGACGACTCCGGGCTGGACTCCGCTTCGTCCACGGTGAAAGCCGATCCGGCGTTCGACAGCGCAAAGTTGTAGTATTACCTCAGCGACCAGCACGGAACAGCTCCAAGCATGATGAAGCAGATATCGTCCTCTTTTGGAAGACCAAACAAAGTAGTTTCGCTTTCACAACGAAGCACGCAGCGTCTTTATGACATGGCGGCGGCGGCAACAATACTACAACGAGAATAAAAGTTACGCCTTCTTTCTTTGCGTGAACATTTGGGCAGCGTTATGCAAATCTTCCCACATAGCGATGTAGATATGTGGGGGGCGTGTTAGAACGAGCCGTTTTTGCCGTTTCGACATATTTGTCACACTTAAAAGATTCAGATCATCAAACAAATTTTAACATTACACAAAGATAATGCAAGTAAATGCAAAATGCAGTTTTTAAATTATGATTTCTTTTATTAAGGGAAAAAAGCTTTCCAAACCTGCCTGGCCCTACGTGAAAAAGTAATTGCCTCCTAAATCTAATAACTGGTTGTACCACACTTCGCAGCAACAACTGCAATCAAGTGTTTGCGATAACTGGCAATGAGTCTTTCATATCGCTGTGGAGGAATTTTGGCCCACTCTTCTTTGCAGAATTGTTTTAATTCAGCCACATTGGAGGGTTTTCCAGCATGAATGGACTGTTTAAGCATCTCAATCGGATTTAAGTCCAGACTTTGATTTGGCCACTCCAAAACCTTAATTTAGTTTTTCTTGAGCCATTCTGAGGTTGATTTGCTGGTGTGTTTGGGATCATTGTCCTGCTACATAACCCAAGTGCGCTTGAACTCGAGGTCAGAAACTGATGGCCGGACATTCTGCTTCAGGATTTTCTGATAGAGTGCAGAATTCATGGTTCCGTCAATTATGGCAAGTCGCCCAGGTCCTGAAGCTGCAAAGCAGCCTCAGATCGTCACACTACCACCACCATGTTTGACTGTTAGTATGATGTTCTTTTTATGAAATGCTGTGTTGGTTTTACGCCAGATGTAACGGGACACACACCTTCCAAAAAGTTCAACTTTTGTCTCATCAGTCCACAGAATATTTGCCCAAAAGTCTTGGGGATAATCAAGAGATTTATTTGGCAAATGAGGGACAAGCCTTTGTGTTATTTTTGGTCAGCAGTGGCTTTTGCCTTGGAACTCTCCCATGGATGCCGTTTTTGCCCAGTCTCTTTCTTATTGTTGAATCATGAACACTGACCTTAATTGAGGCAAGTGAGACCTGCAGTTCTTTAGATGTTGTTCTGGGTTCTTTTATGACCTCTTGGATGAGTTGTCGTTGTGCTCTTGGAGTAATTTTGGTAGGCTGGCAACTCCTGGGAAGGTTCACCATTGTTCCAAGTTTTCTCAATTTGTGGATAATGGCTCTGACCATGGTTCGCTGGAGTCCCAAAGCCTTAAAAATGGCTTTACAATCCTTTCCAGACTGATACATGTTAACTGTTTTGATTCTAATCTGTTCTTGAATTAGTTTAGATCGCGGCATAATGTGTTGCTATTTAAGCGTGCTTCACTTTGTCAGACAGGTTCTATTTAAGTGATTTCTTGATTCAACAGGTCTGGCAGTAATCAGGCCTGGGTGTGGCTAGTGAAATTTAACTCAGCTTTCTAAAATAATATGGTTAATTGCAGTTCTTTCATGATTTAAGAGGAGGGGGCAATTAATTTTTCATGTAGGGCCATGTAGGTTTGGACAGCTTTTTTCCCTTAATAAATGAAATCATCATTTAAAAACTGCATTTTGTATTTACTTGCATTATCTTTGTGTAATATTAAAATTAGTTTGATGATCTGAATCTTTTAAGTGTGACAAATATGCAAACAATTTTAAAAACAGGAAGGGGGCAAAAACCTTTTCACACCACTGTATATATATATATATATATATATATATAAAATACTACATTTGTCTTCACCATCACACTTCAGAAAGGATCTAATAATCTTTTTTCTTGTGCAAGACATTAAGAAATGTTATAACATTTTTCTTTTTATTTATTTATTTCTTTTTTTTTTTTTTTTTTACAGAAGGTTCAACCCTTGTTGAGACTGTCTGAGTTCATGTGTGCTAACTGCTAAGCTACAGCTATGTCTAACCGAAGCATTTTGATTAGAGTCATTTGTCTATGATGTAAACCATCCTCTCTCAATGTGTTCTCCAATGTTGATTTACGATGACCCACATACCAAAACAGTGAGGATGACTAATGATGCTCAGGGAAGGAATGAGGCATCTTTTGTTTCTTCAGCCTCATTTTTCTTCTCTTTACATCGCTGCAGCCCTTCTTCCGTGCACAAATAAGCTCTTTCATATGGGTTCTATCTTAGTGAAATTTAACTCAGCTTTCTAAAATAATATGGTTAATTGCAGTTCTTTCATGATTTAAGAGGAGGGGGCAATTAATTTTTCATGTAGGGCCTTCTGGTAATATCATTGTACACAAAATGTGTGGCATGGCTAAATATCACAATTATGCAATTCCTGAATAATTTTAATTGTTATATACAGCCAAGAGGGTCCAGACCTCTGAAGTGGGTCATGTTATATAATTTATATCTAATATCTAAAATGACTCACAACCAAAAAAAAAAAAGGGGACACTAAAGCATATTCATGAATATGCCAGACATCTAAAAACCTCCAAGAGTTGCTCATAAATCTTTATAAAAGTATGGCTACATGTTCATCATCTTCTCTAGGACTCCAGGAACAATTGCAACGCTACGTCTAGATGTCTAAATCTTCCTCTCAGTATATCTGAAGGGGGAGTTAGTCCAAAGTGAGGTCAGTTGGACACATTGGATTGCCTTTTCCTTTCATGAGAGGAATACAATGGCTGAAATGACCACCACTGGATGACCTTTTCAACAGACCTCATGCCCTCATTTGATTGACATTTCTCTTTGACGGCAGGGGGCGGAGACGGCTTTTGGTGGGCAATGGGGAGGGCAGATTCTCCAGGGTAAATCCTCATCCACATCTCTTCCTTTGGACAACAAAGAGTGTGATGTTTTTGTCTGAAATAAGGAGCCAGATCCCTTGTGTTTTGATGAGTGGGCCACCTGGGACACACATCTCCATCATCGCGTCAAAAGATGAGAGAGAAAAAAGATGGGAAGAGAGGAGACAAGAGGAGGATGGAGGAGAAAGAAATCCTCCAAAGTAGCACAACCAGAAGCTTGAATGACAAGCTCAATGGAGACTGTTCAGCCAAGGGATCAAATCTCGTCTGTGTCATTAGACCAGCTTGTGTAACTAACATATGTTACATATGTGCCAAACTCATATGTTTCTCTTTGCATTCATGTTTTATATGATTACGAAAAACTTTTAAATCATCTTCATGAAAAGTTTGTATTTAATGAATTTTAAATTTCATTAAGGTCAGGTAAGGTAACAACATTTTCAAGTGTACAAATCTTTATTTTCTAAACTTAAAAAAGAAAATCACTGTAAAATTATTATTATTATTGTTGTTATTACAATTTAAACAGCATGTACACATCTTAATCTTTGGTTTCCAAAACCAATAAAATAAGGTTAAAATTATTAATATTTCAACAAATATCATGAATTATTCATTAATATATTAGGTTTGGGGAATTGTACTACATAATACGGTAGGCAGGTATTCAAGTCATTCCCTGTATGAATTGCATTTAAAAAAAAATTTTATTAGTTAAATAGTTTAAAAAAATTAGCAATTTAAATAGTTAAAAAAAGTTCACCCTTTGCGTTTCACAAAATAAAATAAAATACAAAGTCCTAGTTTTTGAACAGCCTGAAGGATGGGTGATAGGATTTATATTTTCGTGTGAAGTAATCCTTTAATATTTGCTCTTATCTGAGTTTCCCACTGCAGCTGATATCACTGATATCTCACACTTGTTGTTTGCTTTAGTGAGAAGGTGTGTGGTGCCATGCTGCGAACCCTGACATGCACAGGAAAACACCTTTAAATGAACCCTGGTCGTATGTCAATTTCCTTCTCTCTCCAAAACACAAATACGGGAACACAAACAAGATCTCACTGACTGGCTTTTGTTCCAAGTCCCGTTGTCAAAACCGACTCAGAATGGGAGAGACTACGGTGTTTATTTCTAATCCCGGGACTTAATAAAGTCACCAGTGGCACAGTATTCCAGTCATGCATAAGACATGGGAGATCAGCCCTCCTGACCGGGGACAAGCTGAAACTGTTAAAAAAGAAAAACCCTTCACAGTGCGGCCCGATACTGGATCACGAGGACCAGATGGATGTCAAGGGAACATCTGTTGCATTTCCACAGGGGCAAACCCTCTTCAACAGGTTGAGAAAGCCTGAGATTACTCTGCTGTTTGGACGGAGGGAGAGCAAAACATTCGGCGTTTGAGAAAACACCAACGAACCTGCTTTGTTATCCTTGTAAACAAAAAGGCTCCCCAATGAGTCATGCATTACCATTTCAGACTGAGAGGACTTAAATGATGAGGCGAGCTCGCCTTTGAGCAAACACAACTGGGAAAATGACTTTTAAGGGGATACTGAGCGAAAGCGGTTCCCCTCCTTCTCAAAAGTCATCCTAACAAAGATCACCACGCTCTGTTCCAAGTCTTTGTCAGTTGCTGGTGAATTCCTGCTAAGGAACCAAAAATAATCTCTGTCTAGACACAGCAAGTGTGAAACTGAGTCAAGCGAGAAAAATGATATGCAAAAGGAGTTAAGACTGGTTTTATAAAAGACATCCCATGTGGGAGGGTTTTAAGAGCGCTGGTGGCTTAAAAAGCAAGACTGAAGCCAAAAACAAAACAAAAAAGCTAGTATGTGATATGTTTGTCTCAGTACCTGCAAGGTGTCACGGTGTGTATCTAATTACATTACTGACAATCAGATAATGTCGCACAAAGTGGAGGAATGGGTCATTCAATAAGTTCCTGGCCTTAGGGCCAGTGCAATCGGTCTATGGGCCTCTTCGGAGGAGAGACAGGCCAATTCTAACAGGCCAAACTGGTTTTCTGCAGCGTTTCTGCTTCGAGGGTGGGCTCCATTAGCGTGACCAAAGGGAAGCAGAGCGCCCGAGAAAGAAGGGGCAAAGGGCTTTCTCTGAGAGCAGCTAGACAAGAGCAGCAGACTAGAGAGGAGCATCAGCCGTAGACAGAGGAAGAGCAGATCAAAGAATCGCAGGGGCAACCTGCGTGACAGACATTGTATTAAAGCAACGTGGGTAGTTTGAAAAGAGGTGAATAAAAAAATAAACCTGGCTGGATCAGGAACCCTGTCTGGGAATGTTAACTTCCCTTTTTTTAATCTACATCAGACTGCGAGCGCATTAAATTTGTGTTCAAGACAGAGATTAGATGGGGAAGCAATGATATGATGGACTCTTTGATTATTTTTCTGGGTTGCTTTGATTTTGCCGGGTGACGGTGGAACTATTGAAAAACTACTGGTTTAAAGCAGCGTATCAGATGCATTTTACACTTACATGGCCTTGTATGAAATTCAAAACAATCACTTAAAATCATGATATTTACAGTAATAATGACAACACTCAGATTGAATTGTAAAGTGGTGGTACTTCAAAATAAGGTTACAATAAATGTCATAGCTATGAACAATACTTTTAATGTATTTATTAATAAATATTTATGTATTATGATAATTTGATATAATACAAAGAATGTTAATATTTAAAATATTAATATCCACATACAAACACAACACATTTTGTAACATTTCAAGTTGTATAAATTAAGATTAATTTATTATAAACATAAATTTACAATAGTATCTGTTTAAATTAACATTCACCTAAATTAATAAATGCTGTAAAAAACAGTCCAATATGTAGTTCATGATACCTAATGCATTAACTAATGTTAATGAATTAAACCTTATAGTAAATGCATACTGCATGTACTGCAGTAAATTGTTACCCTGAGGATTGTAGGATGAGGGTACTGTATACAAAAGATCACATGACACATCTAACTGGTACATGGCCACACATTAAATTAAAGGCAGTACAAATATGTTGTTTTTTGTTTAAAAAAATAAGACAAGTGGCAATATGCGGGCAAACAAATGCAACCTAGTTAACACTATAAATATACAGAAACTACTCCTGTAAACTACTCTGAGACTCCTGTGAGACAAAATAACATCAGAGAGGTGCGCAGTCAGGAATCTAAATTTGTGGAGAGGAATTTGGATAACACCAGCAGGAAGCAGCGGGTTAGGCCGCAGAGCGTGGCTGGGCGAGGAGTGAGGTGGTAGACGGGGAGGAGTCTCCGCAGACAGTTGGAGGGCTTAAGCCTGGCGGACAGGGACTTGTCAAATGCAGCTGTTGCGGACACTGATTGATAGAGTTTGTATTCCAGCTCAAAGCTGAAAACAGCGTGGCCAGCAGTGCCAAGTAAATGGGTGTGTCGTCTTTTCAAACAACAAAATGTTAGGACAACATTCTAACATTCTCTACATGGAAGAAGGAATGATGAGTGCAATGGACACTAGCTAATCAAATAGCTTATTACGTTTACGAATAAGGGGGAAAAATCTGATCTCTTTAAAGGACTTTGGCTCACCTGCTACTAAATCAGCATATGTGTGGCCCTGAGCCCTCAGCTCTCAGCTCGTCAAAACATGTGGCTATTTGCATCTATGTCTCTAGTGGGTTATAAAACAATGACGGACAAGTCCAAAAAATTCCTTTTAGCAAACAACACTTCAAACCCACTCTTCACTTTGAAGTTTGATTGAATCATATCCTGCTTGGTAGCACCTCCTTCTCTTCCAAAAGGCTGATGAGTTGACTAAAACTCTCCTTCATAGCCTCCATGTTGTTCGTTGTGCTGCCTGCAAGAATCCATCGCTTTCCTCGGGCCAGTGGCTGCAATTCAAAGTACTTCTGTATCTGGAAAAAAAAGAGGAAATATTTATTCCATTATGACTGCTCTATAAAAATAGCACCAAGACAGTTTTGGTTTGTCTTTCAAAAAAGACCTTTATTGATTATTTTGCACGTCGGGTTTAATTTTGTGAGAATACAAGAGGCCACAGGAAAAATTCTCGTAAAAAAAACAAAAACAAAGACAAGGTAATAACTGAAATTAAAATTGAAATCCTATTCAAACAAATAACTGAAAACTGAAAGATTTATTTGACAGTTTTTATGTTTGGGATTAAAATGATTCTGTTATTTTGTCTTCATAGTTCCTATAATATAATATTTTATGATAAACCAAACATAAGCAATGGAAACATTTTGTTGCCAAATTCTAATTTTTTTATTTAATTATTTCAATTTCAATTTAGAATTACTTTTCGTAAATTAGGAAAAGTCATGAAATGTCTACCTGTGTATGCTTTTCAAGCTATTAAAATAGCATTAGTGTTTCTGAGACCCCAAAGGATATTTTACCATAAATCTAGCGTAGCGTTAGTTCTGGCAGGTCACGTTAGTCAAGCTCGCATCAGCTGACTCTCAGCTGATCCCCATCTACCTATCTAAGCATTCATATATAAGGTCCCTCAGTATTGTCAGCAGTTTTCGCATTGCTCAATAGCTAATAACCCTCCTCCATCCCCAGCTCCTCCTCTGTCAGTCAGGATTCAGCCTTCTGATTATCCTTTGAATCAGACTAATTCTAAAATGTGTACATAACATTATTGAACTTTAACGATATCTGCAATACATTTATGTTGGTTCTGTTCTGTTTACCCTGGGGGGGTTATCGCTGCTCTCCCTTGTCTCATCCATGCTAGGCTGCATGGATGCGCAGGGAGTTCTTGCCCAGAACAGAACCATACTGCCAATCCTAACTGTATGCTAATTGTCAATCATCTTTGACGATAGTGGTCCTGACAGAACAATAAGACTTCCTTTCTCTACACAAATCCTCAAAAAAAAAAAATCTATAAACAGTTTTTATACATTTCCAAAATGTAAAAAGCTTGGTATCTGCTTATTAGGTCAAAATGTTACTCACAGAACTGCAGAGATACATTAGTGTCCACTCTAACGTGAGGTTCATGTGCAGCAGGGAAACTATTTAGATTTAGTTAATAAGTACTTGATGTACTCAAAATCGTTAGTAACAACTGATTAAGAGGATCATATGTCAAAGCTATATGCTCTGAGCTTGATTATATTTTTATATAGCACAAGCAGATCAGAACCATCTGTTAAATGTGATCTATTCAAGTTATATCATACATCTTCTGCTCAAAAGGCACAGTATGACTAACTCTAAGTCATAGCAAGGATCATTTCAGCTTTGCAGGAGTCAATTGGGTTAATAAAAAATAACATTTACATAAGGAAAACATTTGATGTCCTTTCTAACCGATCTTGTATCACACTACAATCCTTTAAGGCACAAAAGTTTGGACTATTGACAGTACATATCAAAGCCCACAAAAGGAGATACAGCTTTTTTTTGTATTTGGCTCCAAAACTCTGGAATGGCTATCCTGATAATGCTCGGGGCTCCGACACACTCTATCAGGTTAAATCTACATTAAAGACACATCTCTTTAGCCAAACTGTCACATATTGCATCTCATTACCTAGCATTTCAGTTATGTCTGGAGAAACTCTAAATGCATGTGATCATCTCTGCCTGCAGCTTTATATCTCAGAATGTCCCTCCCAAAGTTACTTTAAAGAGACTTCACAAGCTCCAGTTTGCAGACGATGCCAAACATGGATGGAAAGATCCTTATTTCACAATCATTAAAATCACAAGCTGTATTTACTGCCTTAATAATTTATTGCCAGACCTTGGGAAAATATTAGGAGTGCCACAACAATGTGACGTTTAGTTCACATGCTTCACATTGCACACAGTCATTTCCACACTCACCACCATTTCATCAAGCTATACAGTATTTAAATAGTCTAAGAAGAAAAAAATTCTATGATATATTCATATTGAAAGGCATCACCAGCTTTTTTAGTTTGGAGTGACAAATCGTACCAGCATACTTTGAAGTCAAAATGTGTGCCTGCTCTGCAACATGCATACAGATTTGTAGATGTGTATATAATATTGTTATATGGCATTATTTTATTGCCAGAGGAGAAAGGGATACAAAGATCAACAGTGACTGTAAAGACATTTATAGTGTTACAAAGGATTTCTATTTCAAACAAATGACGTTCTTTTCTATTCACCATTGAATCCTAAAAAAAAATTATCACAGCTTCCACAAAAATATTAAGTAGAACAACTGTTTTCAATATTGAAAATAATAAATGTTTTGGTAACACTTTACTTAAAGACTTTATATACAATGCAATATAAAAGTAGTTTTATTGCATTAATTATGTATTGTAATGCACCTTATAATGCATTGGATGATCCCGTGAATAATTGTAACCACAGTTTTAATATATTATAATACTTATCTATTCGTTGTTACACCTTTAGAAAGTATAATGCAGTAAAACATACGAAAAACAAACCTTCAAATATTACAATGCATTTTAACTTTGGTTACAATTATATATATATAAGCATCAAATCAGCATATTAGAATGATTTCTGAAGGATCATGTAACACCGAAGACTGTAGTGATTGCTGCTGAAAATTCAGCTTTGCCATCACAGGAATCAGGGGTGGACTTAACCAATAAGCGAGGTAAGCGGCCGCTTAGGGCCCCAGGGGACCCCATCTGATTTTGGCTAAACATATTTGGCAAACGCTCCAGTGTGTATTTGTGTTCTGGAGAGCGTCAAATGTTCACTCACCGCTCAGTTTTTGTCAAGTGCTGAGCTCTGCAAGCTCGCGAATCCTCTCATTATAACAACGTATAGATACGATGTAAATAAGAGATTCATTGTGCAGTACAGCTTCATTAATTAATGGGACATCGTGAAATTGCGATGAACTGAAGTGAATGCCAGCTTTTAGTGATTGTAGAGGGAGCACTCTTTGCACATAGGCTGTATAATCCTGTCTGACTGTCTCAGAATGGATATATTAACCTCAGAGAAGAAAGTATCGTGTTTTGTGTCATGATTTTATTTGTCTTGATGTTTCAAAATGACTTGTTTTGTGCTTTTCCTATGCACACCTGCGCAAACTGCTGCGCACTCATACAAATGCACGAATGCGATGACTGGAGATTTTCGCTTCATATTAGATTAAATTTTTTATATGTTTCTTGGCAAACCCGTATGCCTTAAGAAAACTTGGAATACAGAACGAGTTGCTCGTAGATAAGATAATTTTATGACATTTTAATAGTTTTTGTAAAAAGATTGAAGAATCTTACAATTCATTAAATTCATTAAGTGCAAGCATTTTTTTAAGTCTTCTTTTGTGATCTGAAAAAATAAGCCTAAAAGTGCTTTAGAACAGCATCAGATTGACTAATTATTTACTTAAGTTGTGAAGAGGTACATAAACTATAAACTATGAGAAAGAGAGCGAGCAAAATAAGGGTTAGGCGTAAAAGAGCACATAGTTATTGTGTTGGGGCCCCATACCTGAAATTTGCTTTGACAAATTTGCTTAGGGCCCCCAAATCACTAAGTCTGCCCCTAACAGGAATAAATTACTTAGAAATAAATATAATAAAATATACAACAGTTTTTTAAATTGCAATAATATTTCATAATATTACTGTTTGTCCTGTATTTTTTTCAAATAAATACAGCCTTGGTGAACATAAGAGACTTCTTTCAAAAATACCATTTTGAAACCATGATATCTGTAGATACAGTAAGATAGTCATCTATTATCCACCATTTACCTTCCTCAAAACAAAAGAGATGCAGCATCAGATGTCCCTAACCAAATGAGATAACCTGCAAAGTGTTAGTAGATTAAAGTACAAGGAAATACAGTTCATGGGGCAGATAATGTCAGACCAGAGGATATGTTGCTACAACAAACAGATGCAACTATGTCTATCGTTTCGCAATCTGCAAGTATGATGGACACTCGCTGCCAAACTGATGATAACAGGCAGAAAGACCTGAAAAATTAAATCAAACTGTTCAGTGTGATGAGTCTTTTGTCCAACAAACTGTAAGTGAATCCTCCTCAAAAATAATCACAAATGAAGCACTTGTTTTTGCAGCGCAGGCATATAACTGTGCCATGTTGGGATTTGTTAGTGTCTGCTGTTTTCATGACGGCCTACTTCACTGAATCAGAAGATTGTGTCTCGTCTTTCCTCTTTAGGGGGCACTGAGCTTGTGCCTCGCTCATAGTGTAACAGGAGTTTAATGACAGATTAGGTCACTTCAACCCGGGGCCTGACCGACCCAAACAGTGTTAACAAATCCGTCTTGGTAAAAGGAGCTGCCCCGGGCCTGGCTTACAAGTCTGTCTGTCCGTCTGTCTGCAGCAGGCCCCCTTCTGGAGAACACATGGCTTGCACTGAATCTTTTAGTTTACGTAAATGAGGGAAACAAAAGTACAAGAACATCTTTCTTTCTCATAAATGAATAAAATTAAGTGTAAATTTTGACATTTTTTGGCTTCATTCACATTGGTTTGAAGTTGCATGACACCTTGGGCAAGCCTTGCACCACGGTGGCAGATGACTGTTGGGCTGACCACTGTGTCATACGGTCAAGCCTTCAGGTCACTGAGACCAATGAGAGGCCTAGCTGAACACAGAGAGCAGCTTACAGCTTTGAAAGTTTGCTGTGCTGTCTAGTGCCAGAAATGTATCTTAAAGTCACTATGGACAGAGTGAGAGAATTAAATCACCACTGTATTCAATCATGGCTCATCCCATTTAAATGTAGTGAAGCCATGTTGAGCAAATAAACTATTAGTGCCTTTTGACCTTATGTAAAGTAAATTGTATGACAATCAGAATCAGCTGGACTATAAATGTTGGGTTTAAGGCATTTTTCAACGTTTCTAGTTAAATACATTCATATAAATTTCAGTTGATTTTATTTGTGCATTTTCCTTTGAGTTCTGCATCCTTTTTGGGACAGTGTATGTTGCATTCATTAGGTATTTTTAATGTAATATTGAAAGCAGAAAAATGTGTGCATTTATTGGTTTTTATTTTTTTCAAAAAACAAAACAATAATATGGCCGTCACGAGACTGTAAGGGAGGCAAAGGTTAGGATCCAAATGCAGAAGTTTAATAGTGTAAAAGGAGTAATCCACAATCGTAGTCAGACAGGCATGAGGTCATACACAAAATCAGTCCAAGCATTGGCATGGTAAGGAGCTCAGGAAAACAGAGCAATCCTGGCTATCAGGCTTAAAAAAAAGACCCAAGATAGCACTGTGACACTTTAAGACTTCACAATCAATAGCAGAAACAAACAGGCTTATGTAAGCAGAGGTAACAAGATAATTAGGAACAGGTGTTCAGTCAGGCAGTGGCTTGTGGGAAATGAAGTCCATAACACAATGACATAGAATGGAGTGCACTCTGGTGGACAACCAGAGCACTCCATCAGACCATCGTTACATAGCCAGTCCCCCCTTACCCCCCATCCACCCCCACCCCCAGCGGCTTCCAGGCACTTCTAAACATAAAACTACAACGCAGCAGAATTGACGAGACTACAGACCCCCATGGCAGAGCAAATGACCACCATAATAGAACAAACAGTACCAAAGATCCCCACAGCGGAGCAGATGACCACCACATCAGTACAGATGGGACTGAAGACCCCCAGGGCGGAGTCAAAGACCACCAGGGGAGATCTGGCAGAACCACGGCTTATCAGGGAAAACTGAAACACAGCTCAAAGAGGTTAGCATTGGCCTCAAGGGCTGTATCAGGACAGGCAGACAGTTCAGAGACGACCTCCATGGTCGCTACGTGGCAGGCAGAGAGCTCAGAGACAACATCTTCGGCCGTGACAACGCAGGCTGAGGGTTCAGAGACAGCCTCCTTGGGCCTCCTTGTCCACAACAGGATAGGCTGAGAGCTCAGAGACTACTTCAATGGTCATTACTGGACAGGCGAAGAATTCAGAAACTGCCTCCTTGGCCGCGACAGGACAGGCAAAGGGTTCAGGGACAGGCCGCTTTGGCCGTGACAAGACAGGCAAAGAGCTCAGCGATGGCCTCCTTGACTGTGATAGGGCAGACTGAGTTCAAAGACTGCCTCTTTGGCCTTGACAGGACTGGCGAAGAGCTCAGAGACGGCCTCCTTGGCTGTGACAGGACAGGCAAAGGGTTCAGGGACAGGCCTCTTTGGCCGTGACAGGACAGGCAGGGAAGTCACAGGCTGGTACTAACACAGGACTGAGCTCTGGGGCTTGAATGTACTCTGGCACAGATTCACGGACTGGAGCAGGCTCTGGAGATGATTCATGGATTGGAGCGGGCTCTGGAGCTGATTCATGGGCTGAAGCGGACTCTGGAGCAGATTCATAGACTGGAGCGGGCTCTGGATTGGACTTATGGACTGGAGCGGGCTCTGGAGCGGACTCATGGATTGGAGAGGATGCCACCACCTCAGAAGTGTGAATGGCCCAGACACACAAAATGGTAACCGCCATTACTGGAAGGGCAGTGGAAGGTGGGAGAGCCTCTAAGATCGCTGGGCTTGAGAGCGCCGAGATGACCAGGATGCCTGCTGCTCACACCGACATCAGCAGTGGGTCTGCCACACAGGACATTAGTCTCGGTTGCCTGGGCAATGTCTTACTAGTTTCAAGTGCAACGTTCATGAGGACCGGGAACACTGGCATGATGTACATGATGGCTGAAGACTTTGGCATAATCTCCATGATGGCTGGAGATTCTGGCATGGCACTAGGTTGGTGGCCTTCTTGTGAAGAGTCTCTGGACTGGCGGCCATCTTGCAAAGAGGCTTTAGGTTGGTGGCCTTCTTGTGGAGAGGTTCTGGACTGGTGGCCATCTTGTGGAGCGACACTCTGGAGTGGTGGCCATGTTGGCTGATGATGTTGTGAAGAGGATACGGCTTGGCAGGCATGACGTGAGCAGACTTTGGCTTGGTAGGCTTGACAGCATTAACATAACAAAAAAGACATACCTCATTATAAGGAGTAAGATGTGCCAGTTAAAGAAAGTCCCCCATGTAGCTCTCAATCGATCAATTTCCTTGGCGGAGACGTATTAACTGAACCGCTGAATCCATGAAGTGGTGAAGTGTTGTGTCACGAGACTGCAAGGGATGTGAAGGTTAGGATCCAAATGCATTAGTTTAATGGAGAAAAGGAGTAATCCACAATCGTAGTCAGACAGGCATGAGGTCATACACAAAACCAGTCCAAACACTGGCATAGTAAGTAGCTCAGGAAAACAGAGCAATCCTGGCTATCAGGCTTTTAAAAACAAGACCATTAAACAAGATAGCACTGTGACACATTGTTAAGACTTCACAATCAACAGCAGAAACAAATATAGGCAGAGGTAACAAGATAATTAGGAACATGTGTTCAATCAGGCATAAGTCCAGGCAGTGGCTTGTGGGAAATGAAGTCCATAACAAAATGACAATGACAAAGAATGGAGTGCCCTCTAGTGGACAATCAGAGCACTCCATCTGACCATCGTTACAATGGCTTGATTTTTTGCTTTTAGGTTCAGGGGTAGAAAATGGATAAACAGCTTGATTATTCGATTTCAACATGTGGGCATGCCATTAAACACCCCTTTTCACAGACCATTCAACCAAAGATTAACTCATGCCACAGACGCAGTTTTCAATTTTCAATTTTGCATTCTGAACAACACAACCCTGTTACGAAGGCACAACACAATCAGAATATGAGACAGAGAAGTTATACGAAAGAAAAACTATCATATAAATTGTCAACGTGACTTGTTTTACAGCCAGCTGATACAACAAAATGCTAATTTGTTATGTGTCCAAGGGTGGTTGGTAACTTTAAGACCATTCCACTCTTAACTTGTGACTGCATAGGGGGCCGAGTGCATCCTGCTGTTTTTAGGCTAGCAGAGATTATTATTACACTTGATGATTTCAGGAGCTATGAAAGTCAGTAGGTGTCATCACAGGTGTCACGTCTTTCTCGTCAGAAAAATACAAATAGGGAATTGTCACTCACACAATGACAATTGTATCAGTATAACTATATTGAAAACAGCAAATGCACAAATGTGGCCTAGAAGGCATAAACATTTATCAACCATTCATACAAGCTAGAATTTTCTGATCCATCTATAGGATTAGATCAGACATTCTGGCTGTCTACAGAGGGCCAGACATGGCATGAACTGAATGGTGTGTCTGGTCTACACAAATAGGCCAGTGGCCAGAAGCCGAACTGTAATTCCCCTGGTTGCTCTCTAGCTAGCCCAAGCTGCAGTGGATCCAGTCCTGCTCTGGAGTTCTCACCATTTATGTTTCACAGTCAGCTGCAGATATGAATGTCTTTTAATTTCCATTCTTGAGGTTGGGGCTTTACCAAGGCAATTCAGGTAACAAGTCATTCTCTTGGGTGTGATGGACAAATTCCATGTGGGTTTGGAAACCACAAAATTCTCTGGTTACTTGCCCAAGCAAACAGCCACTAGACCATTTCATAGCACCAGTCAGAGTTAAATGAACATAAATGGGTTCATATGTTGAACTGTGTTTGGATAGTGACACAAGGTACTGTAGATCTGAATAAGACGGCTGGGGCCGCATAACTGCCAGAGGGAAATAAATATCTGTTAAAACTCATGCCTTATTCATTTGAAAAATGAAAATGTATAATCAATATGTCAGCGTATGTCTCAAAAAATGTGTCCGGCTTCTCATGTTCAATTTAAGTATTCATTAAGCTCAGCTCAGAAACAGTGTAGGTGACTTTAAAAAAAAATAAATTGATAAATAATAAAGCTGTTTATGAAAGCTGCCAAGACAATATGGATGTAATATATAAGTCTTTATGTTATTGCCTTATAACTACGGACATTTTGCCAGAAATTAGCAGGGAGGTAGTAACTCCAAGGTCATGGGTTCGATTAGCAGGGAATGAACAAACTGATCAAGTCAATTTGGATAAAAAGCATCTGCCAATCACAGAAATGCAAAGAATTAGAGAGAAAAAAAGTGAAGACAAAATTTATATAGCTGAAAGTTTTTTTTACAGTAAAAAGTACTGTTCCACATAATCATGGCTGATTACTGTTTACATTACTGTTGGTGTCACTTTAGAAAACTGCACACAGTCCTACTATTATACGTAGCTCGTGTTATGTTGTATTGCTTAATTACAACAGTTAGTTTGAAATAACCCAATGAATTCATTAAATCAATCTTACCTTTGGAGATTTAAGTCTTGAGGCTATCCTAACTTAAAGTAGTTATTTACGATGTTTTTTTAAGAAGATTCTTTAAAAGAATTTGAATTCTTCTTAAGAACAATCTTAAGAATAAAGTTAGGAAAATTGTTAAGAATAATTTTTGGGAATACAACTTTTTTCTTAAGTTAGAAAATAAGAAGAAAATGGCAAGCAATTAATACATTTTTTTTCTTAACAATGTTTTGTGAATCTGGCCCCTGGTCGATTTCTAGAGTGCTCAGGATGTTAAAATGAATCCTGAGCATGAGTATTTATGCTGCGTCGCTGTGGTTAGATAGCACTCTACAGCTGTTATTATTAGACAGAAATTCACAACTGAAGAACATCACCAGGGCTCACCTTGGGCATATAAGGGCGTGCTCAGATATCAGAAAAAGCCAATTACTCTGGGTGACAAGTTTCCCCCTGAAGATATCAGTCAGCTGTGGAGAACACACTTGAAAGAAGTGTCTCGATATCGCCAGATGCACTTACCATGAAATTGAGCTGGTCTCACTTGTTTTTTCAATGTCTAAGGAGCCTGCAGTTATGTGCTTGGCAAGGCACAAGGCTTTCAAAGAGGCCCCATAAAATATCACTTACAGACAATATCTACTGCTTTGGACAGATTTAAAAAGAAACAAATACCTCAAACTTGGAGGTGGGTCACAGACTGAGAAAGTATAATCTTTAAAGAGCAATTTTGAAACAAACAGATCAACTTGCTAAATGGACTTATATAAACGTACAGGTTCAAAGAGATTTCTTCTGTTATTAGCAGCATGTGATGAAGCATGGTAAGGTGAACATGTAAAAACAACACTTTAGCTAGAAGTTTATACAAACAGCTCTCCTTTCTACACTCTACATTGTCTGTGGGTGTAAGTAATATACTCTCTACTAACATCCTGCTTTCCTGAAACAGTTACATCTACAGAAACATGTTTTGTCAGAAGAGTTGCTAATGTTAAGACAGAAGTAAGCTAGAATTTGGTATTTTCATCATTCTACTAACCTGCGGCTCACAATGAGCCAAAATGAGAGTATCAATTCAAACAGTCTGTTCTAACAGAGTTATTTTCTTTCAGCTAGTTAAATTTCTAATTTTAATTTAGTTTAACCTTATGTACTAAATAAGTTAAATAAAACTAAACTAAAACGAATAAAATAATAATACAATTAGAACTAATAAAAATAATAATAACAAAAACACAACAAAATTACTAAAATAAAAAATAATTCAAAATATTAATAAAAACTATAATAGTATCACTATTTTATATATATATATTTACCCTTAACGTAAAGAACTTGAACGTTAAAAAACGTGTTGCATAAAGTATGCATATCCATAGTTTAAGTACAATTTGTATATTCTAATTCTGTCAAATCGGCATTGTCAAGTGACCAGCTGCTCTCTGCTACAACTATATTAAAGTGTCCATCAGATGCAAACTTCAGAATTATGGCTGATGTAGTAGGTCATCTGAATACTTGTTGCCAACTGTTTCATTAATGCTGCATATTTAGGCATACTATTCATTTGACTATTTGAGGTAAGAAGGCATGTTTGACATATTTAACCTTATGTACTAAATAAGTTAAATAAAACTAAACTAAAACGAATAAAATAATAATACAATTAGAACTAATAAAAATAATAATAACAAAAACACAACAAAATTACTAAAATAAAAAATAATTCAAAATATTAATAAAAACTATAATAGTATCACTATTTTATATATATATATATTTACCCTTAACGTAAAGAACTTGAACGTTAAAAAACGTGTTGCATAAAGTATGCATATCCATAGTTTAAGTACAATTTGTATATTCTAATTCTGTCAAATCGGCATTGTCAAGTGACCAGCTGCTCTCTGCTACAACTCCACGTGTGGCCTCATGGGATATTAAAGTGTCCATCAGATGCAAACTTCAGAATTATGGCTGATGTAGTAGGTCATCTGAATACTTGTTGCCAACTGTTTCATTAATGCTGCATATTTAGGCATACTATTCATTTGACTATTTGAGGTAAGAAGGCATGTTTGACATATTCTGACATAGGGAATGAATTGTTTGTGGGTGGTTAGTAAAAAAGACAGATTTGTGCTATGAAATACTTTGTGAAACTGTTTAGTGAATTGGACCCAGAGAGTGACAGTGAGCGGTGGCAAAGGGATGGAGAAAGACAGAGTGAAGTGAGAAAGTTTGCTTGGATGCTTAGGTAGGTCCCAAAATCCCAGTGAGGAGAGTGAGAAGACCCAGCCAAGATCAATAACCCCGAAGCTTCACTGGCAACAAAGACTGAAGACTTTAAGCGGTGCGGTGCCGTGCTGGCCAGAGATTTACTGTCTTGTACTGCTCAGATGGGAGAGCAGCTCCCCAAAATGTGCAGCCCAGAGAAAGAGTTCAAAGCAGACTGATTCTCCCCTCACTCTCTTCTAAAAGCCAACTGACCAGTGCCTGGTCAGAGGTGTCCCCTGGAGGATCATAAATCCAGACGGCACAGGGACACTTATCGTGGTCCTTTCCGAGGATTCAGAACAATGTTATTGCACTTAAGGCCCAGGGACAGTGATAATGTACTTTCCATATAAGCAGTGACTACCAATGAATATAAAAGATGTCTGAGATATATTCCCACTTGGACAGAGAAGAGCTTGACCTTTCTTTCTTTATTTTTACAATCCCTAATGTTTGTATTGATTTTTTTTCTTTATTTTCACTCGGATTGAATGATAACCAAGTCACTCTTTTAGTGAACTACCAGATTTCACTTGCTCCAAAAATATAGGGAAGACCACCATAATGAAGTGAAATTTATGAGTGCCATACATACAGAGACGATCCTCCCTATACGCAACCTGCGTAGGGCCCCCACACCAGGACACCAGGGGGCCCCCTTGCGGTCAAATATTATTTAATTTTTGTTTTGTTTTTGAATTTGGCCAGCGGTTATGAAAACATGAATGATCATTTCTTATAATGCGGTGCGCTGTCGCCCTTTCTACGTAAAAATCAGTCAAATAATGTAATGTGAAAGTCGTACAGTCTTGCTCGAGACTATAAAACGAGTTGAAAGTGTACCGAGCCGTGGAAGAGACACTGTTTCTCAAGCGCTTTCCGCGAGCGCGATTCGAGATTAGTAAATAATTGGCAGGGTCAATGAATGGGCCTCAACCCCTGTGCTGACAGCAACCCCAGCACCATTTATGGGGAAGCAGAGGCTGTGACACTGCTTGTCTGGACTTAGTTCAGATTTACAGTAAATCAATTCATTACGAGCTGGATAAAGTGTCCCAATAGCTAACATCTGGGCTTAAGCCATCACATGCAGAATCTATCTTTTTGCACCTTCTCCAGACCAGCCTCTCTCTACCTTGGCGGTTGGAGGAGGTCTGGGTGGTGGCAAAGCAGACCACACAATGGGGCTCAGGGGGCCTGTGAAAGGAGGTAAAACACCTCCCACCATTCCCTATTCCCTTCGCTGGCCCACCACTTTTTACTTTCCCAGTTCTGACAGGTGAACCACAGGAGAGAAGCACAACAGAGAGACTCTCAACATACACAGCATGTAGAGAATCAAAGCTACCCTCTCAAGATGATTTAAAACGCACTCTGAGATGGAGCCCCCACCCCTATCCTGTACCTAATGTCCTGGGACCTCAATCTGAAATCTGTGCTTACATGGAGTTTTTTTCTCTCTTTTCTTGCGTGCCCTCACCTCACTGTAGTCTTGACAACAGTGTAAGCATGACAAAGTCCAGAATGGGGACGTTGGGAGGGGGATATGGGGTGATTGTTTTCAGTAAATTGAAAACATAGCGAGTGAGCTCAAGGATATTGATGGAGCAGGGAGTAAGAGTTTAAGAACAAAATAAAGTAACAACGAAATATTCCTTTTCTCATTGGCTCAAATCAGATCTGATTCAAGCTCATATATTATCCTGTAGGACTGATACACCCACACAGTACAGAATCACAACCTGTTCATATTGTTTTCCAGAATATATTAGTCACTTCATCTACACTAGACACTGAAGCCAAATTTAGAGGGGGGAGTCAATGGAAGGTAATCAGTTCCTGTACATAGCACATGACAGCACTACACCAGGGTTGTGTACAATTCAGAAATGAATTTGAACTGATACTGTAATCAGGATGCAGAACTGCAATTCAGATTTGAATGTAAGAAAGTAGAAAAAAAAACTATGAGGTTTACTTGACAAAGCGTTGTTTAAAACCTTTGAAGTTTAATGTTTTTAAAATGTTTTTAGATTTATAAGCTGTATGGATAGAGATAATGACAGAACAACAGAGCGATAGAACAATAGAGAGATTGAAAGATAAATAGTTAAATAAATACAGAGATAGATGAACATAAGGACAGACAGACAAGTCGACAAAAAGATAGACATAATGACAGACAGACAGAGAGAAAGACCGATAGATAGACATAACAACAAACATAACAACAGACAGAAAAGAGGGCGAGATAGATAGGACGATAGAACAATAAAATGAACAATATATTACGGATGGATGGATGGGATGATAGACCGATAGACAAACAGACAGACAGACGGATGATAGATAGATAGATTCCTGATCAAAGCTACGACATGCTACTACAAGGTTAGGTTAGCCCTCAAGTCATAAGTGTGCACTTAAAAGAGGCTAATTTAATTCAGTTTACATTTGCGTGTAGCCATTAAATGTATCATTAATATCCTCTTGTAACGAATTTTAGCTCAAAGACAGGAAATATGAATAATTAACCATAACTAGTTATAATTAACTATTCATATTTTAGATCCGCTGTAGATATTTAGCTGACCACTCAGGGTCAACTGTCTTGTCAATTCTAAGAACGTTAATTTCCTGGTTAAGGGAAATAACTTCTTACTGTACAATTCTACCAAGCTTGTAACGTAAATCTGCATGATTAGTGACTCCGGTTATGAGCAAACAATGAACACGTCAAGTGTGATACAAGTAAGGTTTTATTAACTACATAAACACTTACCCTAGTCTAACATACTACATAAACACATAAACTGGTCTAACATCCTACATACACACATAAACTGGTCTAACATACACATACACACACATACAGTTGGTATAGGAAAGGGTTAAAGTTTAACTCAGCACAGAAAGAGGCATAAAGTATGAATTTTATGGAACACTTTGCATATTCAGCAGATCTAAAACCTGAGGGAAAACGTCAGATTCTTAGCTCAAACACAGCAGTGGTTTTCTGGGTGTCCCACTTTCAAACAGGAAGGACAGACCCATCAGTCTACACGCAAAATGGCAATTCTCTTACCCAAGAGGGACTGTTGTGGTTATTTCGTAAGATCTTATTGTATTCTGGGGAAGCAAATGGTGTTTAATAGGCACTTGACCGAGCATGAATTGAGGGTGTGCGTGGCCATATTATGTGTATGTCATCACACATTATATTTGTATGTACAGTAGAGCTGTTATACTGTATTTAGAGGAAGTATCTCCTATGTGTAAGACTAGGGGGTATGCACACTTGCCCGAACCTGCCTGTTGACGCCTTTCTGTTCTTATGGGCACAGCATTTATGTACCTTTAAATGAATGTGTAAAGACATCTATTAAACCCACTTCTTTGCCTCAAACAGGTAATGTTTTAGGCGCAAGCAAACACATAAGACCAGTCACATTTAATGAACAACAAGCATGGACTTAGACGGGTCATACCGGCACTTTTCGACCCCGTATGCCTCTTTAATCTCATCACTGCTGCCAAAAACATGGACAATCTCTCAGGGATGAGCAGCATTTTTTAGTCTGACAAAAAATGGAATTAAATGAGAAATATCTCAAATTCATGCATCAAAAATCATTATGCTGAACTGCCACAAATGTTCCCATAAAATACATCAAACAGTTCTGCGGTAGCGTAAACTACATGCAGTCATGTTAGTAATAGACCTTACCATTTAAGAGTCTAACACCTTATTAAAACAAAGAAACATTTGAAGTGCCTAAAACAGGAAATGTGCTCTTGCATGTGCATGAAAATGTGTTTTCAATATACTCATAAATGCATCTAATAAAGGGGTACAGGAACCAGGAAGCTGATTAACCTTAAACAAAATGAACTGTAGGTTTCATTCTAAGCAAACACATAAGACCAGTCACATTTAATGAACAACAAGCATGGACTTAGATGGGTCATACCGGCACTTTTCGACCCCGTATGCCTCTTTAATCTCATCACTGCTGCCAAAAACATGGACAATCTCTCAGGGATGAGCAGCATTTTTTAGTCTGACAAAAATGGAATTAAATGAGAAATATCTCAAATTCATGCATCAAAAATCATTATGCTGAACTGCCACAAATGTTCCCATAAAAGACATCAAACAGTTCTGCGGTAGCGTAAACTACATGCAGTCATGTTAGTAATAGACCTTACCATTTAAGAGTCTAACACCTTATTAAAACAAAGAAACATTTGAAGTGCCTAAAACAGGAAATGTGCTCTTGCATGTGCATGAAAATGTGTTTTCAATATACTCATAAATGCATCTAATAAAGGGGTACAGGAACCAGGAAGCTGATTAACCTTAAACAAAATGAACTGTAGGTTTCATTCTGTGGCGTGATTAAAACAACAGATTTGCTAAGCATGTATTGTGACAAAGGCATAGTTTACCCCAAAATGTAAACCCAACGTCATTCTAAACCTGTACGACTTTCTCTAATCTATGGAACACAAATAAAGATATTTTGAAGCATATTCAACTGTTTTTGTCCAAACAATGTCAAAAACAACACTGGACTTCACTTCCGTTTTATGGGCAAAACAAAATAAAACAGGGAAAAAAAACACAGACAGAAAAAAGGGTGAGAAAATTAACTGTACTTTTATTAATTCACCAGGTTCAGCCTTTCCTTCCATTGGATGTACTGATTTACAAAGTTCAACTGTTTTTGTCCAAACAATGTCAAAAACAACACTGGACTTCACTTCCGTTTTATGGGCAAAAAACAGGGAAAAAAAACACAGACAGAAAAAAGGGTGAGAAAATTAACTGTACTTTTATTAATTCACCAGGTTCAGCCTTTCCTTCCATTGGATGTACTGATTTACAAAGTTAAAATACAGCTACACAGCAGAAAGACCAGTTTTTCTTTGCCCTCTACAGCACCTTGTGTTTCTTGACTTAAAATGAGGAGGAAATGCATGAACCGTAACAGTTAAGGACACAGTGCAGTCACGTGAGCCTCTGTTCACTGCTGAAGTCAGACCAGTAAGAGGAGAATCTGATCTGAGAATCAGAGTACAACTGCTTAGAGAGTTTTATTATCTTCTGTGTGTATAAAAAAATCTCTGATCGTTTCCAACTTTCCAACTTGGTGTTTAATCTCCTTTCTGTGGAAGCTTGTTTCCACTTCAGAATAACAAATAAGACAGACAATAGTGAGATAAAGTTCAATACAAGAAGAAAGGAAAAAAAAGAAATCACATTGTGAGATATAAAATCAGATTGTGAGATATAAAGTTTCAATTACAAGAAATAAAAGAAAACTGAACTAGTGACAGATCTTTTCTTCCATATTGTGTGATTAAAATATGAGTTAAATGGATAAACGAAAAAAAAAGAGAAAATTGTGGGGCTAGGACTTGGTTCTATCCATTGGTTGTTGATTGGATGAAGGCAGAATGCAAGTTTAATAAAAAAAAAAACATTATTAAACCATTCACAAAAAGATCTATAAGATGCATTTAGAAAATAAATATGGCAAATTTTAATTTCATAGTGGCTTATGTCACATTATGAGATATAAAGTCACAGATATGATAGTCACAATTATGTTAAAAAAGTCTGTTAAAATACGAATTAAATGTTAAATTATGAGAAACAAGGTCAACATTACCTTTCGATTTTTTTTTTTACTTTTGTCTTCCTTTAGTTGATTATGTTGCTACAGTACTTCACTGCAAAAAATGGCTCATCTTACTTAGTATTTTTGTCATGTTTCTAGTCAAAATATCAAAAAATTATTAAATCAAGATACTTTTACTAGATAAGCCAAATGACATAAGATATTTAGTCTTGTTTCCAGGGGGGAAAAACTCAATTAAGTGCATTTTGCTTAAAACTAGCAAAATGATCTGCCAGTTGGGTAAGTAAAATACTCTTGTTTGAAGAATATCTTATGTAATTTGGCTTATCTAGTAAAAGTATCTTGATTTAAGAATTTTTAGATATTTTGACTAGAAACAAGACAAAAATACTAAGTAAAATAAGCCATTTTTTGCAGTGTTTGCAGCTTTGTAACAAGAGTCAACAAGCATCATCTAAGGAATGTGACAAAACTACAAAGGAAAATGGCACAAGAACACTTGATTAGCAGTGTCATTTGGCAGTGGTAGCAAACAGCATTGAATGTTGCTTTTAATGTGGGTGTGGTGCTCTTGGTAATGGTATGATAGACATGATTGACTGGATTACGTAATGCACTATTTCCCGTATTTCCATTGGCTGAGGCCAGACCTATTTGAGAGTTTTTTATTATCGAACAATGACCTCATTTGAAAATAGCTGCCAAAATACCTTTTTGGAAAATATCTTAATTACAGAGAGAGACTGACTTGGCTGTGTGCTCATCTTAGCGCATAGCTCGATGCAGTCTAGCAGCAAAAAGGCTCTCTGCATACTGACATCTGCTGAATTACTCGGAATAACTTCTGGCAGCACGCTCCAACTCTTTGAAACCACGACAGCACAGACTAAATTCTATTTAGTCAGCCCTCATAAAGATCATAACGTACTCCTCACGAACCATCATGTGCGTATTCGTAGAACAGAAGCGAGATGAGGGAACTCACTAAGTTGTCACTGGTGTTAAACAGCAGTGGTGATTTGCACGATCTCACTGTTTATAGAAAATCAAAGCTGGCCAGCATCTCTTCTCAGGACACCAACAAAATCACAACACTTTGCTTCCCTGAAAAACAGTCTGTACAAACAAAACAGTCTGGAGAGGATAACAGCTGTAGCCCACCATGCTCTGGACCAACCCAGAAACACTTTCAAACCGAACAGTTCTTTGAGAAGCGATTTGTTTATTCTCGTTTTCTCTTCGGTCTCCAAAGTGAGACCAACAACAACTTCAAGAAGCATCGTCCACACAATGATACTTTCATGATACAATGATACAAATTTACTGATTGTGGCAGTAGCAGAAACATTTATTTCAAATGTTTTGTTCCTGTTTGTCAAGCATTACTTTTGAGTGATCTCCATATTTCCGAAGTCTCGAAAGTCAATATCATAAAAAGCATAAAGCATAAAAAGCAAAATGAAGGCAAATGATGGAAACTTGTTGTAAATAAGTAAATAAGCCCATTAAGGTAATGACTTGTATGTCTTCTATGACCGTTATAAGCTTCCAAATCACATTCTTATATAATATATATTTTTTAAATATTTTGGTACTGTTTGCTTTTGCTCACAACATAAACACATGACACATATTTAACTTAATCAATTAGGTCAGAGTAAACTTTGCCTAGGAATCTAGCGATTGGTCTTCAGGGGCCTATGCCATGAAGCTGGTTTAGCTGGCTAACCAGGTAAGTTTTAGTTTAGTTTGCGCCAATTATATGTTTTAGGCACAATGAAAGTGGTTTGTCTTTTTCTGTAGCTACAGGGCAGGTTATGTTCTGGTTTAGAGATCTCAAACCGAAATTTGACCAATCAACTTTGAGCAAAGTGACACATCTCTGACCCAATAAAGTCACTAAAGTCACAATAAAGTTTCTCTTGCTCCAAATTAAAGGGCACTACATAGTAAAACATTTTTAAAGATAAAATCGTCTGGTTATTAGTGATGATTATTATTGTTTTTATATAATTTACTTAATTATTATGCCCCTAATCCAGTGGTTCCCAACCCTGGTCCTGGAGGTACCCCCCTACACTGCACGTTTTGCATGTCTCCTTAATCAAACACACCTGATTCAGGTCATCAGCTCATTAGTAGAGACAAGACATGGGCTGCATCCGAAAACTGAAAAATGTTGCCTTCAGAGGACGCATTCCAATGTAGGAAGGCATCAAGGCACATCCTAATTCAATGTTAGCTTCAGTTCCTGTCTCCTGAGATGCCTTCATCTGGCCGATTTTTGAAGGCAGCACAGATGTATCCTTCGCTGCCTTTGATATCCCACAATCCTGTGCATTCCATTCTGTGACAGTTAAGCTAAAAAATAAAGATGACGTCTGAAAGTTGCGGCCGGTGGTCAGTTTGTTTGTAAATGTATGTTTTTGATCAACGTTTTCTCCTTTTGATGTCATTTCTAGCGAGAAATTAATATTGCAGTAATTAAATATTAATTTAGTAATCACCAAAGCTCTCTATATTTTGCTGTAGATCATTAAACCGTTTCTCTGCCTCAGAAGCCTGTCCGAAATCAGTTTCATGAGGTGCCTTCGTGCAAAAACGTTGCCTGCAAAGTCATTGCCTCATATGGCAGAGAGGCAGCAAGTCAGCAGCCTAAGTTTTCGGATGCAGCCTGAAACTGGTGTGTCAGAGAAAGGAAACATGCAAAATGTGCAGTGTTGGGGTGCCTCCAGGACCAGGGTTGGGAACCACTGCCCTAATCCATTACAAAAGCCATTTTATTTGAATAATTATTATTAAGCTTTTATTCTAAATTAAAATAAATATATAAAGATGATATGCAATATAAATAAGTCTTAGAATCAATAGATAAAGCTTTAAACGACTACATTTAAGCTTAGATTTTTGTGTTTCTGTATACCTGTATATATTATCAACTACATAAACTGCCTTCACAACTTTCACTTGCACTGATATGGTAAGATGTTTTCTTTAAGTTGTCTTCTTTAATGGACAGCTCTTTTCATCTTGCTGTGCAAATGTGCTTAAATTCTTCATATTTTTCAATCTTTTAATCTTTGGCAGTAAATCGCATCGACTCTCTCACGAGAAGTGAATCACAGTTTCAAGGCATGTGATTGGCTGTTCATTACTGATGTCACACTTTCATGTGCACACGCTCCATAAACTCAGGATCAAAGCCTGAGTTGACAGAGAAAGTTGATGATAAGCGTCATGGCACCATCAAAGCCAAACTGGATTGGTTTGGTTTTAGGGGCTTTCGCACTGGAGGAACCTTTTCATAGTTCCTAGAACTATTGGCGGAAGTACCCGCTTTTTGGTGTGTTCGCACCGCAGGAACTAGGAACAGTTTTAGTTCTAGGAATTCCTTTTCAGGCAACTAAATTTGCTCTTACTTCAGAGTAGGGTCTAAAACAGTTCTATAGGAACTACCAGTGACGTAAGTGTCACGGGAAATATCTGGAGATTCAGTCGCGAATGCAGTGATAACAGTTTATTGGGGGGGAAAAGTGTGAAACAAACACAGCAAGGAGTCAGATGTTGTGGGTGCAGATGGCAGGAGTGTTCTTGGGTAGCACAGGGACTACAATGGGTAGACCAACCTCCGAAATAAGTCCAAGAGATGATTCAGAACTGAGACAGCAAAGTAATTCCAGACAGGAATGGGAACCGGAACACAGAGACACCAAAACACTGCCCGAGCCATAGATTGCCACCAGAACCCCAGCTTAACTGGTATGATTAACCCCTGGATGGCAAGCGACTTTGGAACAATGACCCTACTGGATGACGTCACACCGCAAACCCTCCGGCACGAACAAACGACCCAGTGGGCAACCGGATGGAGGCGTTACCCCTTGTCTTCTTAATGAAAAAAGACATTAAGAAGACTCTTCGTCCCACGTGGGACATAAGGCCGCAACTAACTCTCTCCATCTGGGTCTGTCCTGGGCTTTGTACTGTGCTTCTCCCCATGAGAGCCCCATTTCTTCCAGCTCTGTCTCCACTGTATGTCGCCATGTTGTTCTTGGCCTGCCATGTTTGCGTTTGCCTGGTGGTGTCCAACGCAAAGCCACTTTAGGTATCCTTTCACAGGGCATCCTAAGTACATGACCAAGCCATCTTAATCGGCGTATTTTGATCTCCTGAGATATGGTATTTGATCTTGTCTTTTTGTACAGATTGGTATTGGAGATGGTATTTGGCCAGTATATATTACAGATCTTTCTAAGGCAACTATTATGGAAGGCATCTATCTTGCTCATGTCTTCTTTCACTACTCTCCAACATTCAGAGCCATACAAAAGCACTGATTTAACATTGCTGTTATTACCCCTTGTAAGGCTGTGCTAATCTTCGACTCGACCTCCCAAGAGACAGACGAGTCTCTCAGGTAAAATGTACTCAGGAGCGGACTGGCACTGAGAATGGTCAAAAACGCAAGACAAGGCATAGAGGTTGATGTTCTTGGAACCCAGACGGTATGAAATGGAAAATTCAAAACGTACGTGATGGCTCAGGGGCTACCAGAATGGGAGCCAAAATAAAGCGGCTCTTGAGGTTGAAGAAGGCAACTTCAGCTGCACTAGACCACCTGAATGTCATTCTGGTCAAGGTCAAGGCGCTCAGAGGAGTGGCCAGTTGGCTGAAGTTGCAAATAAAATGCCGGTAGAAATTGGCTAACTCCAGAAACCTCTGCAGGACCTTGCAAGAATAAGGGGTTGGCCAATCCACCACAGCCTTAACCTTGTCGGGAACCATGCACACCCCCTCGGACGATATGATGAACTCCAAAAATGGGACAGACTGTGCAAGGACAATGCATTTTCATTTTAACAAAACATGCATGAATCATTTGAACAAAATTGTATTTATATGAAATAATTAAATGTTGATGTCTGACAAATTAAAATATTATTATCCCTAATAGTTAAATAGTGCAGAAGAATTCAAAATTATTTAAAAGTATTAATCCTTTCATGTTGCATTCACTTTGTCACCTACACTGTACAAATTCATTAAATAATCTTTTTATTATAGAGACAAAATCCAGCATTACCAAGAATGAGTCCATGGCAGTGTTGGGACAACATTTACAGTCCCCTATCTGCCTGATGTCCAACAAGTCCCTCCTACACATAGAGTCAGTGCGGACCACTAGCGTCACATCTGACACTGACACACGCAATGTGCAAGACGACTGACATAACTTTGATTGCTTTTTTGGAATCTGTGTGTACAATGAGTAAGCAAACACCATCGCCTCACAGACTCAAAAATTCACAATGTGCAAATGGAAACATATTACTAAACGACAATCAGTCAATGAACAAGTTGTCCCCACACTGATAATTGTTAAACTATTATCAGACATCAGCCAGCAAAAAAAAAAAAAAAACCTGCTTGATTGGAATATAAAAAATATCTCAAACTTGAGAATATATTAGATGCTAAAATGGAAATTAAGCAATAACATATAGATGCTGAAATATGAATGTACTGACAATAACAAGCTGGACGGTTAGATTTTGAGACATGCACTACCATTCAAAAGTTTGGGGTCGGTAAGATTTTTTTTTTCTTTTTTAAGAAATTAATACTTTTATTCTGCATTAAATTGATCAAAGTGACAGACAAAAAAAATTTAAATAACTTTTCTTTTTCATTTATTTTTTTCAAAGAATTTATCAAAGAATTCTAAGAATATGGTTTACACAAAAATATTAAGCAGCACAACCATTTTCAACATTAATAATAAGAAATGTTTCTTGAGCAGCAAATCAGCATATTAGAATGATTTCTGAAGGATCATGTGACACTGAAGACTGTAATAGTTGCTGAGAAAATTGTAATCCAATCGAAAATCCATGAGAGAGTGGCAAGTCCTGCGTCATCCATTGGAAAGCCACTCTCTTGTGGACATGTGAATGACAGTTAGAGACTACTGTTTATAAAGTTTTAAATACAGATATTGTTCTTACATAAACACGTTGCTCTGCTTCGGAAGGCCTTTATTAACCCCCTGGAGCCCTGTGGAGCCCTTTTTATGATGGAGGAATGCACTTTATTGGACTTCTATTGGACTATTGAATATCAACAGCCATTCATTGCCAGTATAAAGCTTGGAAGAGCCAGGACATTTTTTTTAATATAACTCAGATTGTATTCGTCTGTAAGAAGAAAGTATCATATACTAGGATCATATACTAGGATGGCTTGAGGATGAGTAAATCTCATTTGGTGGCCTATCCCTTTAAAGACATAATTCACCCAAAAATGAAAATTCACCATCATATGATATAAACTCGAGGCCCCTGATGGTACTCTTTGGAGTTTGAGAAGATAATAAATGAAACATAAAAGACTGGCATTTCTATCTAATTCTTAGCATTTACATTTATAATGTAATATAGATTACATTATGTGGTACTCTTAGTTAATGTTCTTAAAGTTTAAGTTAAGAAGTGTTACCAAGCATATATGTGACCCTGGACCACAAAACCAGTCTTAAGTCGCTGGGGTATATTTGTAGCAATAGCCAAAAATACATTGTATGGGTCAAAATTATTGATTTTTCTTTTATGCCAAAAATCATTAGAATATTAAGTAAAGATCATGTTCCATGAAGATATTTTTTTAATTTCCTACTGTAAATATATTAAAACTTCATTTTTGATTAGTAATATGCATTGCTAAGAACTTCATTTGGACAACTTTAAAGGCAATTTTCTCAATATTTGGATTTTTTTGCACCCTCAGATTCCAGATTTTCAAATAGTTGTATCTCAGCCAAATATTGTCCTATCCTAACAAACCATACATCAATGGAAATATTATTTATTCAGATTTCAGATGATGTATAAATCTCAATTTCGAAAAAAATTACTCTTATGACTGGTTTTGTGGTCCAGGGTCACATAT
>NW_015505496.1:836575-886104 GCF_001515645.1 Sinocyclocheilus grahami
AAGCCATCTTAATCGGCGTATTTTGATCTCCTGAGATATGGTATTTGATCTTGTCTTTTTGTACAGATTGGTATTGGAGATGGTATTTGGCCAGTATATATTACAGATCTTTCTAAGGCAACTATTATGGAAGGCATCTATCTTGCTCATGTCTTCTTTCACTACTCTCCAACATTCAGAGCCATACAAAAGCACTGATTTAACATTGCTGTTATTACCCCTTGTAAGGCTGTGCTAATCTTCGACTCGACCTCCCAAGAGACAGACGAGTCTCTCAGGTAAAATGTACTCAGGAGCGGACTGGCACTGAGAATGGTCAAAAACGCAAGACAAGGCATAGAGGTTGATGTTCTTGGAACCCAGACGGTATGAAATGGAAAATTCAAAACGTACGTGATGGCTCAGGGGCTACCAGAATGGGAGCCAAAATAAAGCGGCTCTTGAGGTTGAAGAAGGCAACTTCAGCTGCACTAGACCACCTGAATGTCATTCTGGTCAAGGTCAAGGCGCTCAGAGGAGTGGCCAGTTGGCTGAAGTTGCAAATAAAATGCCGGTAGAAATTGGCTAACTCCAGAAACCTCTGCAGGACCTTGCAAGAATAAGGGGTTGGCCAATCCACCACAGCCTTAACCTTGTCGGGAACCATGCACACCCCCTCGGACGATATGATGAACTCCAAAAATGGGACAGACTGTGCAAGGACAATGCATTTTCATTTTAACAAAACATGCATGAATCATTTGAACAAAATTGTATTTATATGAAATAATTAAATGTTGATGTCTGACAAATTAAAATATTATTATCCCTAATAGTTAAATAGTGCAGAAGAATTCAAAATTATTTAAAAGTATTAATCCTTTCATGTTGCATTCACTTTGTCACCTACACTGTACAAATTCATTAAATAATCTTTTTATTATAGAGACAAAATCCAGCATTACCAAGAATGAGTCCATGGCAGTGTTGGGACAACATTTACAGTCCCCTATCTGCCTGATGTCCAACAAGTCCCTCCTACACATAGAGTCAGTGCGGACCACTAGCGTCACATCTGACACTGACACACGCAATGTGCAAGACGACTGACATAACTTTGATTGCTTTTTTGGAATCTGTGTGTACAATGAGTAAGCAAACACCATCGCCTCACAGACTCAAAAATTCACAATGTGCAAATGGAAACATATTACTAAACGACAATCAGTCAATGAACAAGTTGTCCCCACACTGATAATTGTTAAACTATTATCAGACATCAGCCAGCAAAAAAAAAAAAAAACCTGCTTGATTGGAATATAAAAAATATCTCAAACTTGAGAATATATTAGATGCTAAAATGGAAATTAAGCAATAACATATAGATGCTGAAATATGAATGTACTGACAATAACAAGCTGGACGGTTAGATTTTGAGACATGCACTACCATTCAAAAGTTTGGGGTCGGTAAGATTTTTTTTTTCTTTTTTAAGAAATTAATACTTTTATTCTGCATTAAATTGATCAAAGTGACAGACAAAAAAAATTTAAATAAATGCTTTTCTTTTTCATTTATTTTTTTCAAAGAATTTATCAAAGAATTCTAAGAATATGGTTTACACAAAAATATTAAGCAGCACAACCATTTTCAACATTAATAATAAGAAATGTTTCTTGAGCAGCAAATCAGCATATTAGAATGATTTCTGAAGGATCATGTGACACTGAAGACTGTAATAGTTGCTGAGAAAATTGTAATCCAATCGAAAATCCATGAGAGAGTGGCAAGTCCTGCGTCATCCATTGGAAAGCCACTCTCTTGTGGACATGTGAATGACAGTTAGAGACTACTGTTTATAAAGTTTTAAATACAGATATTGTTCTTACATAAACACGTTGCTCTGCTTCGGAAGGCCTTTATTAACCCCCTGGAGCCCTGTGGAGCCCTTTTTATGATGGAGGAATGCACTTTATTGGACTTCTATTGGACTATTGAATATCAACAGCCAAATTACTCTTATGACTGGTTTTGTGGTCCAGGGTCACATATAGCTTTTAAAATACTGGTGGCCTCTAGGTTGGCTGAGAGCCTGGCTGAGGGGTCCCTAGGTCTGTAAACCCAAAAACCCCTGGTGTAAGCGAATACATATGTAACCAACATGAATCTTAATTCATTTTATCACTGTCACCATTAGAAAAGGTCGAAACACCAAATGAAGTTTAGGAAGCACCCTTTATGTAGCCATTGTGGTCATCCCCATCTTCAGCATATGAAGAGGAACTATGCAGAGAGAAAGGGAAGCCTATTAATGCAAAAAAACTTGTGAGGATCTGATTCATGCTGCGAACACTAAAGCTGCCTGCCACTCAATCCCACTCAAAATGGCTCCGACAAAAGGGCCTGTTTGCGCAGACCTGGGATGAGAAAAGGATAACCTATGAGAGCTGGAGGCCAGGGCGACACAGACGGAACAAAGCCATCTGATTTGGCTGCGTTCATTTCAAAAAGGTCTCTCCCACCCTGGAGATCATCATTGAGACTTAAAAAGGAACATTTTGGTTGCTGGGAAAGAGAGGAAAAACCCTGAGGCCCAGATACACATCGCACTGAATGCTCCCCACTGAGTGCGTATGAATGTGTTAAAAGCTGGGGAAACAAGATTTACCCACCCTGTTGCACAAAACCATATCAATGCCAGGAGATTTTCAGAATAACAGTCTCTTCGGTTGCTTAGCCAGTTTATTTAGAGCAATATTCAAAAGCAAAGATCTTGATTAGCAGGCATCTCTATTTGTGTCAGCTTCACTCTGGAATCAGGGCTACATTTTTGTTTTACTTAAAACATGGCAGATACATTCTAAAATATGGTTGCAGCTGAATATTCAGCAGTCATTACTTCATTCTTAAGTATCACATGATCCTTCAGAAATCATTCTAATATGCTGATTTACTGCTCAATAAATATTTCTTACTATTATCGGTGTTGAGAACAGTTGAGTGCTGCTTAATATTTTGCCGGAAACCATGATACATTTTTTCATGATTCTTTGATGATTAGAAAGTTGAAAGGAATAGCATTTATCTGAAATAGAAACTTTCTGTAACAATGTAAGTCTTTCTTTCTTCAATGGAAAACAAGAGTGTTACAGCTGTTTGTCCACAAAATGCAAGTCACTGGGATCTTAAACAACACATACAAACTTTCTTATTATGTTGCTCAGAAGAAAGTAAGTCACACACGTTTAGAATGACCAAGTGAGTAAATTAATTTTCATTTTTGGGTGAAACATTCCTTTACGAAACACTCTATAATCACAACATACCAACATGACAAGCAAATTAACATTATTGCAACTAATATTTTAAGTTAGTACATTACAAAATCCAGAACTAAAATCTTACAAGCAATAGTGAAAAGTAAAAGAAAATGTTTACACGTGACATAAACAACCAGACATCTAACAGAAATGAAACTAAAAATGAGAATTGTGGTACTGGTAGGCATGTCTCCCTCCAATGTACAAATGAAAATCACGCCACTGCTAGATAATACCGTGCTCAGCATATGGGGACAACATCCTGCCGGTAATATCATCTGCGGTTCTTAAAGTGGCTTTTTTCTTACAGACTAAAAAATGAACATTATATATGCCCCAGAGAAAAAGCGATTCCAATTACAGGTAACCCTACACTAAAGTGTATGGCAGATAACAGAAAACATGTCTCTTACAGGATAAAAGAGAAAATGCTTAGTTGAAGGACAATCATCTCAATTACTCCAGTGTAGCAAATGTCATGAGGAGTACACAAGTAGTTTATAAGATCTAAATGGTCATAAAGAAAGATGGCTCAGCTTGCTAAAAAAGTACTGTTAATTGTCTGCTTTTACCTTTGCGAAGACTTTTCATTTTATCTAAAAAAAATGTTTCCATGACTTTTGGCTTTTGTTGGACATGTCGAGACGATTTTAATTGCAGGAAGGGTTACAGAGTGTTCTGTGGCCTATAGTTACAGTGATTAGAAAGAGCGAAAAGAGGATGGAGACACAACGATACTTGCATCGATAGCAGGACTTCTCTGAAATGCTGCCTCCAAAGGTGTAACTAAGTGATATGTTGGTTAGCTTTATCAAATAATTGGCCTGCAGGGTACAATGTCAGAACATCCTTTATTGCACAATAGCAGCCTTCAATCCCCTTGTATTGCTTGCACTGTGCCTGAATTACAAGCGGTCACAACATCTTAAATTTTCTGAAAAAAAGACAATTACCAGGATGTATAATATTACGAGAACTATTGTGGAAACGAAACTCAACTATCCTTTGAGTGAGAGCACCTGGAATATATATGCTCTGTCCCAGAAAGCATGTGTCATGGGCAGCCTGAACAAAACACAAAGCTCACACTGAACGAAGAACAAATTTTGAAATGCTAAATGGTTAAAACTGAACACATTGTACTGTATTTCAACAGTCTTCGGCTCTCAGAAACATAAGAATACCGTGCTGTGGGTAATAACGGCTGCTGATTAAATCCATTCTAATCTAATCTGGCCACATCATCTAAAACACACACAGCTCTTGTGGTGGACGTCAGCTTTGTGTCTGGGTGGCCTGTCTGGGTACAGACGCTAATGTTACTTGCTACAATCCAAACTCGGCCAAGCACCAGAAACTTGCAACATGTGGTCAAATATGGTATTCAGATCAAAATGGTCCACATTTTTCACACTTTTCTTTTCTTTTCAGACTATAACCAAATCAAAGAAAGAATATGCATAAGGGGGTCATCAAAAACTTAAAACTTGTTCTAGTATGAAACAGATGGTACAGATATGGCATCTACCAGCAGTGGCTAACGGGACAAAACTTGACCCCTTGGGTAGACCAGCATTACAAAGAACAGGACGTTCTTCAAATGTTTCTCAGATAGCAGGTCCAGGACGGGTTTTTCTTTTGTTTACCATTATTTACATACTATTATTATATATATAACTGAATTAGCTTTTACTTCTATATTTTCATTTTTGTTTAAGTTTTAGTATTTTATGTGCTTTTGTCATTTATTTTAATATTAAGCTTTTAATTATATATATTTCATTTTTTTTCATGTTTAAATAAATAAATACTTTCTTGAAATTATTGAGGAAAAATGTATCCCTCATTATAGGAGTTCTTTAAAATTAAATGACATATAGAAGTCAGACAGAAATACAGAAAATACAACAGGAGTAAGAAGTGGAAAGGAGTAGGCAGGAGGACATTTCATCTTTGGCTGTACTTGGCAAATGTCTAGTCAAAGGCATAACAGGAGAAAGCTAACGGCTGCATTATTCCAGATTCCCATTCTGAACAATGACACTGCAGATCTGACAAAAGATGACAATGCCCACACTGTAGATTAGGATGGCACAATATGAGCAAATACAAGGGTAGTTGCTTTGTTTGAAAAACTGAATCATTGACAATTTAAAAAAAAACAACAAAAGCAGATTCAACTTTGTGAAATTTTTATTTATTTCTTTTGTGGAAGATTAAGGATGTTAAATGCATATCTGCTTAATTTTTTTGTAATCTAAATCCAGAGTAAAACTAACAATACAATTTAATGACTCATACAATATGATTTCCAAAGCATTTCCATTAGAAAACTAAACTTACGCTGTTAGTACATGTTCTTTGAACAAAGTGGCTTCCAAGAACAGTCACACTGCATAAGTGGCAATTACCACAACAGGAAGTAACGATTCAATTTCAGGAGTTTTATTTAAGCTTTGAAGTCAAACTGAATTGTGTTTACTTTCTTACTACCTTCCTGATGTTATTTATGAACAATCTGTGATAATACAATATATAATGAAATAAAATGAAATGATTAGGAGATTAATGAGGAAAGAGGAGTTACTGCATACAAGTATGAGAAGTCCAGAGTGATCCAAAAGTGAGATAACTGGTAAGAAAAGGAACTCTTCTTGAGCAAGTCTTGATTGACAAGAAACACTTCTGTTCAGGCCAAGATGAGGCTCTGTTCCAGCTAAACAACCACCTTCAAAAGAAACAAATAAAGCCCATACTAAAGGACAAACTAAGTTATAGTCACTAATTAAAACAAAAATAAACAACACTCATTGGGTCCAACAATCATTAACATTTTTCTACATCTATATGATATTTAAGACCCTAAAGAGAGCTGCTCAGCTAATAACCCTGTATTCAGCTCAAAGATTTTCTTCCTTTCCTCCTTTAATGAGTAAATTGTGTGTCATCATAAAATCATGAATGATGAAAAATGATTGTAAGATTTTATTATTTGAGGCTACTTAATTTAACGCAAGAGGCTAATGCCATGCTGAACATACCCAAACAAACACAACTGGAAATTGGATGAATAAAAATAACAGAAAGGAAACAGAAATCTCTGACAAACCTGAATGAATGCTAAACTAACTTTTCCATACACATACCCACACTTTGCACACAACTACAGTAGCATCTGTCCTGTCATTCAACCTCACACTGCAGCTTCTATTAATAACAAGAAGCAATGTTTGACTTATAAACTGTGCAATTTGTGACAGTCTGTGAAGCATCTTAAAATAGCTACCATTCATTTTTAATTGGATAGCAGTAAGATAAGGTCACAAAACGGCCTATTGCACACAAATCAGGTTCTTCCCTATATATCTATTTCAAAAAGTAAACTCACATACTTACTGTAAAGTGACCAGCATGGCTATGAGTGTAAAACTGTTTTATATTGACATTTATATTGATATTTATAATATTGAAAAACTTACGTTTCAGACAAAATAGGCCTGTTAGTTTTCCACCAAATGAAGTCAAAACAAACCAAAGCATCAAGTTTTGAGTACCGCCAAGCAACAAACAAACTGAAACACCATACAAGAGTGAAGCAGAGAAACACAGATTTCCCCTCATTTGTAATAACTAAGTTCCAGCTCCAGTTTGGGTTTTCCATTTCCTGCTACCTACTCATTTTGCACTCACTGGTGTGAGAAACCCTGCTCCGAGCGATCCGGGGGCGAGGAACCAAGACTAACCACCATCAAATGCATCTAAGTTAGCAAAGGAATTGGTCCAAATGCATGCACTTTTTCCCATTATAGGTGAATGCAAGAAGCATCTTCAGCACAAGAGTTTCAGATGTCCATGAATGATCTGAAGAATAAACCTTGCAATAGTTGCAGTGGTATTTCAAAATGTTTGTTCTACATACTAACTCTTCTCAGGTATGTCTATTTGTATAAGTCGTTGTACAGGGATTCAGGTGTGGGCCCTCGGGCATCTATTTATCTTACTAAAGGAGTCGTCAGATTCAACCATGTAATCAAGTATGTGCCCAGAGCCAGGCTTACTGATAGTGCTTGTTTACTAGCATCTGCTTTGGATATCTGGCATTGACGTAACCACACAGGGTACAGCAGAGATGGGTTGATGTAGCAGCTTTTCAACCAACAGTCTTTCAGAGAAAGAAATGTGATCAAGATCACAACCTTTGTCTTGTTGGATTAGAAGCATTTACAGTAGAAAGGTTTCAAAGCGCAGGATACCATTACTTTGAAATGGATGTGGCTACATCATTGAAAGAGCTGTCAGACTGAAGCAAAAGACAATGTGTTTCTACCACTCAACACATGCCAAAGTTTGAAGCTACACATTGTGTAGTAGAGATAAAAGATGGATCCGTTAGTTAAACACAAATTTGTCTTTATTTGCAGGTGATGATTCTTCAAAGATGACCTAGCTGGATCCGGGTAATGAAAGGACCACATCTAAAGATACATCTCTATGTTATCATCCGCTGTCTTTTGAACACCTTTAGTTGATGCTATTATTACAGACGGTATTGCTAATCCTTGCAACTTCACTAAAACAACAGCAGTTCTGTGTTGGCTCTTCCTCTGATATTCAGATTTTGTAACTTATCTTCTCAAATAGAATGCATGCAAGGTATACATTTTATTAGTCAATGCATTCACTGATAACTACGGTGGCCGAGAGAGCTCAACGCGCTGCAACTTAAGAAAACACCAGCAAATTGAAAAAACACCAGCAAATTAAGAAAACATCTTCATCAGTTTGACAACACACGCGCTGCAAATCCTCACAACACATGCAAATGAAGAAACGCGCTGCAAATAGCACGGACCACAACGGAAATGTTTCAAGGGGACCCAAAAAAGTGACGGACCCGGCTGGGATTTGTTTTGTTTAGTGGCTTTTTTGTTTTTGTTTTTTGAGTTTCTGCTAGTGATTACTTTTTTTTGTTTGTTTGTTTTTATTGAAGATATAACATTCACAGGGGATACAGTCATAGCAATAAATGACATACACAACCAGAATACAAAACAATAAATATATAAAGAATAATAAAAATTAAATATAAACAGATCAAAAACAAATAAATAAAAAGTTAAACATCTTTTCTTTTTTTCCCTTTTTTAAAATAAATAAATAAATCATAAATAAATTAAAATTAAAAATAACTTAAATGGAAAATTACACATAAAATGTCAACTTCAAAGAATACACAGGAGGTAACCCTTACATCAAAGTCAATATTTTTCCATCAATACAGTAGTTTTAACAGCTTTCTTATTAAGTGATGAGCAGAGAGATTCATAAAATAATTTCAAATCAATACAAAAAATCCTAAAATTGGGCATACAATTTGTGCAGTGGCTATTGGTCAGTGGAGTTGTTGGTGAACTGAAAGGTGAGTTTTATTTGTTAATTTTAACACCCTGATTGCATGATTCCTTTGTCTTTTAGATATTATTAGCCTAAATAATCTGACGAATTACACGAGTAACTGTGAAACGTTATATAAGATGGCTAACTTAATTAAATATTCTCAACTAAATATAATTTCAAGGTTAATGAAATCCACAATCCTTCATTAATTGTTAAAACCAGGTCAAAATAAATTGCAAATTGACAGTAAGAATAATATTTAAAATTATTATTTAATCAGAGCCTTTTAGTAGGCTAATGAAAGAAAGGACAATGGAATACAAATACAACGTGCAAACTTCAGTCAACTTGTTTTTGTTTTGTCGGCCACCGTATAAAAGTACCGGAATACCCAGAAAATATGAACTATAATACTAATTTATTTAAAAACAATCAAAATAAAACAGTTTTGTATATTGAATCTTCTTTATTTATTCAAGTATGCCGTAAAATATTTCAGCTTTTCATTTTAATACAGGGAATTATATGTTTTCTTGTCTTTAAACAATAAACAAAATTGCATGTGTTGTGAGGATTTGCAGCGCGTGTGTTGTCAAACTGATGAAGATGTTTTCTTAATTTGCTGGTGTTTTTTCAATTTGCATGTGTTTTCTTAAATTGCAGCGCGTTGAGCTCTCTCGGTCACCGTAGATAACCAATCTATATAACTATAACCAATATATAACTGAACCTAAAAAAAAAAGTAACCCTAACCAAAAATATCCAAAGCACAGGCTTGACATCTCACTATGGGAAACAGACAACACAATTGTTCAGTCACCTGGAATGCCATCAGATTGAAGATCCATTCCCCTGACACTGCATGTGACAACTACATGTGAATGCTCTCCAGCCATGAACAGACACATCCATAGTAAATCTCGTGATACGTCATGACTCCCTCTCCTCAAGAGCCTTTTGACTCTCCATAGGTCGCCGACACATGCACGATCCTGTGTAAATGTCAGGAGGGGTTCTGTTTCAGAGACAAAAACCATCTCTGAAAATCCCTCATAATGAACATTTTGGAGTAATTTTTTTATGCTATCCGGCCCCACTCAAAAGCAACCACACCAAACTTCACTGTGAAGCCGTTCACTAGTTTCGCAGAAAGAGTCAAGCTTTTGGATACATACTCTGAAATGCACAATATCGTCATATTAACAGAATTTTCAATGTTTTAGTATTAATGTATGCATATCTTTAGGAACATAAAAAACATTACAAATATAGATTTATATTATAAATATATTTCAACAGTTACATTTTACTATTATATAGATATTTCTAGGTACCACTCCTCTACTCTACCACTTACTACAATTTCTACAAAATTTTAGCTACAGTAAACATTGAATTAAATCACTGTCCAAAAGTAATGGCACTGAATATGTATTTTATGTAACTGATTAAACAATAAAATAAGCCTATTACTATTCCATGTCATGTCCATGTCTTTTTGTATGAAAATAAAAGGATTTGTAAAAATTGGTAATCTCTAAAGATGTTCAAAATGCTCACGTTATAGATGCTGCCTGTCATTATGATTAAAATGTACGTTTGCATAACATGGTACTGTTATAGGGATACTATGCTTATGGGATTAGCACATATATCCGTCCCAAAGCTAAAAGGAGTGTTAGTCTACAGCTAAAAGCTGGTCCATTTATAAAACAGCATCTGACTTAGATGTTTCCAACATGGAAAAGTCTAGTCATCAGGACAAGCCCAGACACATCTCCTGCGGGCAATGCCACTCTAGAGCACTGGCTTAATTCTGGGAGTGAAGTGCTCAGATCACATTGCCAGTGCATCTCAATGTTAACTCACTGACATGAGGAGGAACTTAAGGGGTTACTAAGAGGGTGACAGACTGCCTTGCTTCGACAGCACTTGAGAACGGGGAAAAGGCATTACTAGGGTGTATTACATTGCTCTTGTACTGATGACAACCTCAAGAGGTCGGGGGTGTTGAGGGGAAGGGATTTGTCTTCCTGTTTAGTTTTGCTGGATCAAACAAGCCTACGATAATTATACAAATGCTATTATACAAAAATACATGAAAGTAACAGAAAGGGGACAGTAGCTCTACAGAATATATTCTGTATTCATTTTATGAGAAACAAAATTCACAGTATTACCCAAATCCAAAACCATGGCTCTTATTTTTCATAACAAACATGTTAGAAAAAAAAGAGCAAATAAGATTTTCAAACCACATAAGCAGAATAGCGATTAGTGTTTATGCACTGAAATTATGAATTAGGTTTGATGTCAGTGTTTCTGTCAAATCATCATGAGCCTGAGGCACAGTTTTGGGTAATCCTTAAATAATGTTTGATACCTGATCTGTAAAAGGGGCAAGTATAATCTCATAGTAAACAAAAATGCTCTATAATTCATATTAATATAAATTATTTGGTAACACTTTATTTTTGTAACGGGGCTGACAAGACGTGAGACATGTGGATCCATCTGCAGGCTTTATTTAAGAGACGTGGTAAACAGGCAGGGTCAAAACACTGGCAAACAGGTATATGGCGGGCAAAACACAAGAATAGTCACAGGGCTAGCGTAGGTCACCGATAAGCAGACAGAATCACAGGGGCGAGACGAGAGGGAGAAATCCAAGAAAACAGGCAAAGATCAAAAACCGCAAAAACAGGCAAGGCAAGGCAAAACAAGGAAAACACGGAGACTCGGAAAGGGGTACAGGCTAAACATTACTCAGCAGAGAAATGTGGTTAGAGTGGGTGTTATATAGTGAACCTCTGGTGGTGAATAAACGGAAGTCCATGGACCGAATTCGTGACAGAGAAACTCAGAAAGGGGTACAGGCTAAACAATACTCAGCAGAGAATGGTGGTTTGAGTGGGTGTTATATAGTGAGTGAGGTGATAAGAAACAGCTGTGTGCAATGAGTGCAATCAGTGCAGTGTGCAAATCGTGCAATGAATGATGGCATATGTAGTCCGGGGTGCTATGCAACAGTTTGTGTTGTGCGAGAGTCAATGAAATGGAAAGGGTGACCTCTGGTGGTGAATAAACGGAAGTCCATGGACTGAATTCGTGACAATTTTGATTGTCCACATTAGACATACCTATAAACCTTTGCAACTACAGGTGCATCTCAATAAATTAGAATGTCGTGGAAAAGTTCATTTATTTCAGCAATTCAACTCAAATTGTGAAAATCGTGTATTAAATAAATTCAAATGTGAGCCAAAATCATCACAATTAAAAGAACCAAAGACTTAAACTACTTCAGTCTGTGTGCATTGTATTTATTTAATACACGAGTTTCACAATTTGAGTTGAATTACTGAAATAAATGAACTTTTCCATGACATTCTAATTTATTGAGATGCAACTGTACATGTCAACTAGCAATCATTAGAGTATTAGTAGGCTGTCTGCTTAATATCTACTAACACTTTATTTTGATGGTCGCTCAACAGACGTTCTACTGACTATAAGTAACTTTGAAAGTACGGCAACTTATTCTACTAACCCTAACCTAACAGTCTACAAATGCTCTAATGAGAGTAAGTTGATATGCAGTTGCAAAGTTATCTAAATGTCTAAAGTGGACTATCGAAATAAAGTGTAACCATTCATTTATATTATTTCGGGATGGGTCACTTCATAATGAATATATAAAATAATATAAAATTACACATAACTTTGTGAATATGCACATATTTGGGGTCAGTACATTTTTTTAAATAAATGTATACTTTTACTCAGCAAGGATGCATAAAATTGATCAAAAGTGACAGTAATTCATATTTATACGGTGACCGGGAGGAGACATGTTCGGTTCATTTATTTTTTCCGTGGCCACGAGATATTAATTCGTGGGAACGTCATATTAACTCGCGGGAACGTGATAAAATGTGGTGGCCACAAGATCATTTTGTCGAGAGGTAACGACATCCATTTCTCGTGGCCACGAGTTTAATGCGTAAACAAACCTGCTTGACCATAGCAACCTGCGATTATCAGAGATGGATAAATCATATTTCATTCTTGTAAATATGTTAACTGATTGTGTCTCCTTATTTAATATTTGTATATTATTATTATTATTAAGTGAAAGTGACGTGACGTGTGGCCAAATATGGTGACCCATACTAGGAATTAGTGCTTTGCATTTAACCCATCCAAATTGCACACACACAGCAGTGAACACACACACACCGTGAACACACACCCGGAGCAGTGGGCAGCCATTTATGCTGCGGCACTCGGGGAGCAGTTGGGGGTTCAGTGCCTTGCTCAAGGGCACCTCAGTCGTGGTATTGAAGGTGGAAGAGAGCACTGTACATTCACTCCCCCCACTTACAATTCCTGCCGGACCCGAGACTCGTTTTCTCGCAACCTTTGGGTTAACCATTAGGCCACAACTTCACCGTATATGTATATTACAGTATATGCATTATTATTATTATATTCAATTCAAGTTTATTTGTATAGCGCTTTTCACGATGCAAATCGTTGCAAAGCAGCTTTACAGAAAATTTAAGTTTCTACATTATATTAATTATTTTATTATTATTATTATTAAACTGTAATATAATAATATTATTATATTAACTGGTTTAGGGCTATATTTTTGTATTTATTGTTGTATTTCCCCTTTAAATTGTATCGCTTTACCTAATTAAAGTTCTGTATAATTATTATTAATATGCTACCATATATTTTGCAAATACTGTAAACGCCTGACAGTTATGAAAGTTTTGACTTTATGATTGTGCCAGTGTGTGACAATAAATTAGTGTGTTGTGTTTTCATTTACAAATTCATTCCTCAACTAAATTATAGTCTATTAATTAGCCGAAATAGAATTAAATATATGTTAAATTCAACTTTTAAACTGCACTTCCAGTAAAAATTCCAGTCATACAGCGTAATCAAAGCTTTATAGGCATGTCAAGCATTTACAGGCAACTATTTACAAAAAAATTCAGAATGTTAAATAAAGAGATCAAAATGAAGGGAAAATAAATACATAACATAACAAATATAAAAATAAAACCATAATAATAATAATAATTATGTTCAAATATTACGGAAAAAGACAATCAGTTAATGGAGACTGTGGCATGGATAAAAATGTTTTCTTGTAGGCCTATTTTATTTTATATATTTTATGTAACATTTATTCATGATAAATTCATTCGAATGCTGTCTACATCGTAGTGTTGGGTTTGAGTCCACCTAAGTCGAGTCCAAGTCGAGTCTGAGTCTTTAAACAATCGAGTCCGAGACAAGTCCGAGTCCAAAATGGGCAGAGTCGGACTCAAGTCCGAGTCCCAAACAGCCGAGTCCGAGTTGAGTCCGAGTCCAACGAAACTCTATTATTTATTAGTATCTTAACATTGTTTTAACCTTTACAACTAGAAAAATGCAATGTCCATTTAAATGTAACAAACGCAAACCTCTATTGCATCTTGCCATTTTGATTTTTTATTAATAATTAGTGTCCTGCTTTGCTTAGCAAACTTAAAGTCATGTAACATAAGTTATGGCTGAATTGATTGATGTATTGTGACATATTTCAGAGTGAAACAGGTTTTATGTGAAAAATTAAAGGGCGGGACTTTATTCATCGTTAACGTAAATGTATATATTCAAGAGTGAGGGTAAAGGAGTAGGTATCTTGGTGAATGGGACCTTAAGAGCAGAAAATCCACATTTTATCTCAATAAAAAACTATCTTTATATAATTTTTATGATTTTTAATGAAATATAAATTTTTAATAATCAAAATTAGTTTGTGTCTACTTATTTTATTTATCAGTGTTTGAACCATTAAAGAAGAAACTGCATTTTAATTTCTGGGTTAAAAAACAAAAAACGAAAAATGAATGGACGCCAAAGTACACGGACCCCTTAGACAGGGCATTTTGAATTTTTTCTTGGATGAAAATGAGGCTGTGAGGGATAAACCTAGTCTGTACAATGGCGCACACTGTGTATAAAAGCCTTACATATACTTTCCATAAGTCACAGCCAACTCACACCTGTTTTATTTTTGAATGCATTTATAGTTACATTAATTACAATAAATTACATGATGTAAGGAATAATTGATGACGGGCTGTTGAATTATTAGAAAATAATGCACACCCAAGGTGATTTTACTGTAAACGCCTGACAGTTATGAAAGTTTTGACTTTATGATTGTGCCAGTGTGTGACAATAAATTAGTGTGTTGTGTTTTCATTTACAAATTCATTCCTCAACTAAATTATAGTCTATTAATTAGCCGAAATAGAATTAAATATATGTTAAATTCAACTTTTAAACTGCACTTGCAGTAAAAATTCCAGTCATACAGCGTAATCAAAGCTTTATAGGCATGTCAAGCATTTACAGGCAACTATTTACAAAAAAATTCAGAATGTTAAATAAAGAGATCAAAATGAAGGGAAAATAAATACATAACATAACAAATATAAAAATAAAACCATAATAATAATAATAATTATGTTCAAATATTACGGAAAAAGACAATCAGTTAATGGAGACTGTGGCATGGATAAAAATGTTTTCTTGTAGGCCTATTTTATTTTATATATTTTATGTAACATTTATTCATGATAAATTCATTCGAATGCTGTCTACATCGTAGTGTTGGGTTTGAGTCCACCTAAGTCGAGTCCAAGTCGAGTCTGAGTCTTTAAACAATCGAGTCCGAGACAAGTCCGAGTCCAAAATGGGCAGAGTCGGACTCAAGTCCGAGTCCCAAACAGCCGAGTCCGAGTTGAGTCCGAGTCCAACGAAACTCTATTATTTATTAGTATCTTAACATTGTTTTAACCTTTACAACTAGAAAAATGCAATGTCCATTTAAATGTAACAAACGCAAACCTCTATTGCATCTTGCCATTTTGATTTTTTATTAATAATTAGTGTCCTGCTTTGCTTAGCAAACTTAAAGTCATGTAACATAAGTTATGGCTGAATTGATTGATGTATTGTGACATATTTCAGAGTGAAACAGGTTTTATGTGAAAAATTAAAGGGCGGGACTTTATTCATCGTTAACGTAAATGTATATATTCAAGAGTGAGGGTAAAGGAGTAGGTATCTTGGTGAATGGGACCTTAAGAGCAGAAAATCCACATTTTATCTCAATAAAAAACTATCTTTATATAATTTTTATGATTTTTAATGAAATATAAATTTTTAATAATCAAAATTAGTTTGTGTCTACTTATTTTATTTATCAGTGTTTGAACCATTAAAGAAGAAACTGCATTTTAATTTCTGGGTTAAAAAACAAAAAACGAAAAATGAATGGACGCCAAAGTACACGGACCCCTTAGACAGGGCATTTTGAATTTTTTCTTGGATGAAAATGAGGCTGTGAGGGATAAACCTAGTCTGTACAATGGCGCACACTGTGTATAAAAGCCTTACATATACTTTCCATAAGTCACAGCCAACTCACACCTGTTTTATTTTTGAATGCATTTATAGTTACATTAATTACAATAAATTACATGATGTAAGGAATAATTGATGACGGGCTGTTGAATTATTAGAAAATAATGCACACCCAAGGTGATTTTGGACCCATAAAAACTATTGCCACAAATATGTTAGAAAATGATTTCTTTGAAGCTAGAAACTGCCACTAATACAAAAGCAAAAAATAATAAACTAATGTAATAAAACATTCCCAAGCTTACTGAAGGCAAGTAAACACTCCAAGTATTACTTGCAAGCTAAATGATAAATAAATATATTACTCAAAAATACAAATCAAATAGTTTTTTTATTTTTATTTTTCAGATAGTAGGCTAGTAAAGGCTTCTAGAAATAGCTTACTACAGACATTTCATGAAGTAATAAAGTTAAATTCAACTTTTAAACTGCACTTCCAGTAAAAATTCCAGTCATACAGCGTAATCAAAGCTTTATAGGCATGTCAAGCATTTACAGGCAACTATTTACAAAAAAATTCAGAATGTTAAATAAAGAGATCAAAATATTCAGAATGTTAAATAAAGAGATCAAAATGAAGGGAAAATAAATACATAACATAACAAATATAAAAATAAAACCATAATAATAATAATAATTATGTTCAAATATTACGGAAAAAGACAATCAGTTAATGGAGACTGTGGCATGGATAAAAATGTTTTCTTGTAGGCCTATTTTATTTTATATATTTTATGTAACATTTATTCATGATAAATTCATTCGAATGCTGTCTACATCGTAGTGTTGGGTTTGAGTCCACCTAAGTCGAGTCCAAGTCGAGTCTGAGTCTTTAAACAATCGAGTCCGAGACAAGTCCGAGTCCAAAATGGGCAGAGTCGGACTCAAGTCCGAGTCCCAAACAGCCGAGTCCGAGTTGAGTCCGAGTCCAACGAAACTCTATTATTTATTAGTATCTTAACATTGTTTTAACCTTTACAACTAGAAAAATGCAATGTCCATTTAAATGTAACAAACGCAAACCTCTATTGCATCTTGCCATTTTGATTTTTTATTAATAATTAGTGTCCTGCTTTGCTTAGCAAACTTAAAGTCATGTAACATAAGTTATGGCTGAATTGATTGATGTATTGTGACATATTTCAGAGTGAAACAGGTTTTATGTGAAAAATTAAAGGGCGGGACTTTATTCATCGTTAACGTAAATGTATATATTCAAGAGTGAGGGTAAAGGAGTAGGTATCTTGGTGAATGGGACCTTAAGAGCAGAAAATCCACATTTTATCTCAATAAAAAACTATCTTTATATAATTTTTATGATTTTTAATGAAATATAAATTTTTAATAATCAAAATTAGTTTGTGTCTACTTATTTTATTTATCAGTGTTTGAACCATTAAAGAAGAAACTGCATTTTAATTTCTGGGTTAAAAAACAAAAAACGAAAAATGAATGGACGCCAAAGTACACGGACCCCTTAGACAGGGCATTTTGAATTTTTTCTTGGATGAAAATGAGGCTGTGAGGGATAAACCTAGTCTGTACAATGGCGCACACTGTGTATAAAAGCCTTACATATACTTTCCATAAGTCACAGCCAACTCACACCTGTTTTATTTTTGAATGCATTTATAGTTACATTAATTACAATAAATTACATGATGTAAGGAATAATTGATGACGGGCTGTTGAATTATTAGAAAATAATGCACACCCAAGGTGATTTTGGACCCATAAAAACTATTGCCACAAATATGTTAGAAAATGATTTCTTTGAAGCTAGAAACTGCCACTAATACAAAAGCAAAAAATAATAAACTAATGTAATAAAACATTCCCAAGCTTACTGAAGGCAAGTAAACACTCCAAGTATTACTTGCAAGCTAAATGATAAATAAATATATTACTCAAAAATACAAATCAAATAGTTTTTTTATTTTTATTTTTCAGATAGTAGGCTAGTAAAGGCTTCTAGAAATAGCTTACTACAGACATTTCATGAAGTAATAAATGTAAAAATAATCTTCACTGTATACATTAAATATAGATTATTCTTATTAAAGTTAATAAGTGTTTCAGTCAAGAGCAGTGAGTGATTTTCTCCTTTTCCTTTGTTTGATTAACATTTATGACGTAGTCGGCGGCTGCAGGTTTATGCTGTTGCTTTTATCAAATATTTTGACATACAATATCTGTATTTCTCCCAACTGTTCAAGTTCACTTAAGACAAAACCGACTGCATTTACATGAATAGTCTCCAAGACAGGCATTTTGATATAACTTTTCATGTAAGTGTGTAGCAATAACAGAACTTAAGAGAACTTAAGCGAAAGAACTCCGCATTCGCACGCTGACTGAGAGGCGCGTTATTCTAGGAGTGCGCTTTCGGTGTGTGAGCACAGAAACCCATCTGCTTTCAAGTACTGGACAAGACTTAAAAGCACATACAAATACTGAATATCACTTTCGTGATAATGCATTGAGTCAGTGACATTTCTGTCAACTGTCCCTGGACTCGGACATATTTTCCAAGTCCGAAAGGCTCGAGTCCGAGTCAAGTCCGAGTAAAAATGCATCCGAGTCCGTGACAAGTCCGAGTCCTTTAAAAAAAACTGTACTCGAGACCGGACTCGAGTCCAAGTACGGGTACGAGTGCGAGTACGAGTACGAGTCCGAGTACCCCAACTCTACTACATCGCGCGCAATACAGTCCGGTAGCCTAGGCCTTTGGTTAATATAATAATTTAATAATGTAATAATTTCTATAATAATTAATATAATTTCTTAATTCTAAATAAAATATTAATAAATTCATCTGATGATCCTCGGTTGATATGGTCACGCAGGTTTGTTTACGCATTAAACTCGTGGCCACAAGAAAAATATGTCGTTCCCTCAACATAAGAAGTCGTGGCCACGAGAAATGGATGTTGTTCCCTCAACATAGGACCTCGAGGCCACGACTTCACCTTTTAACTTTTCTGAAGACAGTCAGTTCCCCTCAGAGATACATTCAAATAACCCCCCACCCCCAATGAATTTTCATCCAATATTTCGCGCATCGTGAACAGTGAGCTTGCTCTGCCTGCTACAGTATTTTCTTGTCCTTGCGTTGTGACCTCTGCCAGGTATGAGACGTAATCCTCATTATTCTTTATCATTATTTGATCCCAGTATACATTTACCCACCTAGTGGAAGTTATATAATAATGAGTAACATATGAACACCAGCTTACCGTTTGAGCCGGTATATCACCCAGCACTACTGACAATAATAAGAAAAGTTTCTTGAGCACCAAATCATGTGAAAGATGAAGTTCTGAAGAGTAATGACTGCTGAAAATTCAGCTTTGCCATTACAGGAGTGTGTATAGATAGATAGATATTCATTATATATTTAGTATTTATTTATTACAATAATTACAGTATATTTATTAATTGTTTATAGTGTTATAAAACCATTCACAGACTAATGTAGTGATGATATTGCAACCAAACAAATTAGTACAAAGGCAATGAATTCAGTTTTGACACTGAATAAACTCCACAACCCCACTAGACAAGTGTTGAAGTGTTACTTCATCACCCCAACATATAAGACAGGAGTCAGGAAGTTCAAGATGCCTACATAAGTAAAGTTTGCTCTGTGCTTTGGTGAGAAAGAGAGCAACCGAAAACAGAGGTGAAGACACTGATTGTGCAAGTACAGAAGTGGAGGACCATGTCGGCCTTTTGTGTCCCTGAGGGCAGAGTGCATCTTCTGTGTGCCCCCAGACTCCCATGGGCCTCATTCAGAGGTAATGTACCAGACAACAAAGATGACATACTTTTAATGCTCTCTACTCGCCTAAAGCATTCCATGCCTCTCCGCCGGTCTTCCCAGGCTCTGTTTTCACAGCTAAGGGTCATAGATTCTTAAACATAATAGTGTCTCAGCCCAAAAAAATGGAGTGGGGGTGAAAGGGTGTGGCTGAGATCAAGGAAAGTGCCACCAAAGTGGTTGGAAGAGAGCCTATAATCAAAGTATACTAACAATAGCAATATTACTAAGTGCATGTTTCCTTAAAATTAGCATTGTAAGTAAGTATTACATATAAAGCATAGGCCCAAAGATTTTCAGCCAGTTTTTTATTGTTACAATGTAGGTATATGTAAATGAACAATGTGCACTCTTTCTCCATGTTACCTTCACCCAGATCGTTATTTGTCAGGGGACGTCTGCCCGATTATCCAAAACACATAATTTTGCACATTTTGAAGAATTTTTGCCAGCTCCAGAATTTTTGTTAACTACAAACTGAACACTGGCATTTTTGTATTCCTAACCGTGGACAATGGATTATGGATGTTGAAATTTTTGGCAAAAGGGAATGCCACAGCCCCTTTTCTCAGTTTTCTCTAGTCATGTTGCACCAAAGGGAAAAAAAAACAGTTTTGCAGTTCTACTCCATAGACAGCCTAGTTTTATTAAAATACCATCTTGCCAGCTGTAAATTCCCCCTTTACTTCTTAAAGTTCACTTTCTAGATGATTTGAGGACTTCTGTAACTAATATAAAGGCAATTGGAGAGCGTAATAGGAGGTTTTCTAAGAGAGAGCTTTTTACACGTCTTCTGTCTTCCAATTTACAAAAGAAAAGAGATGGGTGCTGTGCAATGAGGCGTTGACCACAAATACACACACTGTTTAACTTCAATGATCCACCAAAATCTCACACAAAACTTACATTACCCTTTTGCCACTCATGAAAAACACATTATGAAAATGAGCGTTAAGTCGAGGTCAGTTCAGAGGTTTCTAATTCCCTCTGAACAGCAGTCAGGACCCTCTCCATGTCTCCTGTCTCCTGCACGAGAGACATGAGCATCAATTGCAGGTTTTCATCAAAGCAGTGATAACAGTCCTAAAAGGCAGCAGAGAAAGGGGAGTGTAAAGGCTAAAAAGTTTACGGTGACAAAAGATGGGCAAAGAAGAACAAACAAACAGAGGCTAAGAAGAGAAACTGCTGAGTCCTTTCTCATCTAGTTAACTTTGCAGTGAATGTGTCCCACCTGCCCTAGTCATTCATTTTCATTGGCACTGAAGTAGTACCTTCTCACACTGGCATAATCTACATTCCTCCACTTCTATAAGACTATAAATATAAATTGGTTTGACTGACTTGGTACACAACAACAGGTTAGAATGGAACCTGTTTGCCCCTGTTGGTAGATGTTATTGCTCACAAAGATTAAATCACTCATCAGTCATTGCTAGGGATCCTTTGGGAAGTCTGTGTTATTATTGGGTTGCTAAGTAATCACATACCTGTGGATATATTTGCATAGTATTTCAAATAGTAATTTTCTAATAGTAAATATTCCAAATGCCTAAAGTCTTAGAAAAGAAAAAGTTAGAAAAAGTTGAGAGATAAACCCAAAACAGATATAGTGTAACTTTAATGTATCTAAATACATTACCTTTGTTTGAAAAAGTATAACTAGCTCAGTTCAGTTCATGACATGACTCACATGTAGACAAAATGTTAAAATAATTGGTAACACTTTACAATGAGGTTCATTAGTTAAACATTAGTTAATATATTAACTAACATGAACTAACCATGAGCAATACATTTGTTACTGTATTTACTAATCTACGCTAACGTTAGTTAATAAAAATACAGATGTTCATGTTAGTTCACAGTGCATTAACTAATGTTAACAAGATTTTAATAATGTATTAGTAAATGTTGAAATTAACATTAACAAAGATTAATAAATGCTGTATAAGTGCAGTTCATTATTAGTTCATGTTAACTAATGTAGTTAACTAATGAACCTTATTGTAAAGTGTTACCAAATAATTTACCTCATGAGTTAATAAATGGGTAGTCTCTTGCAAACGCACACAGTCAAGTGTAATTTCATTCAGAAAAATCTAATAGTTTGTTTTAATTTTTCATGTGAGGCAGAAATTAAGGGCTATGAATATTCGATTTATTGAAATTAATTGTTGCTCTGCGTCAATTTGTCCACTGATTTGCTTAATTTTTTTTGTTCTATTAAGCTAGCATGATGCAAAGCCTGCTTTATTTCATTTGACTGTTTGTGTGTGTGTCTGAGAACTTACCAAGACTTTTTATGAATGAGCACTGTTGAACCTAGATTGCTGGGCAGATTCACAGTCTGTCCTTCAGCAGTCAATCAGTTAAGCAACTACTCGTGAAAGCATAAAAAAAATCCATGTAGTCTGTTGAAGGCATTTTCCAGAAATCAGATTGTTTATATTACAGGTGTGTGTTTTGTGAGGTGATTACCTTCTCCATCCCGCACATAGCATACCTATTTCCACCTGGAAGCTTTTCAAATATGTGACAGACTGAATATCACAGCGCCTCTATATCCTCTGCATGACAATGTAATTCCTCCTGCCCTGCGGCCATGTCTACAAAACTCAGACAGTTTACATGTTCATGTAGCTACACCTACGAAAAAAGGGCTTTGCCAAGAATTTGTGCATTCATTACACCTTCACAGTTAACCCTTTTAATGTTTCCCTAGTCAATCACAGCACTACTGTAGTTCAATACTGTAATTCAACAGCTTAAAGTATAGCTGTCAGTTTACATTTTCATCTAGCAAAATTAATATATATATAAAAAAAAAAAATCTACTGAAGAAAAAACACCTACATTATGGGTGGCCTAAGGGCGAGCAAACAACAGCAAATTTTCATTTTTGGATGAACTACCCCTTTAACCTCTACAATGTGTATTACCAGGGCTGGGTATTGACACAAATTCCACGATTCGATTCCATTTAGATTTCGACTCACAAGCTTGCGATTCATTTAGATTCATATTCACTTCGATTTGGATAACTTTGGATATATATCAGGTACAGTACAAGGAAAATTTCTCAAGGAAAAAAAAACACTCAACTAATTAGGGCTGAAATGAATATGCAACATTATCGACAATAAAAAAAATGTTTTTGTTGTCAATTTGTTAGGGAGGAAAACAAACTTTTTGATTTTTTTTTAATCTTCTGTAGCTTCTGAAGGGCATTACTTAATGAAAAAAGAAAAAGATATTTAGGCGAAATAAGAAAAATGTGCACATCTTCATTCTGTTCAAAAGTTTACACCCCAAGCTCTTAATGCATTGTGTTTCCTTCTGGAGCATCAGTGAGTGTTTGAACCTTCTGTAATAGTTGCGTATGATTCCCTCAGTTATCCTCAGAGTGAAAAGATGGATCTCAAAATCATACTGTCTTTGTTGGAAAGGATTCAAATACACAAAAGAATTTGTGGGACCTGAAGGATTTTTCTGAAGAACAGTGGGCTGTTTAACTGTTCAGGACAAACAAGGGACTCATGAACAACTATAAAAAAATTAATAAAAAAAAAAACGGCTGTGGATCATCTGGGTAACAAAACAGTATTAAGAATCAAGCACATGTAAACTTTTGAACGGGGTCATTTTCATAAATTCAACTATTATTTTCTCTTGTGGACTATATGTAAATGTCTTTTATGTGAAATATCTTATTCAGGTCAGTACTAAATGAAAAAATAGCGTTTTTTTTGTGTATGATCCCTCGTATTTTGGTAAAAAAAATAATGAACATTTTGCAGATTCTGCAAGGTGTATGTAAACTTTTGACCTCAACTGTATATTTAGCAAAATGCTCCTCTCTAGAGTTAATTTTTCTGGCTGACTGACAGGTTTACGGTCACTGAATATGTTTTTCTCTGAGGTAAATATGATGTTACGTGACATTCTATTTTTTACAAGCTGTTATATTGATGTCTTTCCACGGTTGAAACACTGATTGAGTGATTACATGAGACAGGATACGGATTTCGATAAGTTGTACTCTTTCTTTTAACATACCATCGGATGTTCATTCATGTTTATTTCGTGCTGCAACTGGTATTAAAGCAGAGGAGATGATTAGTTAACGTGTGCTTCATGCTGCCGCTTCTCTTGAACTGAGGCGCTACAGAGATCTGTCACTATACATTAAACGGCACCAAAACGGTATTTATTGTTTGAATATTGTAATAACATGGACAGAATTTGAAATCTGAGATTTGTTTCATATCAGAAGTAACAAAGCACAAAGCTTATTGCAATTTATTGGATGGGAAGTGCACTACAATGTTCCGTTCATTAACTGAAAACAGGACAGACTAATCGATTCTTGAGATTTAAGAATCAATATCGTTTCAGAAAAATGAGAATCGATTAAAATCGAAATCAATATTTTTTTACCCAGCGCCCTATATAGTATGCCATGGCAGTTACCTCAAGCTGATAATACTGTTGACACTCTTTTGGCTGAGTAACACCAAAGACTGATGATCTAGATTTAGGGGCCAATCTACACTCAAACCCATACAGGTGCTAAGTCCAAGAGTAGGTCAACTTGAGGTCTTGTATGTAATCATGTATGTGAAAGTACCTTGCTTCGACTTTACATAAAAATCTAGGCCATGTTGTTAGAAGAGTGAGGACTAATCCTTTCGTGAGTGTCTGGTCATAAGTGCTGAATGTAGGTGAACTGGCATCTGTTTGCCATGAACACTAGCCTGAATTAACTCCCATTTGACATGGTGGAGCACAAGAGAGACTTACCTATGAGACAGCTAAAGATGATTTATAGAATTTAATGACGTTTCATTAAGCCCTAAAAGACTAAAAAAAAAACGTTTTGCAGAGATGTTTTTATGTTGTAATGATTTTAACTCAACACTTTTACCCTCTCCAGGATCATCAACAGCTATGAACTGTCATCAGGGTAGACAGCATATTTAGTTAACATTAGTTAGTGAGAATGAACATGGTATTGTTTGAAAAATGCCTTGGTATTGATTATCAAAACAATGCAAAATTGAATGGCTGTGTTCTAGTAGACAAAAAACCCTCAGACATCATATAAAACTTTAAAACAGTAAAACTCATCGAACAAACTGAACTTTGCATCACAGCCTCATTTTCATTCGCCTAAAATAATATGATGTCTAAGGCCTATGGCTTGTGTAAGCAGTTGTCTACACATAGCAAATGTGATAGTCTGACAGACAAGTTCAGATAATGTCTGGGCAGTTAAAGCGTTTGCACCTGATTTGCACCTTGACATCTATAATTTAAGACAAATTTTGAAACTGCTGAAAAGTTGCACAAAATTGCATAACATTTTTACAGTAATCATATAAAAAAAGTGAGTACAGTTTAAACCGCAGGACAGTTTAAAATCACAGTACCTTAAAGATACACTTTTCTTTAATTCCTAAACGTAACTTTAAAAAAAAGCTTGTGCACATGTTGTGTGTCAACTAGGCATTTACGGTACTAGTCTTATGTTTTAGCGTTCTTAATCAATAAAATACAGGTGTCAGTTCAGAAAAATTAGTTTATCACGTTTCCTATGACCTTTATCAGCTCAGAGAACACAATGAAAAGCCACTCAGTTGACTGCCTTATTAGGTCAGTGTAATGGACAAAGCGGTGTCGCGAAGATCTGTGAGGGAGAACATCAGTGGACCAGGTCTGGCAGGAAAGACACTATAGCCCTGCCCTTGCTCATCCCGGGTCACCGGACGCACCGATTACTGGCCGGCCCTTGACACAGCAAAGCCGGGTGCTTTCATCTGTGCTGGTGGCTCTTCCCCAAAGCACTGTTATAGGATTCACGTTTGTAATTAGTGCAGATCAGAGTCAATTAGCTTTTGGCGAGCTGCCCTGATGTCACATGGCACCTGCTTTGCCTTGATGGTACCTGACAGCATCGCAGATCAATGATGACCATGCAGGTGGTCTTCCAGAAACAAACCTCAACCGACCATGGAAAACACGCAAAGGAAGCATTCTAGAACAGTAAAAGTAACATTTATGAGCATGCATACAAGTGTATTTTAGTGCATACAAGTATATTTATTTACAAAGAAATTCTTTGCAATCTACAGAGACCCGCACATGACATGCAAGAAAGAAAAAAAAAATAGTGGGCACGATTTAATAATTCATTACCTTGATTAACTAGATTGTGCACAATTTATTAATTTGTTCCTTCTATTAACTAGATTGTGTGCACGATTTAATAATTCGTTCCTTCGTTTTAAGTAAAATGTGTGCACGATTTATTAATTTGTTACCTCGATTTACTAGATTGTGCTCAAGATTTAATCATTTGTTCCCTCGTTTTAAGTAAATTGTGTGCTCGATATAATAATTTGTGCCCTCGTTCTAGGTAAATCGAGGGAACGAATTATTAAATTGTGCGCACAATCTAGTAAATCGAGGAAACTGTCACGTCGAGGTTAGGATGAAGCACTCAAAGCAGGGATAATCAAACCAGAACAGAACATAAACATGACATTTCGCCCCCCTCCCGGAAGGCGCGTCCTGGCGCCCATACCAACAACACAAGGGGTGGGAGGGTGGGCGCCTTGGAGGCCCCTCAGGACAGGCTTATGCGGGGCGGGAAGTCTCCAAGGCGGTACCAGATCCAGGCACCATGGCGGATCAGGCAGACCGGGGGGCCATGGCGGAGCAGGCAGTCCAGAGAGCCATGGCAGAGCAGGCAGCTCGGGGAGCCATGACGGAGTAGGCAGACTAGGGAGCCATGGCGGAGTAGACAGCATGGGGAGCCATGGCGGAGCGGGCAGACTAGGAAGCCATGGCGGAGCGAGCAGACTAGGGAGCCATGGCGGAGCTGACAGTTCAGGGGGCCATGGCGGAGCGACCTCCGTGGGCTTGGCCTCGGCACTCAGCACATCCTCTACAGCCGGAGCCCTATAGCCCCCCCAAAAAAAATTTCCTTGGGGGAAATTTCAGGTTCTGAGGCCCTCCGTAGGCCCTCCATAGGAGCAGCGGCCCTCCCTGGGCTTGACGTGGGAACAGGAGCCCTCTGTGGGCTGGACGTGGGAACTGGAGCCCTCTCTGGGCTTGACTTGGGGACTGAAGCCCTCCTTGGGCTGGACGTGGGAACTGGAACCCTTTCAGGAGCGGACTCAGGGGCTGGAGCCCACAGTCTCTTCCTCTGCATTCTCCTTTTTTGAGCTGAGGTGAAAGAGACAGCTGCTGTCAGCTGAGGGCTTGGGAGTGAATTGGCCAGCGGGCTTGACACTGGAGCAGCCGGCAGGCTTGACTGCTGAGCAGCCGGCGGGCTTGACTTCGGAGCGGCCGGCAAGCTTGACAGGGGATGGATGGGACTAATGGGTGATGCTTCTGGGCTGGCAGCGAGGTGACAGGATCTGCTGAGGAACCGAGCCAGGTTGAAGTAAGTTTTTTTTGCATGTCATGTGCGGGGCTTCGTAGTAATCTACTGCAAAGCACCATAAGCTACTAGTTTCAATAATTATTGCAAACTTAAAAAATAAAATGTGATCCTATAAATGAAATTTAACCTGGTCTTTACATTCAAACCTTTAAAAAAATCATGCAATTACATACAAATTTAAAGCTGGATCTGCAACAATATTACATTTTTTCCTCAGTGGCTTGATTTTCTCAATACTGGATTAGCTAGATTAGGATGGTCTCCATGCTTGATCAACAGCTGAAGAAGTTCCCAAACCCCCCCAGGTCAGACTGACCTGACCAGGCTGGCAGACCAGCTGAAATCGCTTAGCATGTGGCGTTCCCTGTTTCAACATCCCAAATGTGGTTGTCATGTGGCTGTGGCATGATGGAAGTTAGGTTGGAAAAGTAGCTTGGTTTAGGTTTTACATTACATTAATTATGATTTTACATTAATGATATTTGATATAGTATGTGAACAAATATTTGTAGAAGCATCTCCAATAATCCGCCCTTTTTTCAATAATCGAATGAAACATGCCAAAAACAGGGCTGCAAGATAGCAGAACTCAAAAGAACCACTTGTAACCCAATGTAACATCCTCCAGCCTTCCTAATTACATCTTCTTGTTATGTGAATAACAAGAGAATATGAGAATAAACATTCCGCCAATCTTCCAGTGTTCAGAAAAAGAAAAAAAATGCAAAGCAAACAGTCTAGACATAGAGGTCGCAAGCCAGGCATGTTCTGGCGGCACACCTCTTCTGAAAAAGTGTTTTGCATCTGGATGACTTGTGGAAAGTGGAGACAAGTCGAGAATGTAATTATGAATGCCAAATGAGAAAGCACTTCGAGGAAGCGCTCAAGTCTTTCCTGTTCCTGTGGTAGCAGCAGTATACAGGGGGATGCCACATCCTGAACATGAAAGAATTAAAACGAGTGATCCAGATGATGCACCCCATCAAAACTTTGTTAATTACTACACAAAACAGCATCAAAACAAATATTATTGACTTGATCTACATTGCAGTGAGGTTGAGATATACAAAACACATTAAGAAAAAGAGTCATTTACACAATACATAATTATGCAGGAATCATAAATAGAATGTTATGTAAATATCAATTAAATATGAACCACATTAATTTAATCTCAAATATACAAGCAAACTAAATTCCAGTGCATTTCCTGCTGCTGGTGTTAAATGATTATGCTGGCTTGAGAAAGCCAATATATTGTTACACTATTTAAACTTAGTATTATTATTATTCCACCGCGATTCACTCTGGCAAATCTGTCTAGCATATGGCATTCCACAGTGGTTTGTCAATATATTTAAAGGGATCATATGATGCTATCTCAATTTTTCCTTTCTCTTTGAAGTGTTACAAGCTCTTGGTGCATAAAGAAGATCTGTAAAGTTGCAAAGACTAAAGTCTCAAATCCAAAGAGATATTCTTTATAAAAGTTAAGAGTCAACCACGCCTACCTAAAATGGCTCGTTCTAACACGCCCCCCACATATCTACGTCACGATGTGGGAAGATTTGCATAATACCGCCCAAATGTTCATGCAAAGAAAGAAGGCGTAACTTTTATTCTCACTGTAGTATTGTTGCTGCCACTATGTCGTTAAGACGCTGTGTTTCGTTGTGAAACAAAACTACTTTGTTTGGCCTTCCAAAAGAGGACTATATTCAATTCAATTCAATTCAAGTTTATTTGTATAGTGCTTTTCACGATACAAATCATTGCAAAGCAACTTTACAGCAAATTAAGTTTCTACAATACTGTCAGTTAATGTACATATGGCAGAAATGTACGGAAAAATCAATTAAAGACGTAATCAAACAGACGATGAACACTATTAACAGCAATTATTATATGATGTAATCAAACTTATAGCAAAATGTGGTAGTTCTGTAACTTGTTTCATGGTTGGCATCATCTGAGGTCCTCTGAGGGGTCCTCTTATATCCACTTCGTCATGCCTAGAGCTGATCCGTGCTGGTCGCTGAGAAAATACATCAACTTTGCGCTGTGGATCGCCGGATCGGCTTTCACCATGGACAAAGCGGCTCCTTCGTCGAATCCGCCGGCCACCACTCACTCTAGCCCCACCGACCTTCGCTCACTGAAAGCGAAACTACTTTGTTTGGCCTTCCAAAAGAGGACACAACTAGAAATCAGTGGTTAAGTTGTATTTACAACACTGTTCCAGAACAGTTCAACCCAAATATTCAGATGTGTGCAGCACATTTTATGGAGGACTGTTTCCTGATCCTGGGAGTGTAGACTACAATGCCGGCTGTTCTGACTCACAGACTGTAAGTACGTTTTTTATATTAAAGAATTTGCCACTGACGATTCAAATGCGAGTTTTGAGCAGTGTAGAGTAGCGCTTGTTTGTCATTTCTCCAATCACAAATGCAGACATGGATTTATGTTTACGCGGCGCGATGCAATGCGTAAAAAGACAGTATATGTCATTATAATCCGTCCCCACTGGATGCAACAAATGCCTCACTTATAATGGGTTTTCATGTTTTTTTCTCATTGCGCCGGCTGGACAGGGCATCACAATATGGTAAGGGGCGTAACATTTCCGTCACATGCTTGAGGTATTCGGCCAATCACAACGCACTGGATAGCTGGCCAATCAGAGCCCACCTCGCTTTTCAGACCAATGAGCTTTCGACGCATTTCAGAAAGACGGGGCATAGAGGAGAAACAATAATGTACAGTATGTGGAAAATAATGTGTTTTTTTAACCTTAAAATGCATTAACACATTTCATTACACCAAATACACAAAATAATGTTCTTTTTAGCAACATCATATGACCCCTTTAAGATCATCTATCATAACTCAAGGTGTTGTGTACGAACCGACATGGGAACATCTGAGTTTTTCGATGTTGTGACAGGTGTCAGGCAGGGGTGCATTTTGTCACCCATGTTGTTCCTGCTTGCCATAGACATGTCATGCGGAAGACAACAAGTGGAGATGAATGTGGTATTTCATGGACAGAGCAAACAAGGCTTGCTGATCTAGATTTTGCTGATGATATCGCACTACTAGCAGAGTCACGGGAGAAGCTACAGGAAATTACCACCTGGTTAGAAAGATCTGCACTTAAGATCGGGCTGCGGATCAACATCAAAAAACCCAAGTGATATAAATGAGCGGGGAGGATGAAGATCTACTGATGCCAATTACCATAGACAACCATCACTCATGGATATAGACCGGTTCACATACTTGGGCAGTGTTATCGCACACGATGGCGATGCAGAGCCAGATGTAACCCAACGCATCGGCAAAGCAGCCAATGTGTTCCATAGGATGCGTAACATCTGGATGTCACACAGCATTAACACATCACTCAAGATCCGCCTCTATATGTCCATTGTGTTACCAATGGCAATCTATGTCTGCAAGACCTGGAAAAACACAGTGCTCTTTGGCCACAAGCTAGACGTATTCCACCAACAGATCCTGCAGCAACCAAAACAACGCCTAGCAAAAATTGCACTGACATGGATGCTACCCAATGGACGTTGAAGACGAGGAAGGTCAAAGAAGACCTGGCAAAGTACATTTAAAGAGGATTTAAAGCGAGCTGGCGTTAAATGGGAAAAAGCCGTAACTCATGCAGCCAATCGCAATCAGTGGAATTTGCTTGCTGCCCAATGTGCCCTGTAGTACAGATGGACCTAAAAGAGATTATTATTATTATTATGAGACTACATTTTTTGACTGTAACTCCTCCTAGAGCTTTAATGCTACAAGCACCAAACTCGGCACAGACCTTTTGGAAGCCTTGACAATTTGAACTTTTTTTTTTTTAACCCCAAATACATTTTTTTAAATTATTTTAAACCCAAAATTTCGTTTTCTCTTTTTTTTTTGCATCATCTTGTGCTTGAAAGGGCAAATACACCTTTCCATTTTGATCTTTCAAATTTAGTACTCGCACACTGTTTTCTGTGCGCACAGTGCACACACAGAGAGCAGTGAATTGAGATCTCTTTTGCATCTTCTTGTGCTTGCCTAACAAATACATTCAAAATTGTATACATTAAAGATTGTCTTGAGTATCCTTGAAAACGGTCTGTAATATCGCAAGTAAACAGAAATTGGATGTGTATCAATATATTGGATTTGTGCATTTTGTCTTAAAGTGACTGCAGCCTGATTAACAAGTTGCTGTCTGTCTTTGATGTTAATCCAAAAAAAGAAAAGAGAGAGAGAGAGAGAGAGAGAGAAAATCACTAATTGCTCTTCACTGAATAACTTTGGTTACTTTAACAAGGATTACTCTATTTAATGAAGAATATGCTATTTTATTTTACATTTGATTTTACACAAATCTTTACATTTGATTTCAATTTCTGTACCTGAACACCTACTATTGTGCTATTGCTTATACTTTGTTCATTTGTCCTTGTTGCTGACTCGATCGAGTTGAGAAAGAAATTGGATGTGTATCAATATATTGGATTTGTGCATTTTGTCTTAAAGTGACTGCAGCCTGATTAACAAGTTGCTGTCTGTCTTTGATGTTAATCCAAAAAAAGAAAAGAGAGAGAGAGAGAGAGAGAGAGAGAGAAAATCACTAATTGCTCTTCACTGAATAACTTTGGTTACTTTAACAAGGATTACTCTATTTAATGAAGAATATGCTATTTTATTTTACATTTGATTTTACACAAATCTTTACATTTGATTTCAATTTCTGTACCTGAACACCTACTATTGTGCTATTGCTTATACTTTGTTCATTTGTCCTTGTTGCTGACTCGATCCAGAATTATGAAATTTAACTGATTTGGCTCTTTTGACTCAAGCTGTCCATTCAGGCATTCTCAAGCCAACATTAAAGTTTAGCCTCTAGTTTCAGTTTGTAGTACTACTTTTCTCATTTATGTTTGTCTGTATTTTTACACTAATATCTGAACTACCAGATCAAACTGAAATTGAATAAAATTAAAACAACTTCTAAGTCTTGTAAGGCAATCATTTTCTATAACTAGTTTTATAACTAGCCTGGAACCTGACCAAAGCATGACTCAAACTGTTGCAGTACACTCACAACTATTGACGTATTATTCCTAAGTGCCTGTACAATGATGCAAAAAATTGTGGTACACTTAAAACCACTGACTCACTGTTCCAGAGTTAGAAACCTCTCAGTCCCCTGATGAGGTCATGTAAAACTAAATCCAACAATAATCAATCCAATCAAACTGAACTTCCTAGTTAATCACAATAACAGCTCTTGAATTAAATGCAAGAGAAACAATCACCTGAACTACAATTTCCGGCAAGATATGTAATTTAACTTTTTACTTCTCATAAAGTAATCGGGATTGATTTCATTGGCAACAAATGAATGAAACATGAAAAATGGCTAGGTATAAAGAGCACAAATGTTTGTCAGTCATCACAAATGACCACATCTCTGAGGACCACACCTGATGATACTTTGGATCACAGCTGGTTCTATCAGTGCCACCAAATAAGACTAAATTACAAAATACATAACTGGTCCATGCACAGTATCACTATTTTATCAATATAGCTAGCAAATCTGTGGCATTTGGTTGAACTTTAAAAATAGTTAAAAAAAAAAATATAGATGTTAATCATTACCCTACATTTTTTTAATTGGATGAATGAAAAAAAAATGTCAGTGTGTATTGGTTTTGCAAAACCACCACTTTTGTATTTTTATTTTACTTGAAATGAACTGACCCTCATTTCATCATCACCCTGTAACAGGATGACAGCCTGTAAGACTATGAGCAGAATAACTCAATGTTGATCTTAACTAATAAATTAATTCAATGCACACTATCTCAGAATCAGTCATAAAGGGGGTTAAATGACCTTTAATAAACCTTTTACTACAGTTTTGCATTTATCTAATTACTTCACCTCAGAAAAGTTAAACCTGTTTCTCTGCAAAGAATAAATACTTTTGCTCTTGTCTAGACTACCTCATTAGATGGGTCAACTAACCGATATGTAGTCAACCAGACCACCATTAAAGCTTCTAACCCTTTCTCAATTCAAGTGGAAAACCAGACAGTTCCGTCTAGCGAAAAAAAAAAATATAGATGTTAATCATTACCCTACATTTTTTTAATTGGATGAATGAAAAAAAAATGTCAGTGTGTATTGGTTTTGCAAAACCACCACTTTTGTATTTTTATTTTACTTGAAATGAACTGACCCTCATTTCATCATCACCCTGTAACAGGATGACAGCCTGTAAGACTATGAGCAGAATAACTCAATGTTGATCTTAACTAATAAATTAATTCAATGCACACTATCTCAGAATCAGTCATAAAGGGGGTTAAATGACCTTTAATAAACCTTTTACTACAGTTTTGCATTTATCTAATTACTTCACCTCAGAAAAGTTAAACCTGTTTCTCTGCAAAGAATAAATACTTTTGCTCTTGTCTAGACTACCTCATTAGATGGGTCAACTAACCGATATGTAGTCAACCAGACCACCATTAAAGCTTCTAACCCTTTCTCAATTCAAGTGGAAAACCAGACAGTTCCGTCTAGCGTATCCCACTGCCTGTTCAGGTCAACTGACAGATTAAAACAAAATGTCCTTTTCTACGGAGAGGGTCAGAAAGGTCAATGATCAAAAGAGGAGAGAGACCCCATATTAAAGATGATATCAACCCATTGATTTAAGAGGACCCAATAATACATGAAAAAATACCAGAAAAATGTGTTGTTCAAGATGACTCAAATCTTCTCCACATGGGGAATTGGTGGACCATCAAAAATCATCATCAAAAAAAAAAAAGAGCAGATAATAGCAACAAATCTCTGAAAATGTTTTATTTTATTTATTTATTTTTTTGTTCCTGCAAACAACTTTTCTAGAGCACATAAATAACGCACAGGTGGAACTTAGTTATAATGACGCACAAATTGACACTGACAGCTTTGGGGATTTTTAAGCTTCAATAAATATGGTGAAGGAAAAATATTTAAATTTTTGCATTTAAGAGTTAATGAATAATTTGTATATTTATATTAATTAAAAATGTTTTTGAATAAAGCTAAAACTAAACTCAAAGCACAGAACTGAGAGACAAACCGAATCGTGGGAAATGTAAACTGGTTCACCCCTAATATACACACACACGTACATAATAAGCATGTACAGATATAAATACACAAACAAATGATAAACTATGAATATTGACTTTCTAGAGGGGGTTGTACCGTAGCGTGAGTAAAACATGGCTTGACTTCAGCACTTCAACACAACCACCCAGCACTGCACGCTCCTTTGAAGACTGTCTGATAGGACAGAAAATATTCTTCTGCATGTGCCAATGGAATCACATGTTTATCCACATCTGATTGAAAAAATAAAGGGATGTTTCAGACTTGGAATGAAATCCTGTTCACACCAGTCAAGATGCCGAGAGAAACAAAGACATTTCTGACCTGAAGTTTCCAGATTATAAATCTAACGCACAAGGAAAGAGTCGAATTCATGAATTTCCACATCCACACAACTCTTTTGGAAACAAATGACACAAACTAGCCTTGGTTTCTCAGGAAACATGAATGTCAAACACAGCAGATCCTTATGAATAATTACGTGTTTGAGGCAGTGGGTGCAGAGAATCAGGGTCTGTAAACTGAACTGTTGAATAGTCGTGTTGTGAGTTTTTTTATTCTAGTATGAAAAGTAGACAACACATACTGTAAACAAACACATATGTTGGCCAAAAGTTAGGACACAAAAAGTCCCAAAAGGTAGAGCTTTAATGCAGTTTGACAGCACAGTTGCTTGTGTAGTATTGCTTTGTCACAAATTCAGCTGGTAAACAACATCAGTTATAAATTTGGTTCACCGAAACCAGATGTGAGCTAATTCACTCCTCATAGAGGAGCATTTTGTACAGTCATCTGGACTTTGTTTGCACTTGGTATTAATATTCATCTTGGGTGATCCGATCACAAATGGTCAGCAATGAACACAGGTGTAAACAGGGTCCAAAATGCTTATTGATTTGATTAACCACATTCACAGAGAGTTGAAAACGCAAGTGATCACATGACATTTGTAGTATAAATGATAATCGAACCTAATGTACCCAGACAACATCAACAGTCCGCCTACTCGCCTGTCCATCAATCACTGTTAAAACAAGTGCTGTGTCCAAAATCACATACCTTTAGAGTATGTGATGTATTCAGTGAAGACATTAAGTACAAAACCATTAGGAACAACTTTCTTGGATTTGATATATGTCAAAATCTGCTAAGATTTTTCTATCATTAAAAAATTTAATATTTTATTAAAACTTGATAATAGCCTTAATCTTTTAACTTGGAAGATAGTGATCAAACTTCATTTTCATAAAAATCACCTTTTAAGTTCAGAGATCTATTACATCAGCGTATAAGAGTCTAATTGGATTACTCAGGTAACTGTTCATCTATTGCCAAAATTATGAAACAAAAGTGAAGAACTGGAATGTCAGAATCTCAAGGTGTAGTTTGTGCTTAAAAAATGTCCATAAAAATATAATGTACAACATCCTGTTTCCATCAGAAACCAACACATGATGGACGATGTTCATTAACACTGTAAAGTTTTTCAATCGGATTGGTGTTTATTTTCTTTAGCATACAGTGTGAAGTATTTCACTGAGTTCTCTGATCATACGGATTCAGTTCCAGCGAGTGAAGAACGAATTTAGAGTCACCTGCGTTATGTGTTATGTATGTTACAGTCTCTGACAGACAGCATGTTGAAGCCACTGAGGCTGCTATTTTCTCCTTTTTCTCTGAAAGCAATTATGTAGTCAAAACATCCGGTAGTGTGGGTTTTCCAGGTAATGCGTGTACTCCCTGGACTTCTGCTTCTCGTAAATACTTTTTTTGTAATGAATTGTGAAGGTTAGTTTTTGACAGACATCAATGTTGTGATATTCAAATGATGTGGATTTGAAAATAGATGGATTGTAAGGTAATAATTATTTATTTCTTAGCTGGCAAATGATTGCCATGATTGATGCCCATGAGTGTGTTATGTCGATGTTTTTAGTTCTAATTTTTCAACTGACAGCCAACCTAAGATTTTGATGGACGTAATAACATGCATAAGGGGGAGCTACGTTTGATTTTTTGTTAATTAAAAAACGTTCTGGAGACATTTGAAATGCTTTTTGTGTAGTTCATTATACTTATTTAATGGAATGAAGTTTATTTTGTGGCTTAAATAAATTACATGCTACTCAGAGACTGACATGTTGGGCTTGTCAAAAATCTTACATTCAGCTGTAGCTAACTTAGTAGTTTAGTGGTTTTGATGCACAAAGTTCTTATTGTCTCTTATAACACAAACATCTTTCATTTAAACCCATGAAAATGCAAATCTTGTTTATAATGAAAAATCACTGTTTAAAACTGTTGTTCTGTTTTTACCTATTAGTAGATTTTGACGGACGGAAAATTCAAACATACTACTGTGATGTGCTGCGTTTTACATGCTATATAGTAGGGAAGTATATATTTGGATGTACAGTAGGAAAAGTTTTAATCTTTGGCAGTTACACAAATCTTTAAAAGACAATAACTAGCTGATTGAAGCTTTGAAAAAAAAAATCATGTTTACAAAACCAAAAAAATCATGAAAAATTAAAACATCATGTATACAAAACCAGAGATCTTCCACCAAAATCTGATTAAGTATGTTACTACCCTAGTGAAAGAAATATACTAAACTGTTTACTATTGTAAACAAAATAAACACATTTATTTTGTGCTAAATATACTAAAAATACATTTACATATTTATGTGCTTAATAAAAAATACCCTGCATTCAGGTGATGTGCTGCGTTTTGCATGCTATATAGTAGGGAAGTATATATTTGGATGTACAGTAGGAAAAGTTTTAATCTTTGGCAGTTACACAAATCTTTAAAAGACAATAACTAGCTGATTGAAGCTTTGAAAAAAAACATCATGTATACAAAACCAGAGATCTTCCACCAAAATCTGATTAAGCATGTTACTACCCTAGTGAAAGAAATATACTAAACTGTTTACTATTGTAAACAAAATAAACACATTTATTTTGTGCTAAATATACTAAAAATACATTTACATATTTATGTGCTTAATAAAAAATACCCTGCATTTGTACTTTTGGTATACTAAACGAATACTTAAAGTCTGCTAAATTAGAACAACTAATTGTGTGCTTAATGCAATTTAATTGTGCGGAAGTAGTGCTGAGGTCCAACTAAAGATATACTTATGTATATCTGATTGTGATAAATTGCAAGTATACTTCAGGTACACTTTAAATATCTTGCATTTAAAGACTGATATTTTACAGAGATCATTCAATCCTTATTAATAGTGATATTAAAATAAATTTTAGGCATAATATTCAGAAATGTGCATTGTGCAATAGAGAAATACTGCAAATAAAGTTTAATTATAATTTTATATCAGTAAGTCTTAAGTGATGTGTCAATAATATGTTAAAGGATTTGAAGTATACTTTTTTAATAAATGGTTTAGGTTTTTTTACCTGGTGCACACAACAATCTATCTCATCTTACTACTAGTGATCAGATTCACATACCATTTCATTTCTTTGTTTAATCTTAAACTGTGCATCTGCGCACATTCTCAGCACTCTCATGATAAAAGTCTAGTTTCCACCAATTTCGGGCGATGCAGATTACAAAAAAAGCCAAATATCATCCGATATACTGGTCGACCACTAGATCAGATCATCTGAAAAGGATCTAGAAACTTGCAGGATGATGACCTGTAATGCACCTCTAGAACACCTGTGTGTGAAACTATGATTGATTTCCTCACAGTTGATCATATGATGTCTTCTTTATCCTAAGATCAGTTCTTCAGCCCAACATTTGAGCATTCATGCAGGAAACCTTCATAAAACAAGAAACAGTGCATTAGGGCAAAACATCTACACAGCCTGCTTTGTTGAGGTGTTATATCAACATATGACGCCCCTCTCTGCTCACTTCCTCCTTGGGCCCCAACAGCAGGAGGTTGGTGTCAACAAGGAATTCCGTCCCATGAATATTTCCCTCCTGAAAACAAGTCACACACAGGGCCCTAGTGAGGCCTTTACAGGTCCAATGAGTCTTTTAAACTTCACTGCGGCAATGTAAAAACGAGACGTCGCCAACATTATGCCATAAAATGATACCGGGCGGTGCTAATAACTAGCTTGCAGCAACACAGAATGCTCACGCTGGGGCTGCTTCGCTTGGGAAAACCTATACACTACTTATCTTTAAAACTATTGATCAGCAAGAAATAATATCGGTCACATTTCAGAGTAAAAATGATTTCAGGTGTTATAAACCGATATGTCCCATGTACAAAACATCTAAACTGCTGCTCCATACATTAAACAAGACCTGTGTGTCTGTAAACAGCATTTAGTGTGACATGAATCAACCCACCACAGTCCAGAAAAGTTTTTCAATGGCAATGAGTTGTTAACGTCACAGTTAGCTACGTTCAAATGTCATTTTAGCTTTAGACTTTGTGATGAAAGCTCAAATCCGGTCAGTTATGACAGATGGCAGTGGCACTTCTGAGAGAAGAATCAGAGTCAGGTGTGTAGCTGCTCAGTGGGCAGTGATGGCCTGCTGATTATACATCATGGCTCAGAGTTTGAAGGGAGTTTAGTCTCTGTAGCTCTCTGGGCAAGGTGACTGAGCCCTTGCGGTAAACCTCATGAGTCTGGATCATGTTCTTTTAACCACAATTTACACAAAAACAGAGAACATCTTAAAACCCAGAATATGTCTGAGAGAATAATTTGATTTGATTATAAATGCAATCCAATGGCATGGTGCATAACAGAGTAATTATAAAGTTTAATTCATCCACAAAGAGGCACGTTCTTAGCTTGCCCACCTTCATCTAACCATGTTCTCTGTTCTGTTTGTAAATGAACTGAGAGACATTTAGTATCTTTCATTTAAAATTAAGCATGCAAGTCCTGCACAAAAGCTCCTCTACAAGACATCTGGAATATTCATGATGGCATGTAATGTTTGAAAGGCTTGTTTGAACGAAGATTCAACTGTCTACAGCTTTTTATTATGGAGTTTAAGTGTAAGCATTTCAAAAACTCCAAGAGAATATGAAGAGCTTCTGCCTCAAAAATATGTGGAACAACATACAAAATAAAACATTTAAACGCACAATCATCTAAATGAAAGGAGTGTGCGGGGAAAAAAGAGGTGAGGAAAAAGGAAGTAAGAAATGAGACTACAAATGCCAGTGCCCCTCTCAGGGATCAAATCTGTCTCGGATATCCTGCTCTACTATTCCACCTCTCTGCTTTTATGGGTCAACCACACACACACACACACACACAAACACACACACACACATACATACATACACAGCATGAAAGTTGAAATTAGTTGTTTTAGTTTTGTATGTTTGACTTGTATGGTGACTTTACCATCTGTATAGATAGTGTTCAAACTGAGGGGTGCTGGTCAGGTCCTGGACTCTCTGAAGAAAGAGAGAAAAAATGTAAGAAAAATAAATAAATAAGAATAAAAAAACCTTCTGTTCTGAATCTTAAAATTAATAATTAAAATTTATTTATTTATTTATTTACAGTGTTTCAAACTTTTGTTTTCCTTCATTTTAAAACTGCAATAAAAAATAAATAAATAAACAAGAGAAAAAAAAAGTGACAATTCAAACCTGGGACAGATGAAAACTAAGTCATGCCATATCCCATTCAATGTGATTGGCAAGTAAGTCAGAGTTAAGTGAGGATCGACGTGTGGTACTTGATCCCTCACTGTGACAGGACACACAGTATGCCTACTACAAGAATAGAGATGACACTGTGATTAAATAAAAGGCCTGTGGCAGAGCTCACTGCCTCTCTAAGCCAAACTCACGTGGCTCTGGAAGTGTTTGCAAACAGCTAAAAGAGGTCAATCGCTCTCTGTGACTTCATCTTCTAAAAATAGACCAACACATGGCAAACTCCCCAGTAATGTGGTTTACGCTGATCAGATGGAACTGACCACATTTATGAGCTTAAACAAAAAGAGGGGTCTGTGTGGTCTTTCGGTTGACCGCCAACTGAGTGAGGTCAACACCACATACAAGATTTTCTTTAGCATGCAGTCTAGGGCAGCACGATTATGACAAAAATCATAATTGTCGATTATTCCCTTGAAATTGTAATTGCGATTATTAATTACGATTATCACAATTTACATTGAATGATGTTTATACCATTGTTTGATGCAACTGCATGCCGTATTTTTATATGAAAATAAACAAGCTGAAAACCCTCTAGCTGAACAATGTTTCGTGCTTTTCTATAGTATTAAGCCTCAAATGTCAACTATACATCGAATTGGTTTCTTCTTTAAATTATAGAAAAAATAAAAACACGAATGGTATTATAATGTTATACTAAAACTAAAACAATGGAAAAACCCTTAAGATAACATGTAGAAAGAAAAAAAACATATCTTAAGCATGCAGAATAACATAAGTGGACTTTGAACGAGTACGTAATTGTGGCATCCATAATTGTAATTGCGATTAGAAATTTGATTAATTGTGCAGCCCTAAGTCACACAGTACATCACACGTGATGTTGGTCAATATCAGGATATCTGCTGACCGGGTGGCACACAACCCTATAGGCTAATAGACTATACAAATCGATGGGGAAAATCGGTTGTTATTTTTAAATAGTAGTTGTCTGTAAAATCTAATGCATGCTAAGCATTCCCGCAGATATGCTTGTAATTACCTTATGTCCATCATATAACAATGCGCACTCGAGTATAGTGTGATACTCATTTCCATCATCAACACCTACTTTCGAAAACCTCTCCAGCATATTTCCTCATGTCAAGAGTTGGCAACAGACTTGTCTGAAATACTTTGCAGGCTCCTTCTCTCATCACCAAATGAGTTCTCACTACAACCACAATGCATGTCTCTTCGGTCGAGAAAGTCTAGCAGTGAAACACAAGGAGAGAGTGGAGGTGGCTAGCCAAAACATCCCACACCGAACACAACCGCACTGGAGGAAGGCAGGTGTCACTTTCACATGGAACCACAATGACTAAATGCTCTTCCCTTTACTTAGGCCAGTTTCACAGAGCATGTATAAACAGCATATACTGTAAGCAAAATTGCAGCAGACCTGTTTTGACCCAGACAAAAGCCAGAAATGATAAACAGTTATCAGGAGAGAGTTACTACACATTAATCTACACCCAAAACCCAAGGTAGCTATAATCAGTGGTGATTAGATCTGTTTCTGCATGTGGAATTTGTATCAAGACTTACATGGGTGTCTTTTTTAATCAATGGATCAATAGATCACTTCATTTTACATTTTACGTTCATAAAGGCTTATTTTGTAGTGATAAATAAGTTTACACTGTACTTTCAATGTAGCTAAGTGTGCTACACCTCAGCAGCGACAATCTGCTTGCATCAATGCTAATTTCGATGCCACAGAATTTGATGTCTTTGTGAGTGACCCTATTACTAAAATATGAATGTGGCTATATTTTATTCACATAAACACCCATTTATACTGTAAATACTGTAAATATGTGTATAATATTATCTGGAAAATATTACCTTTCTATTAAGTGTACCCAGCATTAAAAGAGTTGAATGTATAAATCTGAAATAAAATTATGGTTGTCAGTTTAATAAAGTAATTTTGATTAATCTCATGATTTCAGTTTTTAGAAAGCATATTGAAACTGTATTAATGTCAGATTTGGTGACAATTTTGATTTGTATGTAACTTTACCGCAGACACAATAGCAACCCCTTGCGGCCCCCTGTGCTACACTTGTATATGCAGTGGGAATGACGAAATAAATATCTGTTTTCCAGCCTTGAATTTTCCAATTGTGAGCCACAGTTAATATATATATCTATAGATTCAGAAGCAGACATCCATTTGATTTGGTGAACTGCATCACAAACAGCAGCTCCTGTTGAAGGAACCAAACGGTAAATGCAGGATTCATGTAAAATGTCTGCACCTTAAAGAACACACAAAATGCAATCGGTTTACAAAAATGATGGGAATGTGCTGGGATGAAGGTCATCCCTTCAGTCAGACCGGATAAGAGGAGTCAACAGCAGAGGGATTAACTTGCTTCAATCTGTGGTCTACATCTGATCAGAGGCTTGAACTCCTAACCTGATACCATCTTCACCCACTTGTTTACAATGGGCTGGATAACAGCGAGTCCTGCGCAGAAGACGATCCCTTGCCTTTCCTTAGCATTTAAATATATTTTTCTTTAATTTTGTTTCTTTTTCTTTCTTTCTTTCTTTTCCATATGATTTAGGGGCACTTATTTAGGAGAATAAAATATCATAACCTCTGGTAGCATCCACAATTTATTTTCTTCTATTATTTAATTAATCACCAAAATTAATAAAAACTAATCCATAAATGTAATATGTGTCACTGTAGTGGATTTTGTTTCAAATAACCACTGCTGACACAATTAAAAAATGTATTTATTATTTATTTTAATATTTAATAATTTATTATCTATTAATATTATTTATTGATCCAAAAATTCAGCCTACTATCCTAGACCACCTGAAACTGATGTCACATTTAGTTGCAAAATATGTAACCTTCTGTACACATGGTACATACGTAGATTGATATTTTCCTGTCTCAGATGCATAACTACAGCACCAGACTGTCATACTTTCGTCCTTGTCTAGATTTAATACATACTTGGAAAACTTCAAGTGCCTCCTGCAGCTCAGTCATACTTCCTCCTGAGAAGAACAACCTCTACCAGGTTTTCTCAGCATGTGGAAAGAGACTATTAGTCAGCCGGCCCACGTCACAGCATGTTTACATCGTCAGCTCTGGTTCTGGGATGCAGTAGGGAGGGGGAGCTCCCCACAACATCCTATCCCAGTCCTGGTCGCTCATCTTCCAAGGCTGACCATAAACAACAGTTCTTATTGCATGGCAACAGGACGCTCTCCAAAACGCACGCTACCCAGCTCTCAGTCCAAACACTTCAGAGAGTGTGTACAAACAGAGGCCAGCAACCCTCGACAGCGGCAGATCACAGAGAAGACAGCCGGCCCTTAACATAGAGCTATATTTGGTGTGGAAAGTTACCATACCTCCGATACAGAGCGGGCAGTTGGTGAATCCTGGTGGTTGGCGAGAATGAGGAATGGAAGGGTGCACAGCTGAGGATGCTGCATGGCCAAATGGAGCTCAGACCTGGATGCCTCCATCTCTTCATCTGACGCAGCACTGTTGAGGACAAACACCACACCTTGGGAACCTTGATAATATCGGCTCCAGTATTTCTTGATGGTCTCAGCTCCTACAGAGAGGGAAGCAGTAATGATGTACCATGTGAACGTTCATGTACCATCATAAGTAAGCAAAAATCAAAAGTGAAATATTGGCCCCCTTTCCATTTATGAGTGTGAATTTTAATTGAATTAGCTAAACCCAACATGAAGATAAACTGAATTTCCATCGTAGACCACAAAAGTTCACTTATTAAATATAACTAAATGTATGAGCTAAATAATATTTTTAGTAAATACATTTTTATAGGTGGTATCTATCTATCTATCTATCTATCTATCTATCTAATCTTCATGGCTTTTAAACCTAAAGTTTAAAAATTATCTAGAGAAATTTACATGTTATAGCTTAAAACTTATTCAAATTGCAATTTTATTCTGTTTGCTACCTGAAGTCAAATTGAATTCAAACTGAGGAATTGAACTGGAGTTTAAAAGCAATTCTTCCTTAAATTCTGAATGGCACACAATCCTGGTTAAAGCCATTACAGGTCTTTCATTTCTGATGTTAGGTTCACATTCATGGATTCACTCTTGTACAAATCTGAAATTTCCAAGGAGATGTCACAGAACAGATCATTAAATAAAATGGTCCCATTTCCTTATAGCATCTTTCCCTGTAGCATCAGTCCATGGCGTATATCATATTATTCTGTTACAGTGCTCCTCTTGATTTCAAATAAGTTTGAAAATCTTTCAAACGAATCCCTTAGGCTTAGAGTACTAAACTTAGCCTGACTGGAGTCATCCAAAATAAATACGAAAGAAAAAAGGAAATAAATCATCAAGCACTATTCTGTCACAATAATCATAAGACCACAAGTCAAGTCATGTAACTGTTGACAAATCCAGTGAGATCACGATGACGCAAGTTTGAAGAAAAAATGGTCTTGAAGTCTCAAAACAAAATTGTTTTGCGGAAACTGCAAGAAATAAATCACACTCGCCAGAAAAGAAGCATTTGGTTTGACTAGCCAGGCTAAACTAGTGTAAAATAACAGCACACAAGACTCCTGGGGAGATGTGAAATGGCAGTATGGTCATTTGCTCAGTGTTTTCTAACAGCCTGTTCGGAGATCCCAGTTTAGTTCAAATATCTCAATGATTTGGTTCAGCCATCTCACGTGTCTGTGCAAAGAGATGATAGTAATTCAGCAAACAATTGATCAAATGTGCAGATGAATACAGTAGAGATGTAGTAAATGAAATGAAATGTTTTTCCATTTACATAATGAAAGAGAATGGCACTTAATGATTATATGATTAATTATCAAGACATATCTGTGTCATCACAAGTATGACAAACATGTAAAAACCTGAGGCATGTTATGCTCAGCATCACAAAAACATCTGCTTAGTTTAACCACATCTATTTCAAAGAGACATAATGGAGTTAGAAATATACCAACAGACAGAAAGACCATGAGCAGCCAGTTTCTCAAAAATGTTTCTCCAAAGAATAAATAGGCCCGTACTTTTCAGGAACTGCAGAATGTATTTGGGCTTCCACCAAGTCTCTTGGTTGCTTGTTCAAATGTTAAGCAAATGTTTTACTGGTTTAGTCCACATATGGTTATTTTTAATGCTATAAAATAATGTGCACCATGCCACGGTAGTTGTTTTTATTATGTGGCACTCTGGAACAATTCATTCTGATTTGTTCATTCGAATGCTTATGTATAATGACTGCTAAACTGTATTTGATCGTTGCCAATCAACCGATTTCCATAGTTCTTCACAGCAGCACTCCACAGCCTCTTTCTTTCACATAATAAAATATATTCAATTTAAATGTCCATTTATTTATTTATTGCCATTTATTTGGCAAATAGTTGTGTAATAAATAGGATACTGTGCAGTCAGACAGTCATTACTGCAAAATGTAAACCTGTTCAGGATGATCTGATCACCCCATCAGGGTTCATTTTGCGATAATGACGTCTGACTGTAGGTCACGCCTTAGGTGTAAGTTATCACAAAGTGAGCCATCCACTAATCTCCCATCTTCATTACACTTCTGTTCAAAACGTTTGGGGTCAGCAAGTTTTTTTTTCTTCATTTTTTTTAAAGAAATTAATACTTTTATTCAGCAAGGATGCACAAAATTGATCAAACGTAACAGTAAAGAAATGTATAATGTTACAAAAAAAATATTTCAAATAAATGCTGTTCTTATTCAGAATCTTGAAAAAAATGTATCACACTTTAAAAAAAAATATTAAGAAGCATAACTGTTTTCAACGCCAATAATAATAATAATATGTATGTATGTTCTAGAGCCCTAAATCAGCATATTAGAATGATTTCTGAAGGATCATGTGACACTTAATGGCTGCAGGAAATTAAGCTTTGCCATTACATTGCGTTTTAAAATATATTTATATTTCACAACATTTGTTTTTACTGTATTTTTGATCTAATCAATGCAGCCTTTGTGAGACCAGGAGACTTCTTACAAAAAACATTAAAAAGTTTCACTGAACTCAAACATTTGAACAGTAGTGTACGTTAAGTACACAAAAGCCTGTAACCTCATTTCAGACTTTCACCATCCAGATGTTTCACCACAGTCCAGCCACACCATTTACTGTTTCCCATAACACAATCAGAATAACAGCAAGAAGATAAACTCAAGCTGACTGCACAGTGTCCGCTTGAAAAAAAAGGTGTCTGCTAAATTTAATGCCAGTTATCTGCATGCTCAGATAGCATCTGAGGATATATTTTTTTTTATTTCTGCACTAATTTTGGGGCAAATCAGTTGAATTCTTCTCAATTGATTTAAACATTGAGAAACATTAAACAAAGCTGTACTACACTCTTACAGCTAGATTAAAGCATAATCAGATTAGCCAAAATGCTAAATAAACATACAATGATCAGGGAGTATGTAGAACTTGAGGAAATTCTGAGGAGTTTGTGGAGTTCAGTGGCTGTACTTTGCAACTGAGTCTGGTCATTTGCTTGGATCTGTGTGGTTACATCAGTGATCAGTGGAGCACATCTCATACCCATCTATCATCATACTGCCATCTTCTGCCATCTATTGGTCAATGGCCCTGTCAGGAAGTCAAATGTTAATTTGCTGGAAAAACATACTCAGAAAGTCACTGATGTTTCTGTATGGCATCCCAAGACATCATTCAAAACACATTCTGGTTTTGCTCAGACAGAATAATGGAGTACCCACTGTACATACTCATGATGTTGCAGGGCACCATTATGTAAGACATATGTGAGACTAAAAATGAAATTTTGCAAAAACAATCTACTCTTCCTAGGACCTGTTATCTTGACCTGCCAAGAGAGATGCAGATATGTTGAAACAGTCTGTCTTGACTGCTCGTCTGTCCACATCTCCAGGGCATAGTGTTTCATCTTAACTCATTAAATGTCCATCATCCTGAATCACATCAGACAGCGTGGGTCTTGAAATGCCTTTCCACAGCTCAGATCCAGGTCATGGTATCCAGCTCGAAACCATCTAACCACAGGCAGCAGAAAGTACAAACAACCAAGCTTAACCAGGTCTTAGGTTTCTTTTCTCCTTAAATATAAATGAGTAAAATACTTTGGCGCTGTTTAATGTAATCCACACTTCATTCCTGCATTATGTGTGTGCCATTTACATTGCCATTCAAAAGTTTGTGGTCAGTAAGATTTTTTGTTTTGTTTTTTAAAGAAAGGGCACATTCAATTGATCAAAGGTGACAATAAAGACTTACTAACAAAGTTACAAAAATTTCTATTTCAAGTAAATGCTGCCTTTTTTAACTTTAATTTGAAGAATCCTGAAGAAAAAAATGTATCAGAGTTTCCAAAAAATATTAAGTAGCACAACTGTTTTCAGCATCGATAATAATAATAAAAGTTCATAAGCTCCAAATGAGCATATTCAAATGATTTCTGAAGGTTCATGTGACACCGAGGACTGAAGCAATGACTGCCGAGTTATTTTAAATTGTAATAATATTTCACAATGTTACTGTTTTTACTGTATTGTTGTTAAAATAAAGGCAGCTTTGAGAGTGAGCATGAGAGAAATAAAAGAGAAGCAAACGTTTCAGCCTGGAACAGTATTTATGTGTGTAGCAAAGTGATAGGAATTTCTGGTGTGGTCTGGAACAGAGACAGAAAATATGAACAAGCGGAGTGATACAGTGCAACTTCCCCTTACTAAATACCAACAACAAAAGAAAGTTGCTTGACCAATCACATTTGAGAACCCTATCCCCCTTCCTCAATGCCTGATCAAAAATGTAATGTGTTATTGTGAAATCTTTTTCTAGCTAATCAGGAGAGCTTTGACCAGTTAGCTCTATAAGTTATTTTAACTTTTTTTTTTGTTACAAGGATAAAGAAATACATACTTTTATACAATACAATTACTTATCAAGCACTAAATAGAGTACCCATAAAAAATCTCTTTGAAGTAAGGAGGGTAGGATTCTGCAGGAGGAAAGGATAAGACAGCCAAGCCTACTTCACACAGAGTATTTATTACAGAGATTGGTCAAATTTGAGATACGAATCTTTAATATAAAGTTATTTAGTTATGATCCTTATAAACTCTACTTATCATCTGCTGTCCAGCTGGTTCAAGAGCCTGCAGAGTTTGACTTTCCCTCTGCAAATGCAAGACACATCAGCATCCCTGATTTCATCACCATTATATTCTCATAATCGCTTGTGTCGTAAATTGAATGGAATTTTGTGGAAACAGAATTACAATAGAAACAGTCGCCACCGAACCGATGAGCAGCACATTTGTTTCCCATTAACTGAATGAACTCCTTAAACTAACATAAAAGTTGGCAGGATGGCAAAATAGTATATGATATAGCATCACATTGTAGCTCATGGCTAATAAGATTAGCACACATACAGTACATTAGCTGTAGGAGTAAAATCCAAGAGAACATTGTAAAGTACAAAAATATTGACTCAAACTACAGACACTTCCACCCAACGATGTTCTAGATCATTACTTTGACATCTGGGTACAGTATGCTCCTAAGGAAACCATAAATTACGCATTAGGAATAAGCTGTTAATGTTGGCCAATATCAAATCTGTGTTTCGATGAAGGAATTAGATCAAAGCAGAATTAGTACTAAAAGCTGAAACTGAAAGTTTCAAAGCACACTTTTTTCATTAACTAATTAAATAAATTAAAATAAGACATTTTCACTAGTGGTGAGACTTTTGGATCCCACTGAACATGTGATTTGTTTTCCCAAATGTGCAGAGCAAAGACAACTTTTGTTAAATAAATAAAATTAGAAAGCATTTATCGCTTGTGTCGTAAATTGAATGGAATTTTGTGGAAACAGAATTACAATAGAAACAGTCGCCACATATCGCATTTAGTCATTAGCGTTGCATTAGTGCAGTCATGGGGAAACATCACAGCATTTGTCATTGCTAACTATAATCACTCAGTTATAACCTTCAATACTAAAGAACAATGGGCAAAACCCCTGACTACACAGACTAATTTGGTTTAGTTTGGCAGGAGCAACTCAACTCTGGCAGGACATATATATATATATATATATATATATATATATATATATATTTCTGCATATATATATATATCTATTTTTACAGACATAAGTT